>NW_019154085.1:32452907-32863552 GCF_002288905.1 Enhydra lutris kenyoni | reverse complement strand
TTCTTTATTCGTTTTCTTTTTTTAATTGTTTTTTTTTTTTTTTCTTTCTGAGCCTCTTTTTATCCCCTTTCTCCCCCCCTCATGATTTGGGATCTCTTCTGATTTGGTTAAAGCATATTTTCCTGGGGTTGTTGCCACCCTTTTAGTATTTTACTTGCTCCTTCATCTACTCTTCTCTGGACAAAATGACAAGGCAGAAAAATTCACCACAAAAAAA
Source organism: Enhydra lutris kenyoni (assembly GCF_002288905.1). NCBI lineage: Eukaryota > Metazoa > Chordata > Mammalia > Carnivora > Mustelidae > Enhydra > Enhydra lutris. The sequence goes on along the minus strand of NW_019154085.1, from coordinate 32,863,335 downwards.
AGAACAAGAAGCAGTACCAAAGGCTAGGGACCTAATCAATACAGACATTAGTAATATGTCAGATCTAGAGTTCAGAATGACGATTCTCAAGGTTCTAGCCGGGCTCAAAAAAGGCATGGAAAATATTAGAGAAACCGTCTGGGGAGATATAAAAGCCCTTTCTGGAAAATAAAAGAACTAAAATCTAACCAAGTTGAAATCAAAAAAGCTATTAATGAGGTGCAATCAAAAATGGAGGCTCTCACTGCTAGGATAAATGAGGCAGAAGAAAGAATTAGCGATATAGAAGACCAAATGACAGAGAATAAAGAAGCTGAGCAAAAGAGGGACAAACAGCTACTGGACCACGAGGGGAGAATTCGAGAGATAAGTGACACCATAAGACGAAACAACATTAGAATAATTGGGATTCCAGAAGGAGAAGAGAGAGAGAGGGGAGCAGAAGGTATATTGGAGAGAATTATTGGAGAAAATTTCCCCAATATGGCAAAGGGAACAAGCATCAAAATCCAGGAGGTTCAGAGAACCCCCCTCAAAATCAATAAGAATAGGTCCATACCCAGTCACCTAATAGTAAAATTTACAAGTCTTAGTGACAAAGAGAAAATCCTGAAAGCAGCCCGGGAAAAGAAGTCTGTAACATACAACGGTAAAAATATTGGATTGGCCTCAGACTTATCCACAGAGACCTGGCAGGCCAGAAAGAGCTGGCATGATATATTCAGAGCACTAAACGAGAAAAACATGCAGCTAAGAATACTATATCCCGCTAGGCTATCATTGAAAATAGAAGGAGAGATTAAAAGCTTCCAGGACAAACAAAAACTGAAAGAATTTGCAAACACCAAACCAGCTCTACAGGAAATATTGAAAGGGGTCCTCTAAGCAAAGAGAGACCCTAAAAGTAGTAGATCAGAAAGAAACAGAGACAATATACAATAACAGTCACCTTACAGGCAATACAATGGCACTAAATTCATATCTCTCAATAGTTATCCTGAATGTTAATGGGCTAAATTCCCCAATCAAAAGACACAGGGTATCAGAATGGATAAAAAGCCAAAACCCATCTATATGTTGCCTACAAGAAACTCATTTTAAACCCGAAGACACCTCCAGATTTAAAGTGAGGGGGTGGAAAAGAATTTACCATGCTAATGGACATCAGAAGAAAGCAGGAGTGGCAATCCTTATATCAGATCAATTAGATTTTAGGCCAAAGACTATAATAAGAGATGAGGAAGGACACTATATCATACTCAAAGGATCTGTCCAACAAGAAGATCTAACAATTTTAAATATCTATGCCCCTAACGTGGGAGCAGCCAACTATATAAACCAATTAATAACAAAATCAAAGAAACACATCAACAATAATACAATAATAGTAGGGGACTTTAACACTCCCCTCACGGAAATGGACAGATCATCCAAGCAAAAGATCAACAAGGAAATAAAGGCCTTAAATGACATACTGGACCAGATGGACATCACAGATATATTCAGAACATTTCATCCCAAAGCAGCAGAATACATATTCTTCTCTAGTGCACATGGAACATTCTCCAGAATAGATCACATCCTCGGTCCTAAATCAGGTCTCAACCAGTATCAAAAGATTGGGATCATTCCCTGCATATTTTCAGACCACAATGCTCTGAAGCTAGAACTCAATCACAAGAGGAAATTTGGAAAGAACCCAAATACATGGAGACTAAACAGCATCCTTCTAAAGAATGAATGGGTCAACCAGGAAATTAAAGAAGAATTGAAAAAATTCATGGAAACAAATGATAATGAAAACACAATGGTTCAAAATCTGTGGGACACAACAAAGGCAGTCCTCAGAGGAAAATATATAGCAATACAAGCCTTTCTCAAGAAACAAGAAAGGTCTCAGGTACACAACCTAACCCTACACCTAAAGGAGCTGGAGAAAGAACAAGAAAGAAACCCTAAACCCAGCAGGAGAAGAGAAATCATAAAGATCAGAGCAGAAATCAATGAAATAGAAACCAAAAAAACAATAGAACAAATCAATGAAACTAGGAGCTGGTTCTTTGAAAGAATTAATAAGATCGATAAACCCCTGGCCAGACTTATCAAAAAGAAAAGAGAAAGGACCCAAATAAATAAAATCATGAATGAAAGAGGAGAGATCACAACGAACACCAAAGAAATACAGACAATTATAAGAACATACTATGAGCAACTCTACGCCAACAAATTTGACAATCTGGAAGAAATGGATGCATTCCTAGAGACATATAAACTACCACAACTGAACCAGGAAGAAATAGAAAGCCTGAACAGACCCATAACCAGTAAGGAGATTGAAACAGTCATCAAAAATCTCCAAACAAACAAAAGCCCAGGGCCAGACGGCTTCCCGGGGGAATTCTACCAAACATTTAAAGAAGAACTAATTCCTATTCTCCTGAAACTGTTCCAAAAAATAGAAATGGAAGGAAAACTTCCAAACTCATTTTATGAGGCCAGCATCACCTTGATCCCAAAACCAGACAAGGATCCCATCAAAAAAGAGAACTACAGACCAATATCCTTGATGAACACAGATGCAAAAATTCTCACCAAAATACTAGCCAATAGGATTCAACAGTACATTAGAAGGATTATTCACCACAACCAAGTGGGATTTATTCCAGGGCTGCAAGGTTGGTTCAACATCCGCAAATCAATCAATGTGATACAACACATTAATAAAGAACAAGAACCATATGATCCTCTCAATAGATGCTGAAAAAGCATTTGACAAAGTACAGCATCCCTTCCTGATCAAAACTCTTCAAAGTGTAGGGATAGAGGGCACATACCTCAATATTATCAAAGCCATCTATGAAAAACCCACCGCAAATATTCTCAATGGAGAAAAACAGAAAGCTTTTCCGCTAAGGTCAGGAACATGGCAGGGATGTCCGTTATCACCACTGCTATTCAACATAGTACTAGAAGTCCTAGCCTCAGCAATCAGACAACAAAAGGAAATTAAAGGCATCCAAATCGGCAAAGAAGAAGTCAAACTATCACTCGTCGCAGATGATATGATACTATATGTGGAAAACCCAAAGACTCCACTCCAAAACTGCTAGAACTTGTATAGGAATTCAGTAAAGTGTCAGGATATAAAATCAATGCCCAGAAATCAGTTGCATTTCTCTACACCAACAATAAGACAGAAGAAAGAGAAATTAAGGAGTCAATCCCATTTACAATTGCACCCAAAACTATAATATACCTAGGAATAAACCTAACCAAAGAGGCTAAGAATCTATACACAGAAAACTATAAAGTACTCATGAAAGAAATTGAGGAAGACACAAAGAAATGGAAAAATGTTCCATGCTCCTGGATTGGAAGAATAAATATTGTGAAAATGTCTATGCCACCTAAAGCAATCTACACATTTAATGCAATTCCTATCAAAGTACCATCCATTTTTTTCAAAGAAATGGAACAAATAATCCTAAAATTTATATGGAACAAGAAAAGACCTCAAATAGCCAAAGGAATATTGAAAAAGAAAGCCAAAGTCGGTGGCATCACAATTCCAGACTTCAAGCTGTATTACAAAGCTGTCATCATCAAGACAGCATGGTACTGGCACAAAAACAGACAAATAGATCAATGGAACAGAATAGAGAGCCCAGAAATAGACCCTCAACTCTATGGTCAACTAATCTTTGACAAAGCAGGAAAGAATGTCCAATGGAACAAAGACAGCCTCTTCAATAAATGGTGTTGGGAAAATTGGACAGCCACATGCAGAAAAATGAAATTGGATCATTTCCTTACACCACACACGAAAATAGACTCAAAATGGATGAAGGACCTCAATGTGAGAAAGGAACCCATCAAAATCCTTGAGGAGGACACAGGCAGCAACCTCTTCGACCTCAGCCGCAGCAACATCTTCCTAGGAACGTCGCCAAAGGCAAGGGAAGCAAGGGCAAAAATGAACTATTAGGATTTTATCAAGATCAAAAGCTTTTGCACAGCAAAGGAAACAGTTAACAAAACCAAAAGGCAACTGACAGAATGGGAGAAGATATTTGCAAATGACATATCAGATAAAGGGCTAGTGTCCAAAATCTATAAAGAACTTAGCAAACTCAACACCCAAAGAACAAATAATCCAATCAAGAAATGGGCAGAAGACATGAACAGACATTTCTGCAAAGAAGACATCCAGATGGCCAACAGACACATGAAAAAGTGCTTCACATCACTCGGCCTCAGGGAAATACAAATCAAAACCACAATGAGATACCTCCTCGCACCAGTCAGAATGGCTAAAATTAACAAGTCAGGAAATGACAGATGCTGGCGAGGATGCGGAGAAAGGGGAACCCTCCTACACTGTTGGTGGGAATGCAAGCTGGTGCAACCACTCTGGAAAACAGCATGGAGGTTCCTCAAAATGTTGAAAATAGAACTACCCTATGACCCAGCAATTGCACTGCTGGGTATTTACCCTAAAGATACAAACGTAGTGATCCGAAGGGGCACGTGCACCCGAATGTTTATAGCAGCAATGTCTACAATAGCCAAACTATGGAAAGAACCTAGATGTCCATCAACAGACGAATGGATAAAGAAGATGTGGTATAGGGACGCCTGGGTGGCTCAGTTGGTTAAGCAGCTGCCTTCGGCTCAGGTCATGATCCCAGTGTCCTGGGATCGAGTCCCACATCGGGCTCCTTGCTTGTCAGGGAACCTGCTTCTCCCTCTGCCTCTGCCTGCCATTCTGTCTGCCTGTGCTCGCTCTCTCCCTCTCTCTCTCTGACAAATAAATAAATAAAATCTTTAAAAAAAAAAAAAAGAAGAAGATATATATATCTACACAATGGAATACTATGCAGCCATCAAAAGAAATGAAATCTTGCCATTTGAGATGACGTGGATGGAACTAGAGGGTATCATGCTTAGTGAAATAAGTCAATCGGAGAAAGACAACTATCATATGATCTCCCTGATATGAGGGAGAGGAGATGCAACATGGGGGGTTAAGGGGGTAGGAGAAGAGTAAATGAAACAAGATGGGATTGGGAGGGAGACAAACCATAAGTGACTCTTAATCTCACAAAACAAACTTGAGGGTTGATGGGGGGAGGGGGGTTGGGAGGGGGGCTGGGGTTATGGACATGGGGGAGGGTATGTGCTATGGTGAGTGCTGTGAAGTGTATAAACCTGGCAATTCACAGACCTGTACCCCTGGGGATAAAAATATATCATATGTTTATAAAAAATAAAATTAAAAAAAAATTAAAAATAGAACTACCCTATGATCCAGGAATTCCACTGCTGGATATTTACCTAAAGAATACAAATACACTAATTCCAAAAAGTATATGCACCTCTATGTTTTTTGAAGCCTTATTTTCAATAGCTAAAGTATGGAAGCAATCCAAGTGTCCATAAATAGATGAATGAATAAAGAAGGTGTATATATACATATACAATGGAATATTCTTCCACCACGCAAAAAGAATCAAATCTGGCCATTTTCAGCAACATGGATGGATCTAGAGGGTATAATACTAAGCAAAATAAGTCAGTGAAGAAAGACAAATGCCATGTGATTTCACTCATATGCGAAATTTAAGAAACAAAATAAAGAAAAAAGAGACAAACAGAAAAATAGTTCTCTTAACCATAGAGAACAAACTGATGGTTATCATGGTGGGTGGTGGGATGGGTGAAATAGGCAAGGGGGATTAAGTAATGTATAGAATTGTTGAATCCCTATGTTATACACCTAAAACTAATATAACATTGTATTATAAATAAAATGTTTTGACTTAACTATAAATGACTGAAAGTGCCAAAGACATCTGATAGTGGGTTTCTCCGTCATTCCAAACAAACTAAAAGCATTTTTTAAATCTGAAAATTAACACAAGGTTCCTTCATCTGTCTTTCTATTTCTGCATTCTGGGAAAATTTCACCTCTAAGCAGTGCTCCTCGATGGGTGGGGTGAAGAGACCACCTAGGGATCTTGTTCATAAGCAAGATCAGTAGGTTCACAGTGGGGCCTGAGTTTCAGCATTCCCAACAAATTCCCAGTCAGATACTGCTTATCTTTGGATCAGACTTGGGACCTCTAGATATAAGTCAGAGAAAAGGAAAGCCTGGGACTGTCAGAGGGCAGCGGCACATGTGTCTGGGGAGCCAGGCTGGAATTTGGCAGGCAGAGTGGCTCTAAGCCAAACAGAATGTCTGTGAAGGGTGCAGCATCATGGGAATCTGCCTGCCCTGTTTTGAGGAGGTTATCCAATTTTGTCAACAGGACGACTGAAAGAACTTGAAATCTGGCTTCATGCAGTCCCAGCAAAACTCAGAAAGATGGCTGGATAATCTCCTGACGTCCTCTTCCTTCACACAATAAACATTCTTGTCAAACTTCGTAACACAAAGGCAGACCTCCCAACACCTGTCGGCAGGACTGCTGGGCTGCTGACTGATACTGCAAGCCGGCCTCAAGAGTTTTCATGGTTTCTTCATCATCATCAATTTGGTTGGAAATATCCGAAGTTCCAAGGAAACAGGCAGAAGTACCACGAAGGGAAGTCAAAGTCAGCCACTGCCATGGAAATAAAAATTTGGATTCAAGCCTCTTTTCCTTTCAAGCTTCCTGATTTGAATTTCTCATCAAGCAGATTACCTCCCACCCCACCATGGGACCACCCCACCTATCCCTCTGTATACTGCATTAGGATGATCCCAGAAAATAGCGAAAGATTCAGTGTGTTCTACATATGCCCAGAAAAGGAAAACACCCTATGAAAACTTGGCTAAATATTTTTCTCCTTATAATAGAACTGGCTCTGCAACCAATGAAGTATGTTTTCTAGCTTCACGAGAAAGCAAATTTTTTTTATTTTGCAAGGAAGAAAAAACTTTGTGTGGTTTTCTTTAATGATAAACACATACTTAGTTTAAGTGATACATTATTTTAATGAGTTCTACTACAGTTGACTGGTTCAGAAGTGATTGGCAATGAAGATATAAGTATAAATAGAGAAAATGAGATTTGTCTATAAATTGTCACGTATGATTGGAAAAAAGGAATCAAAGATTATCTGAAAGAAAAAAATTCTGGGATGATTATTAAATCAAAAACTACAAATAGTGGCAAGAAATCAAATTTTGCACCTCTCCCTTTTACCTTCAAGGCAAAGTATAAAATATAAAGTTTGGGGAACTAGGGGCACCTGGGTGGCTTAGTCAGTTAAGCATCTAACTCTTAATTTTGGTTCAGGTCATGATCTCAGGGTCCTGGGATTGAGCCCCACCTCAGGCTCTGCACTCAGCAGGGAATCTGCTTGAGATTACTCTCTCTCCTTCTCCCTTTGCTCCTCCTCCACCTCCCAGCTCACACACACACACACTCTCTCTCCCCCTGCCAAAATAAATAAATAAATCTTTTTTAAAAATTGGGGAACTAAGGCAGTTACATTTTGGCAATCTATAGGGTGCCTTCAAAATAAATCTTCTCTTGGGAAATTGAAAATTCCTTAAACTTTAAAAAAAGTAAACTATAACACACATTCAGAAAAATGTACAATTCATAAGCCTACAGATCAGCGAATTATTACACAGTGAACATACCAGTGTATCCACCAATGTGGACCAAGAAATAGAATCCTTCCTCCTCCCCAAATATAAATACCCATCTGCCTTCCAACTCCTTCAATTTCTCTTATCTGGGTTTTGAAGTTGAAATGAAATCATGTAGACTGTGTCCTTATGCATATGGCTTCCTTTGCTTAATATTATGTGTGACAGATTTATTCATATTATTTTGTGTACCTGTATATTAATTTTCACTCCCAAATAGTATTCCATTTAATGAATATATAATAGCTCCTTTATTTATTTTAATATTGATGGACCTTTGGGTTTCTCCCAATTTGGGGCTATTATGAAATAATGCCGGAACAAATATCCCTGGACAAGTTTCTTTTTGCATGTGTGCCTGCAGCTCTGTGGAGAGTAGATTTGCTATATAATGACATTTATATTTATTTGGCTCTAACAGATAATGCAGTGTCCCAACATGGTGACAGTGCCCCCACTGCTCGATACTTGGAACTTTCTGTCTGATGAATTTGAACTGTTCTCGTGGTTCTATCTGGGTATTTCATCATGGTTGTCTTTTGTATTTTCCTGATTGTTACTGAGATTGAGCACTTTTTCAAATGCTTATCGGTCATTTTGATATCCTTCTTTGTAAAGTGGCTGTTTGCATCTCTTTTCTCACACACTCCTTTTTTTGTTTAACCTTTTTTTAATTCAACCTTAGGTTGTTTCTCTTTTTTGTAAATTGGTAGGAATCCTTTATGCATTCTATATAAAAGCACATTGTCAGTTATGTGTGTAGCAATCACCTTCTCCCACAGAAGTTTACCTTCTTACTCTGTCAGTGGTATTTTTAAAAGAACAAAAAAAAACATAATTTTAAAGTAATGTAATTTATTAGAATTTTCTTTTATATTAGTGGTATTATGTCCTACTTAAGAAATCTTTTCTTGTCTCAAAATTATGAAAATAGTCCCCCATATTGTCCTTTACAAATTTTATTGTTTTCCTTTTCATAATTAGATTTAAACACAACTGGAATTGATTTTGTGTATAGTGTAGGGTTCGAATTTCCTTCTTTACTTAAGGATATCCAATTCACGCAGCAAAGTTTATTGAAAAGAGAATCTTTTCCCCATCATTCTGCAACACCACATTTGTCATAAATTAAATGTGCATTAGTCTTAATTATCCTAGTTAATATTAAGTCTTAATTCCAATAGAATAAGTTCTTCAATTCTTTCTTCTTTAAGTTGATCTTATATGCTTGGCTCTTTCCGTTTCCATGTATATTCAAAAATCAGCTTGTCAGTTTGCAAACACACACACGTTACAAACACACATACACACAATCTGCTGGGATTTTGGGAGAATTGACATTTTATGATTGATGTTTTTATTCTATTGCATATGGTATTTAAAATTTTTTATTTTCTGAGGCATCTAACTGACTCAGTCAGTAAAGCATGGGACCCTTGATCTCAGATATTGTAAGTTTGAGTCCCATGGTGGGTGTAGAGATTACTTAAAAAAATAAAATCTTAAAATTTTTATTTTCTAACTCTCTGTCACCAGTACACATAATACAATGATTGTATTGGTCTTCTATCCAACAAACTTTCTAAAATCACTTATTAACTCTAATAATTTATCTATAGATCTTTTAGATTTCTAGTTACACCATCATGTAATCTGCAAATTATCATGGGCTTATTTTTCCTTTCTACTCCTATGACTTTCCTTTTATTTTCTTGCCATATTGCTGTAGCTTGGACCTTCAGGACAATGTTAAATAAAGGTGTTGATGGTGTCCACCTATTCCACATTACTATGTCAAAAAGAAAGTTCTAGGTAGCTTAGCATTAAGTATGATGGACTCTAGTTTTTTGGTAGATATTCTTTACCCAAATAGGGAATATCCCTTCTGTTGCTAGTTTGGTAAGGTTATTTTTCTTTTACAATGAATATTTTTCAAATACTCTTCTGTACTTATTGAACTAATGTAGATATTTTATTCTGCTAATGGAGCAAATACATCAACTAATATTCAAATGATAAACCAACCTGCATTCCTGGAATAAACAATACTTGGTTGTGATGCATTTTTTTTTTATATCATGGAATTTGAATGGCTAAATTATAGGATATTTTTAATCTACATTCACAAATGATACTGGCTTATAATTTTCCTTTCTTACTACATCTTTGTTAGATATTAGTATCAAAATTATATGGGCCTCATAAAACAGGTTGAAAAGTTATTTCTTTTTTTTTTTCTGTTCTCAGATTTTGCACAAGATTGATGTTATTTATTTAAATGCCTGGAATTTTCTTTGTAGAGAAGTTTCTAAATACAAATATAGGTATAATCTATTAGGATTTTTAATTTCTTCTGTGTCAGCTTTGGTAAGTGGTGTCTTAAGGAATTCATTTCTATTTCACATAGATTCATACTAATTTCACCTAAAATTTCATCTAAAATTTCAAATATATTGGTATAAAGTTGATTATAATATGGGCTCTACAGTGATGCCCCCTTTTAATTCCTAAAGTTGGTTTTCTGTGCCTTCTCTCATTTTTACCTGTCAATCTCATCAAATATTGATTGATTTTATTCTTAAAAGAATCAGTTCTGAGTTTTGGTGGTTCTCTCTCTTTTAAGATTGTTTTCAAATTCACTAATTTCTGATCTCATCATTAGCATCATCTTCCTCTTCTCCAACATGGGTTTTATTTACTGGTGTTTTCTTAGTGACTTCTTGAAATGGAAGTCTTTTTGTTGCTCTTTAGCAGAAATTAATTACTCCAACTTCTTTTGAGATTTTCCCTTTAAATCTAGGTTTCCGCATTTTTACTGAATAGAGATTATGTGTAGTTTTTTTACCTACTTTTTTGGGGGCATGCCTCTTGAATATGTCATGATATTTTTTCATCAGTTTTATAAAACACTCAACTATTAACTCATCAAAAATCTGTTGTGCTCTATTCTCTCTCTCAACTCCTCTTTATAATTTTCATTAAGCATATATTAAATATTTTCACTATATCTCAAATGTCTCTTTGTCGTCTGTAGAGTCCATCTTTTTGTTCCTCTATACTGAAGTCTACATGTTTTATTTTGCCTAACTGACTGAACTACACAGGTGCCCCTGAAGTCTACATATTTTATTTTGATTTATCTTTCATTTTGCTAATTCACTTTTCAGCCATGATTAATCTGCTGTTAAGTCCATCCATTGAATTATTTCTCTTTGGTATTTTTCAGTTCTGAAACATCCATTTTGCTCTTTTTTATAGTTTTATGTTCTCTGCCAAGATTTTCTATCTTTTCTTTATTTCCTTGGCATATTAAACAAAGCTTTTCTTAATGTTTGTGTAGGGATCCATTATCTGATGTCCTGTGGGTAACATCCTTCCATCTATTATTTTGTGTGATTTGATGTCATATTCCAATTTCTGTTCATATAGTTGGTTATTTTTGTGTAGCTGATAATTTTTATTTGGGTGATGGATGCTACACATGAAAAATTGTAGAAATAATTCAAGGCTTTGGACATTATCAGCCACCAGTTTATTACTAGCAATTCCAGATCACCTTCAATGAATCAGAGATTAACATGACGTAAAGCACACTCCAGGCCCTATGAGAACTGGTTTATGTTCAGCCCATTCTGATTCTCAGCACATACCTCTTTAAAATCCCAACAAAAGCTTTGGTAATTTCTTGGGGCTTTTTTTTTTTTTTTTCTTTTTTTGCCTTGGCAGTCCCTGGCCTCCAATTTTTGCCTTCATTCCTTTGACCATCTCAAAAGTTATTCTATTTTCTAATTTTTTTAATCATCTTCACTGGAATTGTCAGGTACCTTTAGGGGAAAAATAGCACCTTGTCCAACCTTTCTGGGATTTCCTCCTCTCTCATATCTTGGCTCTCACTGCCTTGGAAGTTCTCCCATGCTTTCAACTAGATACCTTTTTTTTAAAAAGTATTTATTTATTTGAGAGAGAGAGAGAGAGCACAGGGTAGGGGCAAACCAAGAGGGAGAGAGGAACTTAAGCAGACTCCACAACTAGCCTGAGCCCAATACAGGCCTCAATTTCACGACCCTGAGATCATGACCTGAGCTTTAAGCAAGAGTCAGAGGCTTAACCCTTCAACCAGATACTTTAAAGAAATATTTTGTTCTAGTTGTCTGGTTACCGTTAATCCAGAATGTTGTCCAAGGGGTGCCTGCCTGGATGGCTCTGTTGGTTAAGTGTCTGCCTTCAGCTGAGGTCATGATCCCAGGGTTGTGGGATGGAGCCCCCCATTGGACTCCCTGCTCAGTGGGAAGTCTGCTTCTCCCTCTCTGTCTGCTCCTCCCCCTCTACTTGGGTGCTCTCTCTTCTTCTCAAATAAATCAATGAAGTCTTTATTTAAAATAAAAAAAAGAAGGTTGTTCTAAACTACTAATCAGGACCTTATGAAAACCAGAAACATGTTTGTAAATGCAAAAATAATATTTTATATAAATACACACATTCAGTCCCCCATTGCTATACAAATATGTCCTCAAGGACCTCCTTTATCTACTAGACCTTAAATTCTTCCCTTGATATTAATAAGGCACAGGACCTTGGGGGTGAAGGATTGGGGGGTATAGATTTATATGATGACATTATGGCTATAAAGACTCATATTTGGGCCATTACATAGGTAGTAAGCCAAAATATAATTTAAAAAATAAAAGAACACATATACATATTATTTGCTTGTTTACATGGTCTCTCATTTATGTTTTCCTATGAAGATATCAATGAAATAGGGCAAATACCTTGTCTGTCTTGTTTAACAGTATTCTCAATACCCTTTAGGTATGTGATATATAGCTGTTAATTAATGAATTAAGAAAAATAGAAAATCTAGATTCTTCTATAATGTTCCACAGTCAAGAATTTGGGACAGTCTTTTGAAGACATATATTGATGATGCTTTGTATGACATTTTGAAGACCTCAGGTAGTCAGCAATGGGAAATACAGCTGTTGCTACCAACACCACCTTTCTGTTCTCACTGCCACTCCATCATTTCCAACTCTCTTCATCTTATATCTGGATTATTCTGTTATTCTCCAATTAGTCTCCACACTTTGGTCTTGCTTCTCTCCAAATTCATCTACCAGACTTCTGCCAACTCTATTTTCTATTACACAGACAGAATTAAATCACTGGTTTTGGATTTCAGCATGAAAGTGAGGGGTCTGTTCTCCTTAGTACAGCACTCAAGGACCTCATAATCTGGGATAGAAATGTAGCTGATAGAAAGTATTCAATAAATATTTGCTGAATGACTGGCTTCAACTTACCTTCAACATACATATTCTTCTGACTTTACCCTGCCAAGTACCATCATTGCAAGATATCTCACTCTTCCCCAACACAATTCATTCCCCTTCACACCTTTGCTGTTGTTGTTTATGCCCAGAGAGTGCTGACACAGCATTTCCACCTGCTCAGTCTTCAGGGCTTCATTATATGGTCTGACAATTCATCACTAGCTCCCCAATTGAGATAAATCATTGCTTTATTTGAACTCTCTGGACTTTGTAACTATCTTATGTTACCCTTACTATCCTATGTTAACTATCACATCTTATGTTGCACTTATTTGTTCAATATTTGTCCCATTTTATTTCCAAGGTATTTCAGGGTTTTAACATTAGAAGTACTAGAATGTTTAGAATTTATGGATCTGCGCCCTCCCTATATTATTAACTCTCTGTATACACTCATATACACTTAATGAGTAGGTGTTGAATAAATCAAAGGAAGGTCCCACACAGCTGTTTTCAAACTTATGCAGATAATAGCACCCCTGAAAAATATTATTCTTTGCTGAACACCACAAAATATTGTTAATAAAATTAAAGATCACAAAATATATCACATGGTGATAAACTGGAATTATTACATTGAGATGCCTAATTAATAGAAGCAAAGCATTTGAAAGGAAAAAATTATGAGAGAAAATGTTAATGGAAAAAACTTTTTCTGGTAATCTAATCTTTCTAGGTCAGGAAGTGGCTCCCATTATTAGTGTCAGGAGTGGAATGTAGGGGTCCTATGTTCCAAGGTCCCATCTATATGACTTTTGTGGTTGTTGACCTTCTAAAGTGAGGGACAATGTTAGGGAGATGAGAGATATATAACCCACAGCTTTCTACAAGATAAATAAATCTCAGGGAATGATCACTCTCACAAAAAAAAAGTTGTTTTTCTACTCACCTTTAGGCTTCAAGCCCCTTAATGTCATTGCACATGGCAGTGGACAACCTATCAAACCACATCAAATCAATATGGACAAAAAAGGTCTTTGAAAACTCACGTATTTAACCTCCGTCTTAAATCAATCTTAACTCTGCAGATAAAAGTCAGGCAGAAAATGGTCCTCACACAGACAAAAGAAGCACAAATACTGAAAATCTGTCTCAAACACCAGCTCCCCACCACTTCCACTACCGTAAAGGTGGCTTTAGGAAACAATCAGTTCAGTGGGGCATCATGGGAAGGAGGGCTTAGTAGTGTCATGTCAAAAAAACCTATTACCCAAGGATCCCCTCTCCATTTCTAGGAACTTTCCTTCAGGATATACACTTAGACTTGGTCCAAACTCACATCCCGGAGGGCCCCAGAGCCAGACATACATTGGGCATTTGGTGGAAGGCAGGGCCTAGGAATGAATAAACTCAGAGCTGGAATTGATTTTAGGGAATTTCCAATCAACTCTCATCAGATGCATCTAATTCAGCCTCTGTTCGAATTGTCCCATCAAGGAGGATACCATTACATCCCTGAAACCTACAACATTGTTGAAGGACCCTAAATGGCAGAATGTTTTTTAATTTTACATCATTATTTGCCCACTTTAATTTGCATGTGTTGGTCTCTGCATTTATGCGGATTGGCCCATCAGTCTGTTTTTCTGATGACTGTCCGATGGCTTCACTCAGCCATCTCAGCCTGGTCAGTGCCTAATTTATTAGCAACCACTTAATAAATGTTGCTGAATGAATGTCAAAGATCTTTCCTCTCTTTGCTAATTACTCCACATCCCACCAAACCTTTTTCTGTCATCCATCTGAGCATGAAACAAGTCAGGGTCTTTAATTTTCAAAACATAGAAACATGAGGGCAGAAATCTTTGTCTATTTTGTTCACTCATGTATCCCAAATGCCCAGAACAGTGCCACACATATCGTATTGTACATGTTCAGTAAATACTTTATATGAATAAATAATAAAATGTTATTTGTCCCCAAGCCTATTCTTTGTTTGCTAATAGCATGATATACCAAAACTCTCAATATTTTGCAGAGAATTTCATCTCAAATTAAAGGTTATTCAGTTCCTTCCAAAAACTTCATTGAGATCATTTATATCTGAAAACCAAACGACATATTAATGATTCATTCCTCCTCTGGAGTTACTCAGTCCTATCCCAGTAAAAGTGGACTAGCAAAAAGCTACTGGACTCTATTATTTTACATGACCCCGTATAAAGGTCTTCTCAGAACAAGAATTAACAAAATACCATCTGCTACTAAGTAGATTTGGAATATGAAACAGCCATAGCAAAATGTGTTTAAAATGTGTGTACAATTGTCATTGAAGAGATTTTCAATTAAGCCATTAATTGTCAACAAACCCACAAAATAAATTTCTCTTTAGAATAGTATGGTAAGGGCGCCTGGGTGGCTCAGTGGGTTAAGCCGCTGCCTTCGGCTCAGGTCATGATCTCGGGGTCCTGGGATCGAGTCCCGCATCGGGCTCACTGCTCGGCAGGGAGCCTGCTTCTCTCTCTCTCTCTCTCTCTGCCTGCCTCTCTGTCTACTTGTGATCTCTCTCTGTCAAATAAATAAATAAAATCTTTAAAAAAAAAAAAAAAGAATAGTATGGTAAAAACAAACAAACAAAAAACCCTGACTCTCCTAGAAAATGGTATGTTTAATTTGTCACAATAAAAGTTATATAAGCGATTATGTTTTGTTTGCTTGCTTGCCTGGCACCTGTTTTACTCTTGTTTTAAAGATTCCACTGCTATGTGTCTCTATCACAAGTCTTGGTAAATGTGTTTCTTAAAGGAGATGGTTTCCTTTTGATTAAACTCCTTCCTTCATGATATGTAAAATCCTGCAATTAATCACAAAAGAGACCCCCTTTTCCTTTCCATTCTGTACCCTGTTTTTTGTTCCACCTCAGGAATTTGGTTTCCACACTTTGCCATTTTCTGTCCACTGTTCCGGGAAACCACGAAAAAAGCTGATTCACAATAGTGTTCATAATTTACTAACTTTTCTCAAGTCACAATCCAAGGTCCCACCTTCCAAGATGATTATTGTTTCACTTTTTCTGTTTCTTATAAAACCTATGAGAGCCCCTCCCCACTTCTCACTATCATCTCATGTTTTGGCTTCTTTCTCTGAGGAAATAGAAGACCTCAGAAATAATGACTATCTTTGACCACCAAATCTAGCCAGGCTTCAGCATCAGCACTCCCACTCTCTGCCTTCCTCCCTGTTAAAGATTTGAACTGAGCTTCTGCTGATCTAAAATACTCAGTTACTTTACCTAGGACCCAGACCTCTTACTACTTGAAGACTTTCTGTGTGCCATAATTACCTTCTTCATATGCATCACCGATGTTCTCTCTCTCTCTCTCTCTCTCTCTGTCTATCCCTAGTGGGTATTTCCCTTTCCATGCAAACATGTTGAAATTTCTTCCATATTAAAAAAAAAATTTTTTTTAATTAAATATTTAAAAAAGCGGGGGGGGACACCCGACTGGCTCAGTTGGTTAAGCGACTGCCTTCAGCTCAGGTCATGATCCCAGAGTCCTGGGATCCAGTCCCGCTCAGGCTCCCTGCTCCATGGGGAGTCTGCTCCCTCTGACCTTCTCCCCTCTCATGCTCTCTCTCACTGCCTCTCTCTCAAATAAATAAATAAAATCTTTAAAAAAAAAAAAAAAGTAAGCCCTCCATGTTTCTTTCAGTACTGCTCCATTTCTTTGATTCCTTTTACAGAAAAACTCTGTAATTGTCTACACTTGACTTATCCATTCTTTAACCTTCCATTTTCTCCTTAACTCTCTTCAACCAGATTTTGTTCCAACTATTCCTCATCATTAGATCCAATGAACCCCATCTTCCTGATCTTACAGCAGCATTTGCACACTTGATCATTTCTTTTCTGAAACAAGTTAGTCACTTGGCTTTAGGAACATTACACTCTCTGGATGTATTCCTATCTCTTTGGCCATTCCTTCTCTCGTTCCTCTTTTGGAACTTCTTTCTATTTTCAGCTGTAAATGTTGCAGTACCCTTAGTCTCAGCTCCCAGACTTATTTTATCTACTTTTAACATGCTTTCCCTAAGTGATCTCATCCTGTCCCCCAGTTTTAACTACTATCAATATGCTGGTAACTGCTGAGTTTTATATCTGAACTATCTCTCTTCTCTAGAGTCCAGACTGCCAACCATCTCTTCTTGGATGTCTAATAGACGTCTCAAGCCTAACATATCCAGCCACACTCTTGCTGCTTTTCCCCAAACCAACTCAATAACCTCTCATTTTAGTTAATAACAACACCATTCCCTCATTTTCCAAAGCAAAACACTTTGAAAACATCCTTGACTTCTCATACCCCACATAAAATCTTTTAGTAAACACTGCTTTATCAACCTTTGAAATACTTTCTGGACCTAACCATTTTCTCCCCACCTTCACCTATACAACCCAAATTTATGGCACCATTATTACTCACCTGGATCTGTTCAGAGGCCACCTGACTGGTCTACCTGCTTCACTTTTTGATGTCCTACAGCTCATGCTAGTAATCAAAGAGATTCTTCTAAAATGGAGATGATAAAATGTCACACTTCTGTACTCAACGTTCTAATGGGTACTATTGTTCTTAGATTAAAATGTTATTGTGTTTTCAAGCTTTCATGATCCAGCACCTGGATGTTACTCTGACTTATTTCCTCAAATTCCTCTCCTTGTTCACTCCTTTCTGGCCACATGACTCTCTTCTGGTTCCTATAATAATATAAGCATATTGCATCATGGGGCTTTTATCCCTGCTGTCCTTTGCCCCAAACAGTCAACTGCTATTTACTATATTCCAACCATACTTCCTTTAGTCTCTGTTCAAACGTCACCTCTTCCAAGAAAGCTTTTCTGACCGCTCTCTCCAAATGAGTATGCCAGTAATTCTCTCCTCTTCCTGCCTTAGCTCTATATGAAGAATTTTATCATAGATTTGTTGGTTCATTGGTTGGTTTCCTGTACACCCAAAGAAGCAGTCAGCTCCAGGAGTCTCAGACATGCTGCTTCAACAAGGCCCCAAGCTACTCAAACCAAATACTGCTGAAATATGAAATTATCTAATACCATGAAGTCCAGTGACTTTTTCTCAGCTTTCATTCTCCTTGACTTTTCTCCTTATCTGGCAACAGAACTAACACCTCCCTTTAGAGAAAATATTCATCTGCTCCTTGGGATTTTCTCACCTCCCTAAATGGATTCCCTTCAGGATTCTTTATGGCAGACAGTGACACACTGATAAACACCTTCCAATATCCACTATCTTTTCCCTTTTACTTTGTACTGAAACTTCCAATTTTTAATTGCTCATACAGCTCTCTTATTATTAGCCAGCCAAAACATCACATTTGCCAGCCTCCTCTGTAGGCTCCCTAGTGACTAAGTTTAGGCCAATAAGAAGTAAAATGAAACATCATGAAACTTCCTGGGAGTCTCCTTCAAGTGAGTATGTGTGCCTTTCTTGCCCCAAGGAACTTAAATGTGATGGATAGAGCTCCATCTTAGGCCATAAAGAAAATTGTGAGCCACACTTTAGTGTTAAGGAACCATAAGCTGGAAGAACTCTGGGTCACTATTGGTGGAGCCACCATACCAGGTCTGGACTACCAACCAGTAGCCCTTCATGACATGAGAGAGATATAGTCTTCTATTTTATTTAAGCAACTTTTGTTTTTTCCCGAATGATATATCTCTCAGCACACTTAACGCATTAACATTCCCCCTCAACAGAATTATCTTAGCTTTCTTGGCCCATTACTACACTCTCTTCTGAGTCCATTGACTCATATCTCGAGTCCATTGACTACAACTTAAGTCAAAATGCAACTCGTCCTCTTCACCCTCACCCACAGGCTTCCAATATGTCAGTATTTCTTTAGATAATACTGAAAGCCCCTAAGCCAAGCCTTATTGCTTCTAGGACTTATATGGTTCAAATACAGATGTGGATAAGGTGGAATGTGAGATTCTTTGAGGGATTGTAGGTAAATAGTTCATAATCAGAGACGATGTTCCTGTGTCCAAAAACTGAGCTTATAACATCATTGGAGGTGAGATTTTCAGAAAGAGTGAAGTCTGTGCTAAGCTGAAGCCACATTAAGCTGACAGACTACATTCCAGTATTTATTCTTCATATGCCAACATTAAAATATGATTTGCTTAGCAGAGCAACCAAGATGTAAAACGGACTATTACAAATAACAGAGCTGCTGTGAAGTGTTGGCTTAATACACAAATGCTCTCAAAGCTTGGAAAACATGCTTAAGATTAGTGCTGGCTAGAGGCCCAGAGGCTTTATAATCTAGTAGTAATCCTATTTGTAAGGTTGTTTTAGGCATAATGGTACAATAGATGAAGTGAATTCCTTGCCCTACCTTCATCTTTCCTTTGAGACATTCTACCAACACACTTGCCTTCCATCAAGCACCTGACCTATGAGTCCATGTTCCAATTCCCTCTGCTAAAAATACCACCATGAAGCACCCTTCCTCAGAGTCGGTCTTCACAGGTGGCCAGGAGTTTACCAAAGGTTGGTCTCTACTTGCCTTTCCCTTTCCTGCCCCATCCATGACCCCTATTGCTACATGCACCTCTGCTGACCTAAGTCATAAGCAAAATGACTATCTCAGTAGGGTTCATGGGAAAACAAACAAAGAGTTTCCTCAAATCATCCCTTTGCTTTCAGCTAGTACTCGTTCTTTTTGTTATGGTATTTTGGAAATAATGTTCCCTGCCCCTCCTGCCTAACTCAGAGAAAGGCCATGAGGGTAGATGGCCACAGGAGAAGGGAAGCATCTAATACCAGTCAGGAAAATCTCTCAAGCAGGCAAGGGCTCATCATTTCTTTCAGGCGAAGGGAATCTACATATGCCTTCAGCTTGATGTTTAAAGAAAGAAACACCAAGAGTGACTCTAATCAGTGACCACAACCAAAAATGAAGACTAAGGTAGAAATAATGCATCAAGTCCTCTGGAAACAATGCACTCCTAAAAGTCAGTGCCAGGGCTAGAATCCTCACTGACTTTGAAATCCCTGTGCAACCTGAGTAAAGGACTTGATTGCACTGATCTTACATACTCTAAAGGATAACTGCCTTAAACCCTTATAATCAAAGTCATAAAACAAGAGTTCCTGAATCTGAGTGCCTTATCGGAATTGTTATCTGCAGAATATATCAACCACCCAAGTACAAGATAATAAATCTTATTAAGATTTTTCCAGAGGTCAGAATGAGGGGAACATGAATTTAAGAGCATTTTTTTTTTTTGCTACTTAGCATTTCTCAAAACTACTGTAAATTATGCAAGCCTCCTAAAATTAATAGGCTTTTTTAGAGTTTTATGAGCTCTCACCATGGCCTTTTAAGCACCTGTCAAAGAAGAATTAACTTCTAAGAGATAATAAATTAATTAAAAATCTTTAAAAGTGGAATGGTAGTTTAAGGATGTTTCTTTGTGTTTCCACCAATTCTTAAAAAACAAAAAGAGCTAATAAAAAATATTCAACAGAAATTCTCATTTCAGGGACTTGACCAATGTTAGTAGGGAACAAATTCTGACAATGATTTTAATACAGATAATAAGAAAGATGTTTAAAGGAGTATGTTGAGGGGTGACTGGGTGCTCAGTCAGTAAAGTGTCAAACTGTTGTGGCTCAGGTCATAATCTCAGGGTCATGAGATTGAGCCCCATCTCAGGCTCCACACTGGGTATGGTGCTGCTTAAAATTCTCTCTCTCCTTCTTCCTCTGCCCACCCCTGGCTCATGCACACTCTCTTTCTATCTTTTAAAAAAAAATCAAAATAAAGGAATATGTTGAATTATAGTTATATTTAGGATGCTTGCCCCTCATGGTGGAGAGATCTATATTACAGGTTGCTGTTGTGTTATTGTTTCATTGTTATTGTTTGTTATTGCTCTTGGTGGTGGTGGTGGTAGTGGTGGTAGTTTTGGTATATCTCTGTAATTTTTAGTATTGGTTTTGGGAATCATTGCTGCTCTGTCTAGAGACATACAAGCGATGGGGGAAATATTTTAAGGAGTTATACTTACTCCACTCAAGTGACCTATAAAAGCTACCAGTAATGTTTGACCTATCTAAAATATTCACACAGAAAATCCTAGTAGACATGGGAAAAATCCATCTGTCAAGACTACCCAAAAAGTATGTAAAATGTTCACACAGAAAGTCTTAATATTCTGATAGGGAAATATGAGGAGATCCTTGTATAAATGGTTTTGCTTAGAAATCCAGAGCTGTGGCTGGAAAGATATGGGTGGAATGCTAGGAATTCTCTCACTGGTAGTATTTTATATATATTCCAGCTAATGGTGTGTACTTGCCCAAAGAATTTATATCTATATTAAATATCAATATAAAACAAAACGATTTCCCTCCTGGCAACCCAAATGTGAGAAGTGTTCTCTCGCAAGAGCCCCCAGAAAGGTTAAATTCATTGAATTTAAGGTATGTTCCCCCCTTCAATTGTTTCCTCCCTCAGAATGCACACGATCTACTCAGTTTTCTGTTCCATGTGATGTTGTAGGTATCCTAAAGGGGAAATGGATTAGTGATGTGTGGTCACCATTTAAATAATTACATCAATTGACAGCTCCGTTAAATCCTTACTCGTTGTCCACCAAAAGAGTTGAATTTAGAACTGTATAAAGGATCCAGGGAGAGGCTAGCCAAAGCAGGACTCACTTGACTTGTTTAAAGCACTGATTATTCAGGGAACTTTTATAAAATCCAGAGATTTGCTCTTCTGTCCTTTGCCCAGAATCTCATTGCACCTGACATTTCAGTAGATTTAAAAGCCTTCAGGGAGACCACATGCTTATTCTAGCTGATATTTACTTCCAAAAAGTCAGAGCTGTGTTTATGCTCACTTATTGCTGCACACTAAATAATAGGCTTGTGAAAAACAGTGAAATCAGATAGGAAAATATGACACTCAGTCAATGTTGTGTCAGGGACCCAGCAGCCCAGACCTGCCAAAACCTATCTGCTTTGTTTTGTGACACATGGGAGGCCGAAGGGAGGCGCCAAATCTCTGGGTTCATCTAAGGGTTAGCGCTAAGTCCACACAGGTCTGTGGTGGTCTTGACCACTGGGGATGGGGCAGCGGCACATAGGTCCTGTCATGTGTGGGGAGCTTGTTGCCTCAGGCTTTGCAATCTAACCGTCTGGGCTCTGGATCTAGCTGCAACATTCAGGGTTGTAACCTAGACACACAGCTTAACTGCTCTAAACCCCATTGCCTTTCATTCGAGGAATATCAGTGCTCACTTGTAGTGTTATCATTAAAGCTAAATGAGAAGATAAGTACACAAAAGAAACACCCAAAAATGTTTATTATTGCATTTTAAACAAAAAAAGGAATATAAAAGTTTTATATAAAATTTCCCTATGTGGAGGGTATGTGGAGCAATCAAGGAAAGCCAGAGGTGAAATTGTAGCATTGCCTCAAATTTTTAGGTCCAAGCTTTGGAAATGATCCAGTCATTCCCAGCAGCTCATTTAGCCACAGAAACAAGCATTCACCTTAATGGCCTGTGCGTTCTGAGATTTTACATCATAAAAATATTTTCATGTGTGTTTGCTTTTCTAAAAACAAAAACCCCATCCACATGAATGGGTAGTGTAGTGCTGTATCTGAGATTAATCGAAGAAACCATAAAATCAGAGCAGTCCACATCCTGCTTCATTGGAAGTCCTTGGTCCATTGCTCTCATCATTAATACTGGTCTATAGGCACCCCTGTGTCTGGGTCAATCAATAAGCCTGGAAGTGAATCATTTGGGTAAGTTAGGAATCCAAACCTCAGTTCTTGCACCTGTGGATTGGGGATATTCATGTTTTCCCCATGGCCTAGAGACAACAAGTAGAACTCTCTCATGTGTGAGAGTATAACATTGAAAACCCTTTGGAAACTGTAGAGCATATTGATAATATAAAACCTTATCATCCATGCATAAGAATCCAGAAAAAAGATAGAGAAGTTCAAGACCAAGCCAATCACTCAGCAATACCATTGTTTCTCTCTTTAACCCCAGAACATCATAAACATAGCATGCACTGCATTTGACAATATTTGAGTGCAAACTTTGGGTATCATCAAGGCTTGAAATCATTTCCTAGGGCTGCTGTGATCAGCAGCTTCAAACAATAAGAATGTACTCTATCACAGTCGGGGGGCCAGAAATCCTAGATCAAGGTGTTAACAGGGTTGCACTCTCTCCAAAGGCTCTTGAGGAGAATACATTTCTCCCCTTTTCCAGCTTCTGAGGACTCCAGGTGTTCATGGCTTAATGGCCACATCCCTCCAAGTCATTGACTCTGTGGTCACATTGCCTCCTCTTCTGACTCTCTCCTCTGTGTGCATCTCCTGCAAGGCAAATTGTCATTGGATTTAGGGTCCACCCAGACCATCCAGGATGATCTTTTTTCCAAATACACTCCCACTCATGTGTTCCCAGGATTAGAACCTGGACAGATCTTTTTAGATGCACCATTCAGCACACTACAAGCCTCAGTTACATACTTAAAGTGTGAAGCTGCTTAGATATAATCTTCTTAGCAAGTGGAAGGGCCGCAAGGCAACCAGTCCTTCCCCTGTGCTCCTTTGTTAAGGTCTGATGTAACTATGGCTCCCCATCAGACAAAACAAACAGGAAACAGTTCTGGTATCTGAAAACAAATGACAAGATATTAATGTCAAGGCCACAGTGAAAAACACTGGAATACAAAGGACTTCCTATGGGGCAGTGTGCTAGTTTGCCAGGTTGTCATAACAAAGTACTACACACTGTGTGGCTTAAACAACAGAAATTTATTTCTCATAGTTCTGGAGGCTGGAAGTCCAGATCAAGATGTCAGCAAGGTTGATTTTGTCTGAGGACTCTCTTTGGCATGTAGGTGGCCATCTTCTCCCTGTGTCTTCTCATCATCCTCCCTCCATGTGTCTATGTCCAAATTTCTTTTTTTTATCAGGACACCAGTCCTATTGGATTAAGCCCCCCACCATGACTTCATTTTATCTTTACCTCTTTAAAGACCCTATCTCCAGATATAATTACATTCTGAAGTACTGGGGGTTACGATTTCAACATATGTATTTTAGGGGGACACATTTCAGTCTGTAGGAGTCAGCAAGCTTTTTCGTAAAGGGCCAAAAAGCAAATATTTTCAGCTTTGGAAGTCTTTCAATCTCTGCCACAGGGACTCAACACCACCACTGCAGAGTGAAAGCAGCCAGAGAAAATACAAACAAATGTGTGTGGTTGTGTTCCAGTGAAACAAGCAAAGCAAAAATTAAGAGGACGCAGTTCAAGAAGCCAAGATAATGGAGTCACCTTCTAGCTTTCATATTCCAACCCTCAGATGGGTTTCTGACTCTTGGTGACACTGAGCTAACAGGCACTGGTGCCTCATGAAGACAGTAAAGTGAATGCTTGGGTTCTTTGTTCCTTGTTTTTTCTTTTTAAAAAACTTGTTTAGTGTGGTAAAAACACATACCATAAAATTTATCATCTTAACCATATTTAAGTGTCTAGTAAATTAGTGACAATGATGTGCATATTGTCGTACTGCAGCTCTCCAGCACTTTTTTTGTCTTGCAAAACTGAAACTCTGAACCCATTAACCAACAACTCCCCATTTCCCTGTCCCTCGGCTCCTGACAACCACTGTTCTACTTTCTGTGCCTATAAGTTTGACTACTTTATATATTTCATGTAAGTAGAATTATACAATATTCTCCTTTTGATGACTGGCTTATTCCACTTAGCCTAATGTCCTCAAGGTTCATCCATGTTGTAGCATGGATAGGATTTCCTTTGTTTTTTTTTTAAGCCTGAATAACATCCCATCATATGTATATATGCATACAAGCCATATCCATTTATCTGTTGACAGACACTTGGTTACTTCTACCTCTTGACCGTTGTGAATAATGCTCCAAAGAACATTAGTGTGCAAATATTCCTTTGAGATCCTGTCTTCAATTCTTTTGGATATATACCAAGAAGTGGAATTGCTCCAGTGTTGCTTTTGGATACCCCTGATTTTTATCAGCAAGGAAAAATGCTTTCATACTGTTATTTTGGAGATGGGGTTATTTCTGTACATTCTTGAGTAATAGTTGTCATGGTCTGTGATGCTGGAGAACAGAGAGGGCAGAGAAGGAAACAAAGAGAAACATCCTCCTAGGAACTCATTTTTCCTCTTAACTTCTTCTAAATATCCATTAACATTAACAGCTTTAGATGTGAAGCAAATTTACCTTTTAAGTAGAAAAATACCATTTTAGGGAGAGCAAGAGACTGTGAAGGAATTGGACTTCTAGGACCTTCTTAATTGAGCTTGAAATTTTGCATATAGGACTAATTTAATTTTCCAAGGTCTTTGGGGATCTTTACAATAATTAAAGTGGAACTAAAGATACAAGTTCAAGAAGAAAATAAGAGCTTCCATTTGCTGGGTGAGAAACTGAAACAAATAGAATTCCAACTGGCAATGGTATACAGTATGAGGTATGGAGAAGTCCTCATGTAACAACTGAGGGCCTAGATATGTTGCTTCTGAATCTTGCAGTGGCTAGGAAGAAACGGTCATCACTATTACTTATTGAAAGAGTAGAAATGACTCTTTTTATTATGGGAGAGCAACTCAAATCTAAGCAGTATAAGTATGGCTGCTATGATGAAAATGTCCAAAAGCACAAGAGGCTCAGGCACAGCGATATCAAGGTCTTACATGACATTTCTGTCTTTCTTGTGACCTCTTAGAGAAGATTCTTCCATTTGGGGAGCAGAATGGCCACTAATGCCCCCAACACCATTCAGTGATGTCACTAGAGCAGGAGCATGTGTCCTGACTGCTCTGGCATAAAAGTTCCAGTGGCAGCTCCAGTTAGTACAACAGGGACCACGTGTTTGTCCCCAGACCTACCATGGGGACAATGGTCAATGGAGGAAACAGGACTTCTGCTTCAGAAAATGAATGAGGAAATATTAACTCCCAGGAAACAAAAGACACTTGCAGTGGTTTTAATCAAGAGGGTAAGATGGGCTGTTCTCTGTAGCTTTATTCAGCACAGATCTACCTTCCTTAATGAAGCTGCTCAAGATCTAAGCCCTTGGCCACCATTATTCTATCACTGAAAGGGAGCATTTGCACAGTTTCTAGCCTCCACTTGGTAGGAAAGAAAAAAAGTAAACCCCTTGTTACAGAGAGTGAATTTCTTTAAATGAAGGTCTTTGGGTTTTGCACAATACATGCATTTTCTAACTATTGATAGTTATAATTTCATAAGCTAAAGTGAAGCACTCTGGGGGTGGACTGGAGTGATGTGAAAAGTCCTCTCCAAGGAGGTGGCATCAAAGCTGAGGTCTGCATGAAGAAAAAAGAAAACTACAGCATGATCTGAGGAAAGAGCATTACAAGCACAGAAATAACCATGTCCAAAGTCTGGGATGACACTGCCATGTTTAGTGTTGGAGAGAAGGTACAGCCTCCAGCACCAAAGGAGATGCTCTGTGCCTTGCGTTGTCCCAGCTGATCAGACCCTTTTACCTTCTGACGTTATTGTTTGCTACTCCGCATGCAACCTGCATGCAAGCGCTTCAGTCCTCCTAATACTCCAGGCATATTTCAGGCTCCAGGCTGTTCTACTGGTTCTTCTCTCTGCCTGGAATGTTCTTCCATTGGTATTTGCCTGTTCAACTCCCTCATTCCTTCAAGTCTTTGCTCACATTTCACCTTGAATCAGGACCACCCCAACAACCTTATTTAAAGCTATATCACAGGCTTCCTCTCTCCTCTCACCCCCATACCTCTAGTAGCCTTTTCTGCTGTTTTGTCTTTCCCGCTTACATCGTTCTAATGCACTGTATGACTTGCATGTTTTGTTTATTGCTTATTGCCTCTTCTGTCAACAGCATATAAGCTCCACAAGAGAAGTTTTTGTTTTTTTCACTGATGTATCTCAAGTGTCCAGGACTATATCTGGCATACCGTAGATAGGTTTTAATGGAAGAGTGGAGGGAGAAGAGAAGAAAGATTTGTCTCCCAATGCTATTTTCATATGGTGGAACTATCATATACACTACCATGTACACCTTTATTTTGAGGCCCCACAACTGCCTCTAGTCCCTGTATTTTAAAGCCTCATCCCCTAAATATTAGGTTTGAATATAATTGCAATAGATTGCCTTGAGAAGAGACCAAATCCTTTTGTAACCACTTTCAGGGACTGTCCCGTTTCTTTTGCTGCCCTAGAATCACAATATGCATAATGCTACTGAAAAAAGTAGGCCATTGGCCAAGGATTGGAAATACTTTTGCTGTTGGCATTGTTGAGTCAGGAGGTTTCCACGCAATAGCACTGATAGTGAAAAGATCTGAAACTTTTATTTATAATTAAATTTTTTGTTTGGAGGTAGTTATTCCTAGCAACTCTCAAATTTATGTGAAATCTAAACACTGAAGCCCTGGGTTTGCAAACAAGCCATAGCTATGTTCATTCCTTCTTATAGCTCCATGTAGTTTTTCTCTTTGACATTTCCTAATGTAAAGGATATGTGTTCCCTAGAGAAATAAGACAATTTTTACCCACTCATTACATTAATGGAGAAGAGTAAATCAGAAGGGTAGATCTTACATTACAAGATGTAACACTAAAATCAGTCTTTACAACATTATTTCCAAAATTCCCTGAGGAGGTCAAGAAGAAAATTTCTACAGATTTTTTTTTTTTTTTGATGTGTCTTAGGGTTGGGACAGGGGTTAGTATAAAGTACACTTATAAAAGCTTAATGCTATGTATATGTTGATCATGATGGGGAAGCCAGAAAACAGATTCCCATGATCCTCAAGAACCAGAATAAAATGCAGGCACATGGGTTTCCTCATTTTCCAAATTGGAAACATCTGTGTTGTCCAAGTTCTCACTTATTCCCATAATCAAAGGGACAGCTCGTGTACCAGGTTTTTTGAAACAATGATTCAGGATGTCCTGAATTTATAATGTCCTAAGTCTTTTTGACTTTTTGGGAATATGAGACTTATTGGCGGCCCCATCGTTTTGGTTGTAGAAATTGAATCAATACATAAATACTGGATTTTGTCTTAAGTACAACACCATAAATTATTTTTTTAAGAAAGAAAAATATCTGCTAATTAAACTATGACCAATGTGTTTTCTTTGCTTAGGATATTTACTTTATATGTGTAAGTATAAACGTTTATCACACATCATTCTTACATACTTACGTGTGCATAAGTGAAGTAAAATAAGTTGGTTAAGGTATTCCTAAATTTCTTCCCAGTCAGAACTCAGCCTTCTGAATAAACCTTCCATTTAGAGTGTTAGTGACTCTATACTCTCAGAGTTTCTCCACTACTATCTGGATTTTCTGGTCAACCTCTGACATCTATACTGAAATCTTTGCTGTTGGTACTTTCTTCATCTTACCAACTTATCACCTGAATATGCTCAGACAACAAGAGGATTTGGTCCTCTGTCAAATGGCCTATAAACAGTTTGTTGATATCAACCTTCAGGGACTCCAGTTGTTTCTCACCCTAAGAATTATAACCAAGTTTGTTCATACACAAGTAATCAAAACTATATCCCTTGATTGACAACAGTTGTAAGACACTCTCCATTATAAGATGCATCCGAATTTCAAAGATGTTTAAATGTAAGGGTGCCTGGGTGGCTCAGTTGTTAAGCATCTGCCTTCAGCTCAGGTCATGATCCCAGGGTCCTGAGATTGATCCCCACATCAGGCTCCCTGCTCGGCGGGAAGCCACTTCTCCCTCTCCCTCTCCCTCTCCCCTGGCTTGTGTTCCCTCTCTCATTGTCTCTCTCTTTGCCAAATAAATGAATAAAATCTTAAAAAAAAAAAAGATGTTTAAATGTAATAAAATAATATTGAAATAACTTTTGATGGTGAGACATGGTAATGAGACTTACTGTGGGAATCATTTCATAATGTACAAAACTATCAAATTATTATGATGTGCACTAGAAACTAATAGGATACTGGATATTAACTATACTTCAATAAAAAATTTTTTTCATGGATTAAAATGTAAAAGGAAAAAGTATATGTTTGAATTAATAAAATACAATAATTTTCCTCTCATTCTGTCCTTTTTTTTTTAGAGAGAGTGAGCACAGGTACATGGGCGTGAGGGGAAGGGGCAGAGGGAGAGGAAGAGAATCTTAGGCAGGCTCCATGCCCAGCACAGAGCCCAATGTGGGGCTTGATTTTATAACCCTGAGATCATGACCTGAGCCAAAGTCAAGAGTCAGGTGCTTAATGACTGAGTAACCCAGGCGCCCCTCATTCTGCACTATCTTAATCAAATGAGTACCAAAATGAGAATAAAAGATCCCAGAAAAAATGCCAGCCCCCTCTTTCCATTATTCCTCCATAAAATCAATCTTCTAAGAGATGTTTACTGAATTTTAAAAATTTAAATAACATGGCATGGCCATATTCACACAAGTACAGGCTTCATTGTATACAAATTCAAAATGCTAATGCTTTTGAATCTGCTTTCTCAAAACTGCAGTTCTCTAAGCACTTGCCTTCGTTTTCTGAACCATCAGTGTCATTGAAAACTATGTGAAAATGAAGAAGAAATAAAAGAACTTATAAATCCTTACCAAACAATGACAGTTTTAGCTCATTAAGCTTCCATTAACCAAATCACCTCCAGCACAGCAGAAATGATGAATTTCAATTGCAACTCAAATTTCTTAGTAACTTAGTCACCTCAAATCCATTTCAGAAGTATGCGGGAATAAATTTTAAATAAATTAAAAGGCTTATCATGCTTCTTCATAACATTCTTCAGAAGTTTAAGATTATATTCTACATTACTAAAATTCAGCCTACTTTTCTATTAAATGGGATCAGTTTTAGAAGGTACGTACTAACATTTTTATCACAATTCTTGACTTCAACTGAATTGGCAAATGGAATTTTGGCTCAAGAGACACATTATCCAAATGGAAAATTTTCCTTGATCCCTAAAGTGTTATACCAGTCTTGGAAACAAATGGAAAATATTTTCCAGCCCATAATTTTTAGTAGCCTGCCTTCCCCAAAGGAGTAGGTACATAGTAAATGAAATAAAACACATATTCCTTTCCGTTCAAACTGGCACAAAATGTACTGGTATTTAGATGAGCAATAATATTCAATGATTTCCTCCCTCAAACATGTTGTAAATTATGAACAGAACCAAGTAGGGAACAAAATAACAGTGTCACTTGGGAATGGAGTCATCTGCCAACACAATTCACTATAGGCACCTTACATTCTCTAGTTAATACCTTCCACATCCTCTCCATGAGTGAAGAAAGGTTTTGTTTATTTTTCTGTCTGTTGTGGTTGTGCATTGGGAATGCCAATGAGTCATTTACTATGTTGTCAACCCAAACAGCTAAGGAATATTGGAAATTACATAGAAAATACAATTCAGGTGGTAGTAATTACCAGGACTAATAAACCCACAAATACTTCTACATATTGAATATTCAGTATTACAGGCTACAGTAACTGGATTCTCAAAACATTGTATAGCATGGAAATGGATGATGATTTTAAATTTCTTGAACTGTAGAAGCCTAGAGGAAAGCCAAGCTAAGCCTGGTCATGGACTTCAAAGCTGTAAGTGACTAAAAGGTCTTGCCCACTTCTCTTATTTTATAGATGAAGAGACTGAAGCTCCAGGAGACTGAATGTTGACCAAGATGATATGGCTAGAGAACTGAAACCAAAAGCAGGTTCCTGGGCTTCCAAGCTAGTACTCTTTCCCTTCACCCTATATAATATGTGATGGCAGAACCTCAAAGATATATACTTTACTGAAGACTTTGATTTCCTTAAAGGCCTAAATTGATTCACCCAAAATATTCTAGAATTGAAATTCTGAGGACATTGGATGCCTAAACGCTGAGCGTCAGAATGCATCTGAATCAAATTATTCCTAACAAACAATTAACATTAATTCAGCACTCAGTGGTAGCTCTTGAGTTCATTACTGACACTAATTAGCAAACCTACACACTATCCCTTTGAGGTAAGCTAAGCTTTATTAGCTTTGCAGAACAGATGAGGGATCCAGCTATATATTTTATGTGTTTGTTGCCAAAGGCTGTGGCTACTAAAATTCAGAAATATACCCCAAATTCAACCACTCCTAGAAGAATAGTGGTATTCTAAAAGCGCTGATTTCTAAATCTGGTTTTCCAAATCAGTCTATCCTGATGCTGCAATGCTTGTCTATGGTTAACTTTAGGTTAGCAATCAGGTCCAGTTCATTGCCTGCAAAACCAGTCACTGCACAGATACCTATGCATGCCTTACAGATGCTATGCCAGCTGGAGGCTGGCCATCTAGGAAAGAACCCGGCAAGCCATGCCCTGACTGCCTGCAGCTTCCCAGAGAGCCCTGCCTTCATCATCTGTCAAACTTTTCTTGGCACTAACATACAAAGAAGAGAGATAATCAAGTGGGAAATATGTGTTTATAACCTATTATTATCTTCAATCTTGACCATGAAACATCCAACCAAGATTCCCCATTCAAAACTGTGTGCATTACCTGGTGCAATATAGTAGAAATAAAGCAGTGTCTTCTGGGTGGCTGACAGCCTGGCAGTCTGGCTTCTACCAGAAGTTTACTTGGGACGAGGTAAAAAACAAAAACAAACAAAACAGGGAGTCTGGCTCGCACTGATGATAGCATCTCATAGTTACTGTTTACTGTGACCCAGGAAGTTTAAATAGATAATTTTATCTTCACAACCCTATGAGGTAAATACTATGAGATAAATGAGGAAACTGTGCAGAGGGGTAAAATAACTTACTCAAGTGATGGAGTTACGATTCAGACCCAAGCCTGCTGCTATCAAAGTTCATGCTCTTTTCTTTTTTAAGACTTTATTTATTTATTTGACAGAGATCACAAGTAGGCAGACAGGTAGGCAGAGAGAGAGAGAGAGAGGGAGGGGGAAGCAGGCTCCCCGCTGAGCAGAGCGCCCGAAGAGGGGCTCCATCCCAGGACCCTGAGATCATGACCTGAGCTAAAGGCAGAGGCTTTAACCCACTGAGCCACCCAGGCATCCCCAAAGTCCATGCTCTTTTATTCACTGCTACTGTGATCCTGATAACAAAGGCAGCAGAAAGAAAAACAAAGATGCACACCACCCCCACTCCCAGCTCCTTTACCAAAATTAGATCAGGTGTCTCTTAGATAAAACCAACTAAGAGATGAACAACAATAGCAGTCAGATTGAGTCTTACCACCCTAAACAACACAAATGAGATTCGTTCTAGAAACAAAATGGCCGAAGAGAAACCAGATGAAACATCTAATAATATGTTACCGTGAAAGCTAAATAGGATGCGAGAAGAGCGATTGCCTATAATGATTTTTGTAAACCTGCCAAATATCCTAAATGGGCCAGGGGACCTCTGTTTATCAGCTCCACATTTGTAAGTAAAAGCCACAGGACTTTTAAATTAATAACATATTTTTCTAAGCTTGGAATTAAACAACTTATTGAGTATATCAATGGTTCACATAGAAGTTCACACCTGTGGTTTTAGATTTCAGCTCTGCCACTTGCCAGGCTTGGGGTCTGGCACAACTGAGTTAACGCACAACTGAGTTAACCTCTGTGAACCTCAGTGTCTCATCTACAAAGGGTAGTCAACCTGACATCACAGAATTGCTGTGGGGATTCAATGAAATGATTCCTTATAAAGCATCTGACACAGAACCTGGCACACAATCTGCATTTCAATATATGTTACTATTATTATTAACCATGTGTGTCCATATACAAGATATTAGAGAGAGAAGCAATAAACCATAAGAAGTGGTCCTTTCCATTAAAGAATATATAAGAATATAAGCACTTCTCAGACCTGAATGTGTGCCCTCTTCCCCTGGGAGTCTTCTTATAATGCAGCTGCTGATTCAGTGGGTCTAGGGTAGGGTCTAAGATCTGCATTTCCAACAAAATCTCCAATGATGCTCCCATTATTGGTTCATGAACCACACTTTGAATAGGGAGATAGTACAGATCCAGAGGTGGGAGGGACTGCATAGTAAAGGCTGGGGTAGTAAGCTTTGTTAGAGGATTCGAAATTGAAAGATAAATGGGACATGGACACCTCAGAAGGAGAGAGGGGACCTTGTAGGCCATGGTTGAGGGCAAGAAGGCAGGAGAACAAGTGGGACAAAGAGAAAACTTTGAATTGGTTGACAGTCTCTACTCCCCTCTGTGGAGTGTAGAGCTGCAATACCTTTTCTCTCAGACAGTAGCTCTCAACCCTCACTGGGCACCAGAACCACCTGTGCAGCTTACAGATACAGATATCTCAGCCCTACCTGTAGAGATTCTGATCAAGCCGTTCTGCCTTAATTGAACTTTAGGTATTAACATTCCAAATGTGGAGCAAGATAATATTGCATATAAGCAATAAGTAACCATGCATTACAAAAATCCGTTGTGCTGTTAACTTCACAAGTACTGTTAGTACCTCAGACTCTCTTAACTAGCATATGAGTTATAAGCCATAGGAGAAATGGAGGCAAAGTGTTTCTTCTGCTTTATCTTTGTCTGCATGGCCCACTAGTGCTGCCTAAATAATTATTTAACTTCAGAAATATTTATTAATACCAAAGTTATACTTTCTGATTTCTAATCATCAGTGCCCCTGCAAGTCATGGGTAGTTTATTTTAAAAATTCTTTCAATAAATTTTAGGAGAACTTTTTTTATTTTTTCCTTAAATATATGTGCTACACTTTCCCTTTGCTGCCCTGAAAGGACATCAATCCCTTTCCAGAATTTCTTAGAAATATTGGCTGGCTGCCCTGAAGTTCTTAGAAAAATCTTAGAAAAATCTTAGACCCTACTGATCTGAGTGCCCCAGGTTTTCCAGATACTCTGTAAGAACTTTGTTCCTTCCTCTCTTATTCCTTCAAAACTATATCAGTCCCCAAACAATAATCCATCTCTGATCTTTCTATGGAGGATAAAGCAAAAAAGATAGTAAGTGTATCTACCTCTAATTCACCTTCTATAATTAGATTTCCCTTCCTCAATGTGAGAGATGTGAATTTTTATATAATTACTCTCTTCTACTTAATAGTCTAAATAGCTTTGTGAGTCTTTGATATCCCTTACCAAATGATCTCCTATTTAGCTGGAGCACTCCTAAAATAGTACAACTTCTGTGACCCATGAAAGTCAATGAATACATATTTCCCAATACACTGCCTTGGGTAATGTTTCTCCAAAGTCTTTTTGGTTCTCTAATATGAATGAGACAATAGGGAACACATAGGGAGAGAAAGATATGAAGTACTGAGAGGGAGGGTGGCAGGGAGAGGAGACAGGAAAGAAGAGAGGAGAGAAAGATCATAACCCCCATGTTAGGTTATTTGAGAGCATGGACCTGTGGAGAAATCTTGGGTAAAATATTTCCACAGAAAAATAAGTGTGGACTGCCAAATTACACCTATATTTTGGTTATGTTCATTTGTCTTTCTGACTTTAAACAGGGCTAACAAATGGCTATTATTCTTCAAGTTTCTGGTGAACTACGAATGTGAGTGTGCAAGACAGTAATACTGTGATGTTAGAAATTATACACTGGAATATTTAGAAAATGCATTATAGGAACCACTAAATGGGGGATTTAGATTCTAAACGTGGCTCCTAATGTGCGTGTACATTGTACATCTACTGTTTTTTCTATGAAAAACTTTCACGTTGTAACTCTTGAATCAACATTCCCACAAAAATATAAGGACTTAAATTTGGAGACAGACACTAATTGTTTCATATTGCCCTGATCCCTTTGTACGGCAGATCGGATGGCTTGTAAAAACAGAAATCAAGGCTGGAAGTCTGCCATCAAGGTTTCAGCATAGTCAGGTGAGACGTCTCTTCCAAGTCAAAGACTTCTTGGATGAGCCAGCTCTCTGAGGCACTAATTATAAGGGCCCCAATTTCATTCATGAGGTCTCCAACCTTATGACCTAATCTGCTTCCAAAGCCCCCCTCACCCTCCTAATACCATCCCTTGGGCATTAGGTTTTCAGCAAGTGAATGGGAGGGAGGGGCACAAATATTCAGACCATAGCAGGTATGCACAAAATTTTAGATGTATAAACTTTTCATGCTCTCATTTTTTTTCCATTTCAAAGAAGAAAAGGTAGAAAGGGAAAAAAAAAGTTCCTTTAAAAAAAACAATAGCAATCACTAACACAGAACATTTCCTTTGTACGAAGCTTTACTTGTATTATTCCATTTGACCTTCACAATGGCCTCATGAGACTAACACTATTTTATTCTCATTTTACAGATACAGAAAATGAGGCTAACCAGAAATATTGAACAATTGGACCAAGATCAATGATTGCATTATTTAGAGAACCAGAATTTGTTCTCTGGCTGCCTGACTCCAGAGCCCTTAATCTTAACCAACCTGTTAAATATACAGAGAAGAGTAACACATCTTATATTTCAAATACCTTGTGCATGATGCTCATTTCTTTATACTTTTTTTTGATGAGGGAACAGAAGGCAAGCTGAAGACAAAGCAGAAGCTGACACCCAGCAACCTCTCCGCCCCCAACCCACCCCCAGGTGGGACAGGTGAGACATTCTTCCAGGAATCTCCCATTTTATGTTAAATACCTTGCTACAGGGCAAAAACAACCTTAACCTGACATTGGCAAGGCCCCCAAGGCCTCTAGTATCTTGTAGGTCCTCTTTAGCATATGAAAGTTCTTTTGAAACCTCCCTTTTCCTTACCTCCCTCCGCCACCACTCATAACCATGGTTCCGCAACTTGTTCTGCCCACGGGTCCTGTCCCTGTGCTTTAATAAACCACCATTTTGCACCAAAGATGTTTCAAGAATTCTTTCTTGGTCATCAGCTCCAGACCTCATGCCACTGAACCTCACTTATATTATAAAACTTCATCATTAATGGGGAAGGGGATGGACAACAGCACCCTCCAGGGCCTTTCACAGCTGAATGACTTTGGGGGAAGGCAGGATTGTGCTCAATAGCAATGTCTTGCTTGAGAGACACACCTCTGGTCGCTTTTGACAC
The DNA here is from genome assembly GCF_002288905.1 of Enhydra lutris kenyoni. Taxonomy (NCBI): domain Eukaryota; kingdom Metazoa; phylum Chordata; class Mammalia; order Carnivora; family Mustelidae; genus Enhydra; species Enhydra lutris. Next base: position 32,827,219 of record NW_019154085.1, on the reverse strand, counting down.
ATATCCTGCGTGTGACTCCACCCAGGAGTCTGGGGGGATTTGATAATGGACTTTTTTTTACTTTTCTGGGAGTGTGGCTTCAGTAGGCTTCTTTGGTTCCCAAGGACTCTACCCTGGAGTGCCTTTTAACCCACTGGAAACAAATCGCATTGCAAAACTTGGGAAAGGACTGAGCTCCTGTAACACTGCCTGGCCTCAGTGGGATCTATCAATTTGATCTCCTCTGCAGGAATACGCCAAACAGACCGCAGGTATCTTCATTGCTCATACCTAGGCCTTCATTGCTTTACACCAGGACCCTGACCTAAGGGCCTCTTGCAGAATGCCTTTGCCTGAATATGTCTGGCTAGTAATCCCCCTCCTGACATATTGGATGATAATTATCTAAATATGCCTTCTAGTAAACCCAGGTTGCTGGAGGATACACAGGCCATCCCTAGCAAAGGGGGCTCTGACTTTATCTCTCTCTGTTCCTCCTAATAAATGTGGAGACTTCTCTTTCACTCCTTTCCCAGGTTAATGGCTACAACTGGAGCCAACTATGGTTAGTCTCCTTCAGGATGGGGACTTTAAGGAATATTCCTAAGCAGCTGCCAAAACTCCCTTTGGTTCAAGGAAAGGCCCTGTCTTCTCTGGCCCGCACTGGACTGCCTAACCCCTCCCCCCTTGCTGGCAGGAAAACATGGCGTCTGCTCCTCTGTTGTAGCTGATGAGCTCTAAAACCAGGAACCCTTTCTCTGCCTTCTGGAAGGAGCTTTTTCTGCCCCTGGGTCCTGTCCCCATGCTTTAATACACCACCATTTTGCACCAAAGATGTCTCGAGAATTCTTTCTTGGTCATTGGCTCCAGACCCCACCCCACTGAACCTCACTTATATTCTAAACTTCATCACTTTCAAGCAGGAAATACAAATAAAATCTATCCAAATAATGAGGCTAATCTATCTGGAGAAAAACTAATCAATAACAGGAAAAAAAAAAACCTTTGTTTTTGTGAGTTTATGTCAAAGCTATTGGTTAAAACAAAAGTCAAAAGTCATTTGTTTGAAGTTCACCTTTCTATTAGTTGAGGATTAAAATGTCCGCTAAGACAAATTTAGAATTCCTAGAACAGCCTGACCTTTAATATCCATGTCATAACACAAGTGTACTTTGATGTCATTATCATATTATCATTGGTATATTTCTGTTATTCATTCTTCTCTGTTCATTAATCAGGCAAACATCCTGTAAACAGCTAAATTTATACAGAAATATAAATAGGATGGAATTCATTGGTTATTCACCAAAATATCAAGAGACCCATGGGGAGAAAATTATGTTACAAAACTGTGGCTTGGGGGAGCAACCTTTCACATTTGTTATCATTTTATCTCACATTAAATTTTTTTCCTTAGATAAACCATGAAGTTAAGAACTTAAAAAGAAGGAGCTCTAAAGAACAATGAGTCACTTTATAATAGTCAACAATTAGGAACTTTGGGGATGAAATAGAAGTAAGAGGTTATCTAACTAGTAATTTTTTATTGGCTTTGTTTTGTTTTTGAGTGTTTGTCATGCACTAAATCCTTTACATGGATTGTTCTCACTTTGGGTTAATCAGAAGAGAACTCTAAAACAAAAATTCAAGAGCATGTATGTGGCTCATCTGCAAGGTGTAGGGGAACTGGAAAGGGGATAGAAAGATCAGACAGGAAAGAGAAGCAGGCCAATAAGGTGTGCATTATCAAGTCAGTTACCTCTGAAAGGGAAGTGAGCTTAAGTCTGCAAGAAAATGCTAGAAAACATTGTTAAACACATGCTTCCCAGTCATCCTGCCTGAGGGGTGAGGGAGCTGAGGTATTTATATACCAATTCCCTTCCATCATTATTTGTGAGATGCTCCTTAGACATGAATTCCCTAACACCTCAGAGCTGTGGTTTCCCACAGATTCAGAGAGACAGATGTAGGTAGGGATCTTTGGAAAGTGGACCTGCAGACATGAAATAGGGAGGCTCAAGACCTTTAGGTGGTTCACCTATTATATAACTGCTACAGATGATCTCATTTAGCTTTTTGCAATAATCCCAATAACTACAATTTTGGTGGTGTTTTTATCCCCATTCCAAAGGTGAGAACATTGAGGTTCAGAGACACTGAGTAACTTGCTTATGACCACACAGAAAGGGACAGAACTTGCTAATTACTAATTACTCCAGAGCCTATAATCTTAGATATTACTCTGTACCATCTTCCAAAAGTTACCATCTAAAAAAGATAACCACCAAATCCCTAAGGAAAATATATGTCTATATATTGATTTCACAAGTCAAGATCTGGTAAAGATTTACATTCAACAACTTCCATCATGAAAATACTGGGTATTTTTTTCTAGAACAATTTCTGGCACTTAGTAAGTACTGACTAACTGATGAATGAGTACATGAATTACTCTATAATGTTAGCCATAAATACATGTGTACATGTGTACATATTCCCAAGAAAATAATCTTACACAGACTCCTAGACCATTCCAGTCACAGATTGTGTGACAGCTACCATTTTTCCTTATATATCCTTCTTCTGCCAAATCCACCACATCCACCAGATGCCATATAGCTTCTTCCAGGCATTCCCAAAGCTTCCACTGGGCACCACCATTAATGTGCCTCTTCCCTAGAATAGTGGAAGCAGGAGAAGACAAAATCACTACTGCCCTGTTTGCCAATATCTTATATGGAGTAGTTAATGGGAAATTTTCTGGATATTTACTCTGTTTGCTCTTTCCTTGGGACCTAAACAAGATTCCATAGAGTACTGAGACTAACAGGAAGATTCCAGGAAGCTCCAATGATGACTAAGGAATTATGCCAGGGCCAAGGTTGGCAACTTGACTCTCCTTAACAGGAGTCCTCTCTCTTCCTGTCCTTCCAAATTTTGGGGTGCTCAGTCAGCTGGTTCACCTTTGTCTAACCTCAACATTGCAATAACATTCTAGCTGGGACCCAAAATCTCCATTCACACTTGGTTGAATGCACAGGGTTGATATTTTATGCATGATTTACATATGCAACATTATATATAAGGTTAGGAATATAACCTCATAATGTTATTGCTGGCTTGTCTTCCTTAGTCAGCCTCTAACTTCTAACCTCCTTACTTACCATTCACTATTGGCAGATATACTCAGAGTATGTGTGTAACAAAGAATAAAAATTTCTGAATTTAAAAATCCATTTTCAATATTTCCTAGAATCTATATTAGAGAATCTGGCAAATCATGGAATTTGCTATTTTGATCTAATAGTACAATACTGGAGCATTCTAATGAAAGATACAAAGAGAAATTATTCCTTAGCCCAAAGGAATGTATCTCAATGATGAAATTTCAGGGATTGAGTCAAATACACAGGGGTGACATTTTGGGTAGAAGAACTTTCCCTGACATTTTTCAAATGTGTAGCTAAACTCCAATTTCAACTATAAGTAAAGCTTAATGCGAATGAAGAGTCCTTTCTTAAATGTTGACCTTTTCAAGTCAAATGACAATGTGCTCTTTTGAGTGATGATGTTTTAAGTGCCAAAAATTAAAGAACATTCACAAAAAGTTTTCAGTTTCAGAAAGATTAGTCTCCTATAAAGTGTGTGTAGTTGGGTGAATAGAAATATAATTGCATTTAGCTTTCATTCATCTTTGAAAAAAAAAAAACAGTAAAAATTAAGCAAACATAATGCAAATGCTATTTAAAAATACAAATCATGCCCATAAAAGTTGTGTAACTCATTATTGCGAAAAAATTGAGTTTTAAATGATGGCACAAGTTTAAACCAGTATATATAAGACAAATACACAGTTAAGACAAGTAAAATTTTAAAAATGAAATCTCTAAAATCAGTAGGCATCTTATGATCGTGACTGGACAGGCAGCAACTGTGGTGATATTATCATTGCCTGTGCATACACACCAAACCTTATGGTTTAGAAAGTCCTGGAGAGGGGTGCCTGGGTGATTCAGTGGGGTAAGCCTCTGCCTTTGGCTCAGGTCCTGATCCCAGGGTCCTGCATCAGGCTCTCTGCTCAGCAGGAAGCCTGCTTCTCCATCTCTATCTGCCTGCCTCTCTGCCTACTTGTGATCTCTGTCTGTCGAATAAAGAAATAAAATCTTAAAAAAAAGAAAGAAAGAAAGTAAGTAAGTAAGTAAGTAAGTCCTGGAGACAATAATAGAGCACCTTGTCTAGAAATACTGTATCACCAACACTCTTGTTTGCAAAGAGGCAAACTCAGGCTTCCACAACTCTGAATTGAAAAGTGATTCAGGGTGCCTGGGTGGCTCAGTTAGTTAAGCATCTAACTCTTGATTTCAGCTCAGGTCATGATCTCAGGGTTGTGAAATCAAGTTCCACATTGGTCTCCACACTGAATGGAGAGTCTGCTTGAAATTCTCTCTCTCCCTCTCTCTCTCTCACCTATCCCCTCTCTCTGTAAAATAAATAATGAAAATCTTTTTAAAAGAAGGAAAGAAAGGAAGAGAGAGAGAATGAAGGAAGGAGGAAGGGGAAGAGGGGAGGTTGGAAGACAGGCAGGCAGGCAGGAAGGAAGAAGGAGGAAGGGAGGAAGGAAGAAAGGAAGGTGATTTCAAGTAGTATGAGTGTGGGTATAAGCAGTTTTAGGTGAGCCTTGGCTAATTTATTTTGCTTCTATTCTCCTATTTTGTGTATGAAAAAAACACTTTAGATAATAAAAACTTATGTAAATAATAGTGAAATCTCCTTTTAATATGTTTAAATGTAAAAGGCAACATGGTAACGAGTCATTGTATCACAGTTTAGTTGGCAGTACTCTTTCCTCTTTTAAGGGTACACAATCCATTTTAAAGGGTGTCTTGTAATCAATGGCATTTTAGATTCAGCAAAATCCTGTACTGGACATTTTAAATAAATTATCTCATGTGATTACATTCTTTTTTAAAAATATATTTTTTAAAGACATACATATTTATTTGAGAGAGTGAGAGAGAGAGAAAGCTGGTGGCAAGGGAGGCAGAGGGAGAGGGAAACTTAAGCAGACTCCCCACTGAGTACAGAGCTGGAGGTGGGGCTTGATCTCACCACCTTGAGATTGTGACCTGAGCCAAAACCAAGACTCAGATGCTTAACCAACTGCACCACCCATGTGAATCCATTCTTGAAACAATTCAAAGCTGCATAAAGAAACAGTCAGTTAGGAATCCTTTCATTATAGTACCAAACTTTTAGTCCTGAATGCATAGCAGAACTCCAACTCAATATTGGTTTCAACAGTAAATGAAATGTCAAGTTCCATGTAACTCAAAAGTCCAGAAAACTTCCGAGGCTTCTGCCAAAGATTAATCCAGCAGTTAAAATAACCCAAATCGAAGATCTGGTTTCTTCTCATTCTTCTGCTATGTCAGATGCGGATGAGCCTCAGCCTCAAGCTGGCTCTCCTCAAAGCAGTGAGATGAATACTGTAATTCTAGACTTTATATTTTCATGCACACTACTTAAGGTGGGATGGGCTGAATCACATCCCTCCAAAATCTGTATATTGAAGCCCTACACCCCGCCCCCAGTATTTCAGAATGTGACCATATTGACAAGGCCCTTATAAAGAAGTAATTAGGCTAAAATGAAACCAAGACAATGGGTTCTCATCTAATCTGACTGCTGTCCTTACAAGAAGGGAATTTGGATACGTAAAGAGACAACTGGGAGGAAATACCTGGTGAAGACACAGCAAGAAGGCTGCTCTCTGCAACCCAAGGAGAGAGGCTTTAGGAGAAACCAAACTTGCACACACCTCGATCTTGGACTTCTGGCCTCCAGAGTTGTGAGAAAAGAAAATGTCTGTTGTGTAAGCCACCCCATCTGTGGTACTGTGTTCCAGCAGCCCTAGCAGACTCGTGCATAAGGGAAGAGAGACACTCTTCTGGCAGCTGCTGCAGAAGGGAAGAAGTATTTCAAGCAAATATCTCCCATCAAATTATATTGGTTCTGATTAATTAGCAAATTCTCCCATCAAATTACATTGCTTCTGATTAATTAGCAAGGGATGAAATTGAACCATTTGCTTTGGCTAATCAAGGCTCATCTCTACAGTAGAGGTAAAGTCGATTTCACCCAAACCATAGCATAGCATGGTTTCTTTGGGGTGGTTCCCCACATGAAATTTGTACTGGGCACAGTACCCAGGAAGAGACATGGATGTTGAGCATTGAGGCTTAGCAAGACCTAGTGTCTTTCCCAGCCTGTAAGTCAACAATAGTCTTTCAGCCCAGCTTTGATTCACTCCATCACCTAGTGTTCACCACACCTTGTAGCATCTCTTCAGTGTGGAGACACATCCTCTGCTTTCCCCCAGTTTAAGAAAACTTTCTCCACAAGAAACTGACCTTGGAAGGAAACAGGCCTGTGAATGGGTAAAGGAGGATTGTTTTCCCTAGCAGCCCCAAAATTAAAAACATAAACAAAACAAAAACAAAAACAAAACTAAAAATTATTAAAAGAAAAGAAAAGAACCTCATCCATAGATCACAATTAAGAATTGTCTTCCCATTTTAAAAATCCATACCACACAACAGGATACAAAGCGTTTTTTAAAATTGCCTTCTGAGGGTGTAATGTTCACAGGTGGTCCTGAGATCAATACAGCATTCCCCATCCTCCTTTCTTTCATCAGTAGAGGAAGAATAAAGTGCTTTTGTCAGTTTATATGACAGAGTTAGGTAAATACATTTCTTTTGATCCACGTGGCTCATAAAACCTTTTCAGAACAATTTTTGTGTCAAGTGAAAGTTTTCATTTCTATACTGACCAAAAGATGTTACCATGACAGCCTGGAGGCCTTGTTGGACCTTAAAATATTGGGAATTATGAAAAAGTCATTCATCCCTTTCCTGCATGCTTGGATTGTCCAAAAGCTACCTCCAAATGAGGACCCACATGGAAGGGCATTGAGCCCCGACATCATCCCAAGGAGGGTCAACCTGTTGTCGTGCTTTTGTGGGAAGTAATAACCCCCAGACACTGTGTGAGTCCCATTGTACCACCGCTGCTTTTAGATTTCAAGGTGTATATAATTCAATCTCTTCTTATCTGACAGATCAGTTTTCTTACCACTGATCACAAAGCTTTGATTTATTCCCTTCTATTTTCAGTAACACCCATTCTTCTTTGAACACAGTCATTAACTATCCATCAAGCAGGTGTCAGTAATGAGCATTTTTCTCAGTCTCTCTGCAACCTCTAACTTGCCTTCAGAATCTTTATGAGACAAGCTAGAAATCCTTCTACTGCTCTGGGTGTGGGGGAAGTGGTCACTGAGGAAATATGCGGAGTGGCGCCTTGAAAACACCCAGTCTATATGACTACAAAGGCTCTACGAAGGTCCTTTGCTTTCTCTGTTAAACATTGAGTGATATTTGGGCAGTGTGGGTGAGGAGATTTTATTGTTATCCAAGACAGGGTTTTGTCCTTACATCATAACACAGTTTTAGAATATAAAACTGCATGAAACAGTGGCAAGAGATCTAGAATCAAAATCTGGAAGTGTGATTCTAACATGGCTCCATGGCTCTGTTCTAATCAACTGGACTCAGGTTCTTTTTTTTTTTTTTTTAAGATTTTATTTATTTATTTATTTGAGAGACACAGAGAGAGAGCGTGAGTACGAGCAGGAGGAAAGGGCAGAGAGAGCAGAGAGAGGAGGGTGGGGCAGAGGGAGAGGGATAAGCAGACTCCCCACCGAGCAGGGCGCCTGATGTGGGGCTTGATTCCAGGACCCTAAGATCATGACCTAAGCTGAAGTCAGACGATTAACTGACTGAACCACCTAGGTACCCCTTCCTCAGGTTCTTTATCATAGAATGAGAGAGTCCACCCTGGCTTTCAATCTATCGAATAAATCTTTATTGAGTCTCTGTTTCATGCCAGGCACCATGCAAGGCGTCCTAACTGAGAAAATACATGCAGCATTGATCTCAATGAGCATACAATCTCACAGGAGCAGCTAAGTAAGCAGACACCTGTGACACGGAGGCCTAAGTGTTGATGGTGTTTACCATAGAGCCTTAGGTGATAAACATCACATATTATTAAAAATCGTATTCATAAATAAATAAAACTTTATATAGTCTATTAATATCCCTATTTTAATTATGAATAATCCTAGTGTAGAATCCCAAGTTTGTAGAGACCTTTGGTTAGACACAACTATCTAGTACTTCAGTGCTATACAAGGTCAAATTTCTGAAGACAATTAAAACATTAAAAAAATAATCAGAATTTATCAAAATAAAATGCTTATCAAATATAACTCAATATATCAAAATATAATAATAATTAAATTTTTTAAAACTGGAAAATGTATATGTTATACTTTTAAGCCATACCAAGAAAGTGTAAGTAAAAACTTTTTTATAGATTCATATAATTTCCAGACTGGGTGCTTCTAGAATCATGTTTTAAAAGACAAAAGTTTTCCAACTAAAACATCGTTATTAAAATTCTATTCTGCAAAACATTTACTTAAAGCCTTAGCTATTTCCTTTTACTGTAGAAATCCAAACTCTGACATAGAATTAAATATTCCATACCCCTAGTTCCCAATTTTTCATTCTTTCTTCACTGTATTTAACACAGGGTAATGCACTCACATGTACACACACACACAAATACATTCTTTAGATGTTAGGTACACAATAATTTTTCCAGTTTTATTTTGCTGTATTTTTTTGTTAAGATTAGCTTTTTCAATTTAAATTTGTCTCCACTTTCACCCAAAAAACTACACAAATCTAAGGTACATGTTATGGCAGAAGAAAAAAAAGGAAAGCTCAATCTCCCATCTTTCTAAAACTTGGGCTCTTCGTATTTTGTACTGTTTTAAACATTTTTTAATAGTCCAATCTCTGGCACAATCCTCTTATCAGTTACTTGGGGTGTGGTTTCTTACCTCAAGTTAAACTTTCTCTTTGAGTTTACTGTTCTGTAGGTGGAGAAATAGGAAAAACGGGAACTGCTTTAAACGGTTTGATGCATTTTCAGTTATTCAGTTTAGACATTTGGAATTACCCTGAACCATAGCTTAAAAAAAATTAAAGAAACCATATTCTATCAAAATCTTCAAATATAAATTAGCAATACTTCATATTTTTTCCATGTATATCTAGTTTGTTTGGAAGAAAGACATATTTCCAAATAAGCAGGTTTTAAGATTAATTAAGATTTGAGATACTCCAAGCTAGCTTTTTTTTTCCAGGTAATAAAATCTTTTACCTGCAAACCAGAACAAGTTAAGATAGAGCTGCTTAAATTCCAGCATCTACTTAATGTCTCCTGTTAGATTAAGATTCTTTGCCTGAAACAGCAATAATTGCTCTACCTCTGGCTTCTTGATGATCTAAGCTTACTAGAATAAAGAGAGTTACTCCATTTTGATCTATTTCCAGCTGCTCAAAGGTTAAGAATTGGAAAGTGGAGGAGTTAATTTCAGTAAATAGACTTCTTCTGGGAAGAAATCCTTGGTGCATTTACTGTAGGGCAGCAGCTGGTTATTTCTAGGAGAGCCTTGTTCAGGGCCCAGACTTCAGTGATAATGCTCTGGGAGCCTAATCTGATACTGAGGCAGTCTGCTCCATGATTCTCAACCACCCCAGAAGAGAAATCTGGAGCTCGTGAGAGCTTGTTATACGGGTGACTGTAAGTAGAGAAGTAAATTGGAATTTTCTGAGGTTTGTATAAGCATTCACCTTCTCAGTCACCAGGGGTGTGTGTGTGTGTGTGTGTGTGTGTTTTACCATAGTTATATTTTCATGATTGTGTTTGTAGGGAGGCTCTGAGACATGTACCTTCTCTAAAGTGTAAGAATTTGGTCATTAGCTCTTGAGATATTTTTCTGAATGTCTGAGTTTCTTTTTCTGATTATGGTCTTTAATGAGGATGTTTTTACAACTTCTCCAAAATATCTGTTAGGTTTCATAACAACTCTCAAGGTAGTACTGATTTTATTCCTACTTTAAGAATGAGAAAACTGATGTACATATTGCTAATTAACTTTCCAACAGCCCCACAAATGATAGTGATAGGCTTGAAAATCCAAGAAATTCTAGAACCTATCTCCTTAAGAACTAAGAATGATTCTACACACTGATTGGAGGGACCATTTTCTCCACTCTGCTACCAGTGTATCTCAAGATATTCACCCTGTTCCCAGTATATACTAAAATATCCAACCTGCTCCCAGTATATCCCAGGAGTCTAAGACTCCCTGAAAAACCTAAATGACTCTAAGTAAAAGTCCTTATAATAGAACAAATTGGCCAATACGTAACCCTGCACTTGGGAGCTCTGCCCAAGCTCACAAGTCTTCACATTAGTTTTGTAGGCCTCACGCTTAAATATGAACAGATAAGCAAAGATCACCAGATATTTGAGGAAATATGCAAATTTGAAAAAAATATAAAAATCCAGAAAAAGCAAAATCCATATTTTAACTAGAAGGAAACTTCAAAAGTATAATTAACATTCTCTAAGTGATAATAGAAGATGTTGCATTTATAAAGAAAAAACAGTGCTATGCAAAAGGAATGATCATACCAAACAACATGAAAAATATAATACAACCTAGTAGAAGAGAAAACAAAGACTATGAGCCAACAAAAGAGAAAAGAAAGTACAAATGGCTGAGTTGACTAGTGATGAAAAAAATGAGAATTAAAACCTGTACTTCTTGGACACTGTACAATACAACTTCATAATCATTAAATTGGAGAAAATTCAAAAATCTGACAATATTAAGTGTTGCCAAGGACATGGGATGACAAAGTATGGTAGTCGGAAAGTAAATCTTTAAAGCAGTACCTTGCCAACTTGCAGGTAAACATATCCTATGCCTAGCAATTCCACTTTCATCTCTGAATCCTAGAAAAACTCTGTACACAAGGAATCTTGAAAAAAAGTTTCATAGTGACACTATTTGAAATAGAACAAAAGAAAAATAAAAATGGAAACGACCAAAATGTTCATCAAGAGGAATACGGATCAGTAAAATGTAGTACAGTCATACAATGGGCCCTATGAAAATGAATAAATGAGAGCTACATATATCACCATGAGTTAGCCTCACAGACACAATTTTGAGCAAAAAAGAAAGTTACATTACATTACAGTCATTACAATATGATGCCATTTATATAAAATGTTTAAGAATATAAAATACATAGAGAAAAATGTAAAACCATAAAAAAAAATCCATGGAAGTCATAAAGACCAATACAGTTACCATTGGAAAGAAAAAGAAGGCACTGTAATTAGGAAATTATTTATAAGGGATTTCAACTCTATTTATAGTGATTTTTTTTAAATTAGCTGTTTTCTCTATACCACTTTGTGTGTCTGTAAGTTTTTTAAGTAAATAATTACAAAATAAAAAATCTATTAGAAATTTTTAAAATACAGTAAACAAAATTTTAAATTAAATATAAAGATTTAAATATAAGGTAGAGATCACTTCCCATAGAATAAAACAGAAAAATAAAAATAATGAAAATTTTTAGGTTTAGAAAACTAAAATTACAAAGTCCAACATCTATCTAACAGGAATTCCAGAAAAGAAACAGACAGAAACCAAGAGGAAGAAGTTGTCAAAGAGATAATACAAAAAACAAGCCAAAAAAAAAAAAAAAAAAATCCCAGAACTAAAGAACATGGATCTTCAGGGTAAATAGGTTCATTCAGTGAGAGTGTGGCAAAGTTCATGAAAAAGATCCACACCAAGCCTAATATTGTAAAATTTAAGCACACTAAATATTTTAAAAAACAAAACTACTAAGTACTAAGTCTCCAAATGATTTTCAGTGAAAATTCTATGCCACAACTGTCAACCAAATGTCAGAGTGGAATTTCAAGAACTCAAAAAATTAACTTGCATGAGAAAAGAAAAAGAAGTCTTTGTGAAGCAGCAGTCATATTAAAAAGGTAAAATTATATAACCAAAAATTGTAACACAACTGTATTGACAAGATATAGGAAGATGAACTGGACATATTGATGACTTAGTGGAGCTAAATCCTTAGCCAACATAACAGAAATCTCAAAAGATAATGTTTCTTGTTGAAATTTTATCAAATGGAAAATTTGAGCTCTTATTTATAAATTTGGAGGAATGTAAGAAATAATTAGCTGAAAGAGTTGCAAACAATTACTCTTTGGAGTAGAACTGATGGGTTGGGGAAAGTAAAGGATTGCAGATTTTTTCATTATACGTTTAAAGCATTACTTGACTATTTGACTTCATGTAGATATCACTTGTATATGAATTAAGTTAAATTTAATTCAATTAAAATTAATTAAACAAAAATACTCATAAAGAATTTTTTGCAAGTAATTTTAAGGGATTTACAAATAACTTAAAACACATTCATAGACCACATGCTCCAGTTCAAGGAGTCAGAGGAGACTGAAGGAGATGGAATCCAGAACACAGGTGGAGGGGCACAAATGAGCACAACTTCCATGATAACAAATGAAAAGGGAAGAGGCTGGTTCTGGATACAGCTTTGATGACAGAAGTTAAGGAAATCCCCAACTAAAGATAATGTCAGAGAAGGAGAGTGAAGAAGGAGGGAGGGAATGGAGGTCTCAAGAGTATAAAAGGAAACCTTGACATTAGAACCATCCTCTGCCAGAGCTTTGTACTGACTATCATTTGTGCTATGATGACTATGGTAGCAAGACAGAGCAGGATGGTGGGAAGTGAGACTCATGCCTCTCTCAACAAAATCTCTCTCCAAAGCATCCTTAAATAAAGATTCAAATAATCACCAGCACCTTAAAAAATTACACTGTCTACACCTTCAAGACAAGATTTCTAGGCCACCCTTTCAGAAAGACCATTAACCTTAAGCCATCTTCCTGTTCAAAAATTTGAGAGTTCCAATGATTAATAAAATAATAAATTGAATACATATGATCAAGAAGGGAATCTGATCTTTTTGAACACAGGAAATGCTGTGAGTTTTAGCTCACACAGAGCCACTCTCTCCCATATTATCCAGGACAATCAATCCACACTCTGCTACCAAAAAAACAAATATTTCAACTGTGAGAAGGGGGCTAACTAGAGCTTTGTTACTTAGCCACTAGGCAGCAGAAAAGGTCCCTGAGCATCCTCTCGTATATACTGACAAATCTCCCTTCTGAGAAGAATAACTAGTTACAATCACCCCTTGAGTAGATCAATCCATCTGAGGGATCTCTCCAGAGACACTCTGTCCCCTTAGGAAAAACCCTTGGCCCCTCCTTTAATTGAAGACTCTTCACCCTCCCAGAAGAGAGGAAGTAGAGTTCAATGTGTTACAAATCTTCTTGACACTGATTGAATTAGATAGGAAAATAGCTTCATCATTGACCTTTATTGTGACTCTCAGTTGAAATCTTAGATAAATATAAAGTCAACTTAATGGATTAGAAAATAAATGAAAATGAAGGACTTTCTTCTAGGTCAAGGCATACTGAGGATAGAAACTACCCTTTTTAAAATTTTTGTTCCCCTCTGTTCCTTGCATACTGCCCAACATGGAGGAGGAGTACCCAGGAAAGGCTGCCTCATTAATGATCACCACAGGGTAGGCAACTTTCCCCTCCCATGGCTGAAATGCCAAAAGGCTCGGCAAGTTGGATTTTCTGACTGAACTGACTGCTGACAAATGTTGGAGGACATGTACTTTTTGAAAATCACTGCCATGGCTGGTGGAAATGCTTAAACATAACAAAAACACCCCTGAAAAAACAGCTGAACTCTGAGAAGCTACAACAATCTGCCTACTGACTTCAGTTTCCAAAGGCAACCATCCAATTACAGTTTGTGTACTCTTATTTCACAACTCTTCATCTTTCTGTTCTTGTTGTTGGTACTTTTTAAAGAAATAATGAGTTTAAATCAACAAAATAAAAGATGAATGATTTTAATTCAAGGTCTTACAAAATAATTTAGAACATTAAAAGGCTAAATGGAATTCCAAAGACAGTGAGAGAAAGAATATAAGAACAGGTGAATATACATTCTTCCCAATGCATTTAATCTGTAAATGTTTATTAAGCTCTTACCAAGTTCTAGTCACTATATTAAGTACCAGGCGTTATGTTAGTTTCTTGACAATAAGATAAACACTGGATCTGTACCAGAAAACAAGCTAAAAGACCTATAGTGGAAAAAATTAACAAATATTTATATTTCTGCTATGTATTTAAGTTGCTATATGAACCCTAGTCATACAAAGTAAACAGGTTAGAGGTATTTTGCTCCCCAATTTCAATCTATACTACAACAAAGCTATAGTAATCAAAACAGCATGGTACTGGCACAAAACAGAAACACAGATAAATGGAGTAAAACGGAGAGCCCAGAAATAATCCCATACAAACATGGTAAATTAATCCATGCCAAAGGAGGCAACTATACAATGGGGAAAAAACAGTGTCTTCAATCAGTGATTTTGAAAAAAACTGGACAGCTACACGCAAAAGAATGGAACTGGACTATTATTTTACACCATACTAGAAAATAAACTCAAAATGGAAGATAGGCTTTAATGTAAGACCTGAAACCATAAAACTCCTAGATAAAAAAACAAGCAGTAGGTTCTTTGACATCAGTCTTAAAAATATTTTTCTTGGCCTAGTCTTCTCAACCAAGGGCAACAAAAGCTAATATAAACAAATGAGACCACATCAAACTAAAAAGCTTTTTCACAGTGAAAGAAACCATAAACAAAACAAAAATACAACCTACTGAATGGGAGAAAATATTTGCAAATGAGACATCCAACAATGTGTTAATATTTAAAATACATAAAGAACTTACACAACTTACTATAAAGAAATCAACCTGATTAAAAAATAGGCAGTGATTATATTCACTAATATTCAATGACTTGAATAGACATTTCTCCAAAGAAGACATGCAGATAGCCAAAAAACATGAAAAAAATGTTCAAAATCATTAATCAGGGAAATGCAAATCAAAGCACAATAAGCTATCACCTTAAAGCTGTTAGATTGGCTATTATCAAAAACAAAAACAAAAACAAAACTATTGAGGATATGGAGACAAGAGAACCTTTGTACATTGTTGATGGGAAAATGTTAATTGGTGCAGACACTATAGAAAGTAGTATGGGGGAGCCTCAAAAAAATCAAAAATAGAACTACCCTATGATCCAACAATTACATTTCTGACTATGTATCCAAACAGAATAGAATCACCAATTGGAACAGATAGATACACCTCTATATTCTTTGTAATCATTTACAATAGCCAAAATATGGAAGCAACCCATATGTCCCAACAATAAATGAATGGATAAAGAAGATGTAAGGCAGATATATGTATGGTGTATTACTTAGCCATAAAAAAGAATGAAATCTTGCCATTTGTGACAACATGAATAGATCTAGAAGATACTGTGTTGAGTAAAATAAGTCAGACATAGAAAGACAAACATGGTTTGATTTCACTTATATGGGGAATCAAAAACGCAAAACAAACAAAATAAAACAGAAACAGACTCATAGATACAGGAAACAAACTGTTGGTTACCAGAGTGGGGAGAGCTGAAAGGCAAGTAGAATAGGGGAAGGAGATTAAGAGGTAAAAATTCCAGTTATAAAATAAATCAGTCAGGGGATTGTAATGTACAGCATAGGAAATATAGTCAATAGTATTGTAAAACTTTGTATTGTGACAGATGGTAACTACACTTATCATGGGGATCCTTCTGAAATACATAAAAGCATCAAATCACTATAATGTATATCTGAAACTGACAGGACATTGTATGTCAATTATACTTCAATCATGCTTCTAAGACAATAATTGTAAATCTTCCACCTCCTCCTAAAATATCTAAGCAGCTTGCTGATGTCACATTAGGAAGAGCAACAGGACTCTTGGGCATTGATGAGTTCTTCTGGCTCTGGAAATTCTTTTGATCTGAATTTCAATTTCTCTTGTAGTAAATTCCAAGTTGTGACTTTTAAATCTTCTTAGTCAAACTGGCTTTAGACATGTTCTCCGGGAAACATCCAGAGATCCTCTCTTTCTGACTACTGTAAACTATACCATCTCTCAGTACCCTCTCTTGGTTATAAGACTGATCCCAGAAAAGAGGAACAGAAAATGCAAGCTACCTTGAGGACTGAAGGTGTTATTTGTGCCTCTTTGTTGATTTCCTTTTCCCCCCACCCAGTCACCTGATGAAATTGAGCCCTCTCATTGCTTCCACCCTTTTTCAAGAGATTTACCCTTCTAGTAAGGAGGGGCCAGGAGCTGATCTGACAGCAGCCACTGGAGTCTGGTCCTGGTGGCACTTCTATGGCACTCAGTTACTAGGATTTGGAGGCACTCAGGATCATCTGGAATTCTAGTTCTATTTCCTGCTGACTGTGTAGCTGATGGGAAGTTAGCTGACCTCTCTGAGACTCCCTGTCCTCATTCATAAAATGTGAATAACAATGCCCAAATCATGGGATATCTAAGAAGACCCAGTAAATGAATATACACAAACACCTATCACAATGCTGAGCTTATAATAGGGGTTCCGATAATTTCTATCTCCACTTTTTTTTTCCCAATTTACTCCCCACTTTTATTTTCCCCCCGATGCTGGCAGCTTCTCTGGGGAAGAGGAGACTTCACCATGAGTCAGGTTCATCTTCCTTTGGGAGAAGAAAGTCTGCACTCCAACCATTGATCACATGGCTCTGCAAATCTTAGTTTCCAAACAGTTATGAACATAAAGAACCACATTGTTGGGACACTTGATCTCACTCTAGGTTTCAGGAAAGGCTGAAAAGGTCTGTAAAACCCTGGTGTTAATAGCGGCATTATCCACAATAGCCAAATTATGGAAAGATCCCAACTGTCCATCAACTGATGAATGGATAAAGAAGATGTTGTGTATAGAGAGGGGTGTGTGTGTGTGTGTGTGTGTACCATAACAAAAAAAAGATGAAATCTTGCCATTTGCAACAACATGAGTTGTTGCTAGAGAGTATTATGTTAAGTGAAATAAGTCAGTCAAGGAGAGACAAATACCATATGACTTCACTCATATGTGGAATTTAAGAAACAAAACAAATGATCATGGTGGGGGGGGAGGAAAACCAAGAAACAGACTCAAACGTAGAGAACAAATTGGCGGTTACCAGAGGGAAGGTGGGCAGGGGGATGGGTTGAATAGGTGTTGGATATTAGGAGTGCACTAGCTGTTATGAGTACCAAGTATTATACACTAAGCATTGAATCACTGAACTGTACACCTGAAACTAATGTTACATTGTATGTTAACTAACTGGAATTCAAACAAAAACTTTTTAAAAAGGTCTGTACAAAATCAGGAAAGAATATGTCCAAAGCAAAGGGGAAATGTGGAGATTTGTATTCATTGTCAATTACACTTGGTTCATGAGCCCTGGCTGACACAGAATGTCAGATCCAAGTGAAGGTTCTATCTCTGGCACACTGGACCTGTGGAACAAAGGCAGCTAAGCTAAAAGAGAAGTCCCAGCCCAACCCAAAAAGGATCACTGGTGAAACTTAAAGGTCTTAAATATGCAAGATCCCAAGAAACCCAAATGCACAGATGTGAGATGGTAACAAAAGCAAAGCAAAAGCAACCTCACTTTTAGGGGCACATAAAGCCCTGGCTCCACTTGTCCTTACTTACAAGTATCACAGCACATTATATGCACCCTTAACTACTAGCTGGACTTACAGCTGCTATTGTTTCTCACACTTTCTTTCTCTGGCTTCCTGGGGCATCCACCTCCCCCTGTCTGGGACAGCTTTGCTGCTGAACCCCTTTCCAGAAAGGCCAGTCTCATGATATCCTCCAATGCTCTACACTCAAAAATGCCCCTTGAGGTTGCAATGAGCAGCCCCAAGAATTTCTGGACTCTTGCTTCCTTCATGGTCCCAAGACAGCACTACTTATAAAAACAGAGACAGCCCTAGCTTCCAAAGGCAGCAACCCTCATGTTCAAATGATGACACTGCATTTTAATATGTGACCCTGAGCAAGTTAAATAACCTTTATAATCTTCATGATCTGTATTAGCAAAGATAAATTTTTCCCTCATGTATTCAGTTACTGAGAGATTCAAATGAAAATTAAATGACATAAGGCATGTAAAACTTCATGCTCAGTAGAAGCTGGATACTCTATTGTTGTTGCTTCTACTTAACCCATGTTAAGTAGCTTCCCTCCTTTTCCAAGCATCTTGGGCCTCAAAATATGTTGCTTATGTTTCCCATGCCACAATAAACCTAACAAGTAAAGGACTCCCTAATCCCTCTCAATTATTTTACAAAATTCCCATGGAGCGCTCATGAATAGTATTCTTGGCTGTAATATGTCATCTGCCATTTTCCTTCTCCCCAAATCAGGTCCCTCAGACTTGTCTGTTCTTGTATTCTCCAGGCTTATCATCAAGGGTACCCATGGCAAGAGAGCTGTCTTCCTTTGTCCCCAAAGCTGCCAGAGCCATCCTCCATGCTGCCAGTCAGGTTCCCTGTGTGCTAAGACAAAAGGGTGACTGGTATACCTAAAGTCTTACAATACAGATAGCACTCCATTCCACCTCAGCCTTACCTGCTCATTCCCTTTGGCTACCCCAATGCCTGAACCACTGGCATTCATTGCCTTAGGGTGAGACCAGGTACATCCTGCAAGAGGTCATTTTTCAAAGAGATCAGTGGCAAAACTGACTTCTTAAAGCTCTTAGCAAGCAATATTCCTGAAATGCAGATTTTCTAAATTCCCTTTTCATTTCATGAACAAAACCTAGAATCCTGATCATAGAATTTAATAAAGGCTACCTTGTGTATAGGAATGAAAAAAAATGACATAAGAACAGGCAGTCCTTTGCTTACTCAGATATTGTGCTGTAAATTGTCTTACACTGTTACATAAAGGAAGCTGAATTCATGACCCAGTCATTTAAATAAACAGCTTCAGGCCTAGCTAACCAACTAAGACCAAGTTCCCAAGTAGTACCTAATCTGATTATCCCTAGTGTTTTTAATATGGAATAAGTTCCTCTGTTGGGTTTTCCTTTCCTCTCTTGTTGACCTTCACATTTCCTTCTTCACTGCTATTCGACATAAGAGAAATAAAAATTCTTTTGTTGTTAAATTGTTTTACTGCGAAGCCTGTCTTTATCCAAGGAAAATAAAAACACTTATGTTTGAATGTTATTTGAAGCATATTTGAATAATTGTGGAAAGTCATAAAAACGTGATAATTCATGCATAATACCTATGATTCGTCACTTCAGACATAACTGAACTGAAAGGACAAAAACATAATTTTTTTCTCTTTTTCCATCTTAGACTAAAGTTTTTATTTCTGATCTACCACAAAAATCCAGTACAACTTCTAGTATTCTGAAATATTTTTTGATATTTCCCATCTCCTGCCACAACTATTTATAACAAGTTTGAATTAAATAAAAGTACTTCTGGCCTTTTCTAAACTTAAAAAAAATGCAGAGCCTTTTGTCTTCCATATAGATCTTTTTAAGTTTTGAAGATTGTTAATCTAGACATTTGAATCAAGAGGTTAGAAAAAGAACAGCAAAGTAATTAAAAATAAAGTAGGAGAGATAAACACAATAGTAGAAGAAATTAAATAAAAATTTTTTTAAAATAGTACTTTTTTTGAACTAAAGTTTTTTTTGAAAGATATAACATGGAAAAGCCTCTGGTAAAACTGAGTGAGGGAAAGAGGTACAAATAAACAATACTAGAATGAAAAATGGGTTAAAACTCATACACAATAATTTTGAAATAATAAGAATACTATGAAAAAAATATAGTTCAGTGCTCTGCAAATCATACATAAAATTTAATATTTAAAAAATATTAGTTAACAAAAATAACTTAAGACAAAAGAAACCCAAAGAAACCGGAAACAATCAAATAAATTAGATTGGTAATCAGAAACCAACTCCCAGAAAGCACAAAGTCTAGAAGGTTTTGGTGAAGAATTTTCAACAAGGAAGAAAAAAATTCCATCTTACATAAACCATACTTGCAGTTAGATAAAAAAGAGAAGATATACACAATACATTTTTTATAGCTAGTCTATCCTTCAATGCAGAGAAGAGAGAGAATATCAATAACATCAAGGCAGGATCTAATCTGTTGGGGGAACCTGTGAGGAGAAGGGGCAGTTGGCCAATTATCAGTCACAAGTTGTGAGACAATGGAGGAAATAGGAAAGGACAATATTTTCTCTAAGTTACAATCTGGTTTTCCTTTAATTTTTTTTGAGTGTCCCCAATAAAACATTCAACTCTATTTTAATAACTTTTGGCTACTGGCATTTGTTCTTTTAAAAATGACTGTATATGCTAAGCGAAATAAGTAAGACAGAAAAAAAAAAAAAAACATGAAGTATGATATCACTTATTTGTGGAATCTGAAAAGCCAAACTTAGACCTCTGGGGAAGATGACTGTGTAAGAGGATACTGGGATCACTTCATCTGATGTATGCAACTAGATTAAAACCCATGCCCATGTAAATAAACCAGAAAAGGACCCAAAGACTGGCAGAACAGACTCTCCACAGCTACACATAGAAAGAGGAAGCCACGCTGAAGAGGGTAGGAAGGGCAGAGATATGGTCTAGATACATACGGACCTGCAGGACTATCTGTGGGAGGGAGGGATGCTATGGGCATGGAGAGAGGAGGGGAGTAGACACAGGGACCTGTACTAGGGAGATGAATCCCCATCATATTTGGCTTTGAAATCCAGAAGGACCTAATTTCATGAATTTTTACAATCCATGGGGCTTGACACCCAGAACTTTAGAAATCAGCGAGCCAGCTCAGGGGGAGCTGGAGGGTGATAGGAAACTGAATCTGTGCCCTTCAAGAGACAATGCAGCAAACAGGCCCACTGAGATAACACCACAGAAGCAGCAGTTTGAGAAACATGGGGGGTGGATGGGAAGGAGATTTATTTAATCATATCAGAGGGATGCCTGGGTGGCTCAGTCAGTTCAGCATCTGCCTTGGTGGATCGACCCCCTCTAGCATGGCTAGCCCCAGCAAGAGTTTTCCCAGAAAGAATAGCTGGAAAAAAAAAAAAAAAGAAGAGGTGGAAACTTCCTGAATCTAAGGAAGGAAACAGAAACCCAGATCCAGGAGGCACAGAGAGCCTTCAACAAAATCAATCCAAGGAAGTTCACATGAAGACACACAGTAATTTAAAATGGCAAAAAGTAATGATAAAGAGGAAATGTTAAAGGAGCAAGAGAAAATAAAATAGTTCATTCGAGGGAAGTCCCATGAAGCTATCAGCTGATTTTTCAGCTGTACAGACCAGAAGAGAGTAGCATGATATGTTCAAAGTGCTGAAAGGAAAAAAACAAACAAACAAACAAAAACCTGCAACCAAGAATAATCTATCCAGCAAAGTTATCATTCAGTATAGGAGATAAAGAGTTTCCTAGACGAACAAAGTTAAAGGAGTTCATCAGACTAAACCAGTCTTTCAAGAACTGTTAAAGAGGACTCTTTGAGTGGATGGGAAAGACAATAAGCAGAAGTAAGAGAAGTAGGAAGCACAAAAGCAGTAAAATTAAGTATAACTATATAAGTCAGTCAGAGGATTCACAAAATGAAAGGATGTAAAGTGTGACACCATGTATCTAAAACATTGAGTGGGGAGTAAAAATTTAGTGCTTTTAGAATGGGTTTAAACTTAAGCAACCATCAACTTAATATAGACAGTATAGGAATCAGGAGGCCACCTGGGTGGCTCAACCAGTTAGGCATCTGCCTGTGGCTCAGGTCATGATCCCACGGTCCTTGGATTAAATCCCACATCAGCAGGAAGCCTGCTTCTCCCTCTCTCCTTGCCCTTCCCACTCCACTCATTTTTTTTTTTTATTATTATGTCTGGTTAGCCATTGGTGTAGTAGTGTTCAATGATTCATTAGTTGCGTATAACACCCAGTGCTCATCACAATGCACGCCCTTCTTAACACCCTCCTCCACTCATGTTCTCTCCTGCTTGCTTTGCTCTCTCCTTCTCAAATAAACAAATTTTTAAAAATCTTTAAAAAGCAAAATGGAATCAGGAAGAAGCAGAAAATTTGGACAGACTGATTACCAGGAATGAAATTGCATGAGTAATTTTTAAAAAATAATAATAAAAAATAAAAAGCCAGTCTCCCAACAAACAAACAAACAAAAGTCCAGGACCAGACAGCTTCACAGGTGAATTCTAACAAACATTTAAAAAAGCGTTAAGGGGCACCTGGTTGGCTCAGTTAGTTAAGCATCCAACTTTAGTTGAGGTCATGATCTCACAGTCATTATAGATTGAGTCCCATTTTGGGTACCACACTCAGCATGTAGTCTGCTTGAGATTCTCTCCCTCACTCTGTCCCTGACTCCACCGTTCACAGGGACTCTCTTGCTCTCTAAAAGTAATAATAATAATAATAATAATAATAATAAGTGAAAAAAAATTAAAAAGAGTTAATAACTATTCCCAAACTATTCCAAATATAGAAAAAGAAGGAAAGCTTCCAAATTCATTCTGAGGCTAGTATTACCCTGATACTAAACCCCAATAAAGGCAGTACAAAAAGAGAACCACAGGCCGATATTTCTAATGTACATAAATGCAAAAACCCTTAACAAAACATTGGTAAACCAAATCAACAACACATTAAAAAAAAAAATCATTCACCACAATCAAGTGGGATTTATTCCTGGGATGCAAAGGTTGTTCAATAGTCACAAATCTATCAACGTGATACAACATCCACATCAACAAGAGAAAGGATAAAAACCATATGATCGTCTTAATAGATGCAGAAAAAACATTTGACAAGGACAACATCCACTCATGATGAAAACCCTCAAAAAAGTAAGTTTAGATGGAACATACGTCAATATAATAAAGGCCATATGTGAAAAACTGACAGCTAACATCATACTCAATGGTGAAAAACTGAGGACTTTGCTCCTAAGATCATGAACAAAACAAGAATGTCCAATTCTCACCACTTTCATTCAATATAGTACTGGAAGCCCTGGAAGCAATCAGACAACAAAAAGAAATTAAAGTCATCCAAATCAGTAAGGAAGAAGTAAAACTTTTACTATTTGCAGACATCATGATACCAAATGTAGGAAACCCTAAGGATTCCACCAAAAAAACTACTAGAATTGATGCATAAATTCAGTAAGTTTGTATAATACAAAATCAATATACAGAAATCTGTTGCATTTCTATACACTGATAATGAAGCAGCAGAAAGAGAAATTAAGAAAACAGTCTAATTTGCAATTGCATCAAAAATAATAAAATACCTAGGAATAAACTTAACCAAGGAGGCAAAAGACCTATACTCTGAAAACTATAAAACACCAATGAAAGAAATTAGAAATGACACAAACAAATGGAAAGATAGTCCATGCTCATGCATTGGAGGAAGAAATATTGTTAAAATGTCCATACTACCAAAAAGTAATCTGCACATTTAATGTAATCTCTATCCAAATATCAATAGCATTTTTCAAAGATTTTATTTGTTTGTTTGTTTGTTTGACAGAGAGAGAGAGAGCACAAACAGGGGGAGAGGGAGAACAGGGAGCCTGATGTGGGGCTCTATTCCAGGACCCTGAGATCATGACCTGAGCTGAAGTCAGACACATAACCAACTGAGCCACCTACAGCATTTTTTCTTACAGATCTAAAATAAGTAATCCACTATGTCAGCACCAAAAGCCACTGCAGAAACCAATCAGCTGAGAGAAGTACTTCTGAGCGACTGAACAACAGACAAAAATAATTAAGCAGATTTTAATGCCATTAGAGTATGAAAGATAGACCATATTTTCTACCATGGTCCTATATGAAGACTCTGTGAAATTTGAGGTCAGGATTGGTGGATAAAACTTGAGCTTGTGGGATGCCTGTTGGTTCAGTTGGTTAAGCAGAAACAAACAACAAACTTGAGCTTGTGTGTCTGTATGCCTCTGGAGGTAGTTCAATAAGAAGACATCTATTTCCCAATGTAAAACTCTGTTGTATCTATAAAAAATGACACTTTGCAGAATTAACATTGCTGTATGAAGAAAACCTATGTTTCCTGCCCATTGGAAACTCTTAATTAGTAGAAGTTTATTCTCAAGAGCATTTTGATTTCTCTACTTGTATTTTAAAAAACTATCTAAAGTCGAAAATCTTGACATTAGGGAAAGCAAGACCTAAAACAAACAAACAAACAAACAAACAAAAAACAACAACCACCACCAAAAAAACAAAGGTTAATTCTGAAATACTTCCCAAAGTCGTTATATCAATTTTCACTCCCATCCTTGGTGATGAAGTTCCTATTACTCCACCTTCTCACAAGTGTTGGGTGGTCTGGGTAACACACTTCTTTAGGTAAGGAATACTTCCCTTTGGTTTTCATCTTCTTCATTAACAGAAACAACCCTATGGGATTTAAATTCTGTGGGCTGCAGCTTATGATATCCTTTTACTGGTAGCTTCCCAGATACAGCAGAAACAGGTTGAATAAGAGCAAGAGAGATGAGAAGTGTAAAGAAGATGGAAACTAAAGTTTAGTAAGCACCAACTATGTTTCATGGGACTGGTGGTTTATTTGTATTATTGAAGCAATCCTGAGATCCTGTGTGTGAGATACAGAAACCCCCATTTCAACAGAAAAGGAAACTGATGCTCAAAGAGCTTAAGAACTTCCCAGGGTCAATGGTGGTCAATGGCTTTCTTTTCACTATCACACTGACTCTAACACTAAAGATCACCCTTTTTTGATGTTTTCTTCTACAGGAAATCCTTAATACATCACAGCTGGTGTTTGCAAAATGAATTGAGATTCTTATGGTAAAGATGCTAAGATACAGGAAATAAATTCTTTACAAGAAGAAAACTAGAATTCAAAATTGATTCTTTTTCTGGTTAATTTCACTGAAGGCCCCCCAAAAAATACAATGTGAAATTGTCTTCAGTCAGATGTTTTACATGTTTTCTTATATTTCTGAGTTTAATCAAAGGTCAGATGCACAATTTTTGAAGTAATGATCTCAGGCAGCTTATTTAATCAATTATAAATGATAGAATGACAGATTTTCTAATAAATATTTTCTAAGGTATACAAAACCAAATTAATGAGATAGTAGAGTGATAAGCAGAATAAGGCCGTAATTCAAAAATGAGTATTGTCCTCTTCAAACTTGGGAATATATGTGCTCACTGCAGTGTTATTGCCTCAGTGGAAAGCATTCAGTTTTTCAAACTGCCTTTGGGCATGGGTGTGTACATACATGCATCCTTACCCTTGAGCACAAGCGCACACACACACACACACACACACACACACACTCAGAGCTAACCTTTTCTAGAATGTTCTTTATAGTGTTACCACCCTTTTGTCCAGAAAGATTGATCTTTCTGCTCAGAACCTAGAACGAAGTCCAATGTAAATTTCTAAAAGTCTAATCCAACCCCCAAAGGTAAAAATTTACACTATTTCAAGTATTTTAGAATGGCAACTAATTCCAAAAGAAAGGCTCAAAGTGTTTTCAAGTTTGGAAACAGACTTTGGATTGTTGGTATATGCTTCTCAAAGTCCTACATTAAAGGAATGCTTACACTTAGAGGTTCAGCAAGCTAGTGAATTTTTTTCAGACCAGTTACAAAACACACATGTTAAGAGTCGATAAAGTAAACCTTATCTTTGTGATGATACAAAGGGATGGGAAATAGCTCCAGAAATCTTTTCTATGAGACGTTAAAACCAAGGAATCCACTGTCAGTGGGTAAAATGAAATCTACTTTCATTTTTAAATACAGGCAATTTTTAAATATTTTTAATATTTAAAATATTTTTTTATTTAAAAAAATTTTTTAAATACAGGCAATTCTAAGTATAATTAGCAGCATGCATAACTATCTAGCCAGTGAAAAGGAGAAGGAAATTTTAGTAATCAAAGGAGACTTGTATGCATAGCTTCTATTATGTCCCTCTTCCAGTAATTGTGAGGACCTATTTTATATTTTTATTCTAGCCAGAGGCTTCCATTGAGGTTAAACAATAACTTTGTTGTTTAACCCTTAAACTGTCCCTGCTCCCCTTCCCCCAGGGGACTTAAAAACAAGTCCCGGAAACCAGCTCCAGGTAACAAAGCCCAGATACAAGGGTGGGTCAGGCCAGGTGGAGACGTCTGATCAGTGGGGGCACATACTGTCTCCTAGCTACCAAGGTGATGGGCTAGTTTCCATGGCTACTGTGGGGTGAATTGTAATTCAATTAGCCACCTGTGTGTGGCCAGGCCCAACCACATGGCCCTTGCTCTATAAAAGTTAGTCTGGAAAGCAGGGAGGGGTCGTCCTCTGTAAGGGGCCACCCCAACCGGTCTGTTTGACTGTCGGTCTGATTCTTGATGCTTGGCGCGAAATAAAGCTTTGCTTGACCTTCGTTTTGTATCAGTCTCGCTCCTTTAATCACGGACCCATTATTGGGGTACCCATTTTTTGGTGGACCTAACAGTAATCTGTCCCTATACTCACTCTACAAATCTTGTTCATCCCATTGTGTGTAAGGAAGAAACCAAGATGCTGAGGTTTCATCATGTTCATATCCATAGTAACCATTGTCAACTTAAAGAACATTTCAGATGAGGTTGAAGTAGAATACAAAATTTTAGCTTATGTTAATCTAATCAGATGGTTCAATACTGAAATTCCAAGAAATTCAGTGCACTACATACTTCCTTTGATCAAGAGCTCTTTGGCCTCAAAGATTTTGGAAGTAAAGACATCTGAAGAGCTGTCCTGTGAGCCCCTCCAGTAACTCATGTGATTGATTTCCAAATATCCATCCAGCATACGTGTACCGTGTTAAATGACCCCAAGCTCTCTGGACAATCCTCGATTTGAGGCACTTCAGATCTGTCCCACCATTGCAGAAGAGGTTGCCCTGGGCAAATATTTGCTGAATGTGTCACTGTAAATCAGGCTTTAATTTTCTATGGAAAATTCCAAGAATTTATCTCAGAATGTGTTTAGACTTTCAAGCATCTTTCCTATCATTATAGCTCAGTTTCAAGAGAAATTAATTTTACTGGGAAAAAGCCTCTGCCCATGTGTCAGTCAGGACTCATTTTGCCAATGAAAGAGGGTGAAGGGAAAGCAAGGGAGAGGATGATTCATTCTCCTTCAATCATAAAAAAAAAAAAAAAAAAAAAAAGGCCTGAGCTCTACAACAACTAGACTTTTACTTACTCACTGGATGCCAACCACTGCAGGGAGGAAAATGCCCTGTGCTTCAGCCAATCATGGCCAAATCCTGAAGCTGCGGGTGGTAATGGTCCAATCCCTCTGAAGGCTAAAAATGCAGAAGGGGCCTTCTCAAATGGAAATTTGGGTGTAGATAAAAACGAAAGGAAGATGAAAATAAGGAGGAAACAAAAAGCGTTCTTCTGATCAGAAAAATATTTATCTCTTATAATTTCTTCTTCTGGGGCACCTGGATGGCTCAGTTAGTTGGGTGGCTAACTCTTGATTTTGGCTCAGGTCATGATCTCAGGATTGTGAGACATCAAGCCCAGAAGGGAGTTCTGCTCTCCACTGGGAGTCTGCTTGAGGATTCTCTTTCCTTCTCCCTGTAGCCCTTCCCCCACTCTATGCAGGCTGGCGCTCTCTCAAATAAATAAATCTTTAAACAAATTTCTTCCTGCACAGGGCTGTCTTCTAAACAATGCTTAGGACACCTGGGTTTCTTGAAAGTACATTTGCTTTCTTGAAACCGCTGAATTAAGAAGTAAAAGTCATCATCTGAGATTTCAGATTGGAATTTATTATCTTTTAATTCTTATTTATTTATTTGACAGAGAGAGACACAGCAAGAGAGGGAGCACAGGCAGGGGCAATGGGAGAGGGAGAAGCAGTGGAGCAGGAAGCGTGATGTGGGGCTCGATCCCAGGATTCTGGGATCACAACCTGAGGCGAAGGCAGAAGCTTAAAGGCTGAGCCACCCAGGTGCCCCTTAGCTTGGAATTTAAGTGGAGATGCATTCTATGAGTCCATTGTCAACACCTCAAGAACGGTTCAATACCAGTCATCTCAGTAATTCTTTCAGTAATTTGTTCAGTAATTTTCACTAGACCTACAACTATGAACATTTCTACAAATAAAATTAATAAGCTTTTCTAGGCTTATTACTAAAATTCCACCTTTTATTAGTTTATTAGATTGTATTTCACTCATGTTTTGAGTAAGTATCTCAGACTTGGACACAAACTCAAAACATGGCTCACAACAGACAACACTTGTAGATTCCAGCAAGTTCTCAGGATCTTTCACTGTTCAAGGAGCTTCATGCTTCATGGAAAGGGGACATTTTCTACAGCAATGATCCTGATCCAATCTTAAAATGCCTGTGGTTAAGCATTCTATAATCTGTGTCATCTGGAAAAATTTGCCAGTGGAATTTGTAGTTTCTTCTTTCCTACGATTCTGAAATCTGGCTGGGGTGACTTGGGCAGATTTTACGAATTCCATGCCCACTGAAAAGTGGGAGACAGAGGATCTGAAGAAGGGGGCTTCTTATTTTTATTATTTCGATGGGAAGAATGTTTCGAGGCTTCCCACCATTCAGAGAAGCCCATCCACATTCCTAGGTTGACGCAGTAAAAAACTCTGAATCTGAGGAATAAAGAGCTGGTGATGTCATGGATGTCATTCAGTCAATCTACCTCTCTCTGTAGTCTCATCTACAAAATAAATTTGAAGACATAGAGATTATTTTATCTGTCAGAAAACATATTTTCCTTCAAGGAAATTTCCTAATAAATTCTTTAAATACTAATTTAGTTTACTTGTGTACAGCTTGAGGAGTCAGTGATCATATTTTAGACCCTTGGAAGATTAGATGAATGGAACATAGTAATGCTATCATCAATTTCAAGCTAGCTGTTCTGCTAAATAAACACATTCTAATGGGAAGAACTAACCTAACTCTGGTTAAATTATGGGCCAAAATCCCATTTCCATGGCGAGGATGCTAGTCTAGGTCAGTATCTAAATCCTCAGGAATAAAATCTAACCCTGTTTGGTAAGGCTTGAATATGAAAGGGTCTGAATAACATTATGCAGCAATATAAATAGGCAGTGACAACTTTGAACATCAAAGCCAAGCATTCTGAGATTATGTAAAAGAAGAATAAAGGAGGAATTCAGACCTTTCTATGCACACCATTCTTCATAATTTGAATTTTCAAAACTTCCTCACCAGGCAAATAACTTTGTAAAGTATCAGAAAATTATATATAATATCTATCCTAATATATATCAGAAAATTACATAAGTATATTATGTATTTATATAAATAAGCCACCTTTCTCATAGTTAACATAGAGAAGGAATTCCTTTCTCAATATTTTCCCAGGCTAAATTATTTCTTCATTTCCCTTCTACTTTTCAAAAACCAGTGTGTGTACAGTGGAAATCAGAAAGAACAGGAGAAGAAGTTAGGATCTCAGGATTCTGGGTTTTTTTCCAACTCTGCACTCATTGATCAACTGTGGGACAGCTACCAAGGCAACTGAATTTTTGCCCATCAGTTTTTTCCACCAATAAACGGGTAGGGGGGCGTTGGAGGTGGGGGGGCTAGATTAATAGCTCTAACTCTTCTCAATCCTTGACACGTTCTTGGGCTACAAAGTCCATCTCCCCAGCACTGAATTGACAACATAAACCCATTGTGTGTAGGTTTGTTCCTTCTCCATGAGCACATAATGCAACCAATCCCAGACCTTTCTGTAAGCATGTCTCTGACTGGAAACACAACCATGAGTTTACTTTCATCTGTCATCAAAAGACCTTGAAAATTAACACTATGCTTTGCTGTAGATTTTACGGAAAAGATATGGCATATGAAAACTATAAAAACTCACTCTAGGGACACCTGGGGAGCTCAGTCCGTTAAGCATCTGCCTTCGGTTCAGGTCATGATCCAGGGGGCCTGAAATCCAGTCCCTCACCAGGCTCCTTGCTCAGTGGGAAGCCTGCTTCTCCCTCTACCTGCTGCTTCCTCTGCCTGTGCTCTCTCTCTGACAAATAAATAAATAAAATCTTAAAAATATATATCTTTTTTAAAAAATTTTTATTCTAAACATTTCTCCTTTTCCCAAAATTCCTCACCACAGCAGCTGCTACCTTGCTCCCTTTCCTTCTTCATGTAGCTCAGCCACCAGCATGAAGTACTTACACTAATTTCTTCTATTTCCAGATATGTAGCTTCTGCCACCTTCCAAGAACTCGGGCTGTCAACACACACCCCTCCTCGCAGCATAAAGTTGTTCTGAATATTATCTCCAATCCCCTTTTCTCTTAGTGAGTATCCTGAATTCTAACAAATAATGTTCTATCTCCTTGTATCTATATAGACCTCCATGTCTCATATCTGTTTACACAGACACTGTGGAGGTGATTTGGCCCCTTTGAAGCCCTTTTTGCTTGCAAAGCTCCCAGGGGAAGCACTTACAGTTGGAGGAGGTCATCAAGAGGATGTGATTGCCAGTGCACCTGCAAGCTGGACTCAGGTGATCAATCGGAGGCTCCTCACCCTCTCCCCTGTCCTTGGAAAGTATACTTTGCCCACAGTTCCCATAGCTGGAGCTATTCCAAAGACATAGTATTGCGAGAGCACGAGGTCTTCTGGACTGAATACATGACTAAATTCAGTTGAGTCCTCTATATAAACTTCCAAGATTCTGGTGGGCAGGTGCCAAAATCTACTTGCCTTATACTATCTTACGATGAGCTTTGTAAGTTCCCTTGCCTTTTAAAATTGCCACCTACTAATCTGGAGTGATCTGTCTTTTTCTTTGGTCTCTCCTTGCCCTCCGTGTACAGGGCTAGGTTGTAAAATAACATGTACTAGAAGTTTCTGCTCCTAGGGTTAGTTCACTGTGACAGGATTGGCTAACCTAATAAAAATCAATGTCCTGATTCCTGAAAAAAGGAGCAAACTTTATCTATTGGAACATAGAAGAGTTAATATTTTAAGTTTGATTCTGTTTTTCTATTGAGTAGATATAAATGTCTATCCCCATGATACATTAAAAAAAAAACAAACAAACAAACAAAAAAAAAAAACACCTAAACTGAAAACTGGTGATTCTGTGTACCATAGCTGCCTTTGTGATCCCTATGCACATACCAAATTCTACTGACATTTATCCAAAATTCCGGATAACACATACTCATTTGGAAAATTTTCACCTCCTTTTAGGTTTTAGGAGATTGGGTTTCATGGCAAATTGAATTTAAGATGTTCAATTGTGGTCTCCTCTTTTACTCAGTTTTATCCCCTAATCCAAATTCTTCTGATGAGAAAACCAAAACCAATGAGATGTATTTTCAAGTAATTCCTCTTTTTTAAAGATTTTATTTATTTATTTGAGATTTACATTAAGATTTTAAATAATTACTTGCTTATTTGTTTACTTATTAAGTGGGGAGAGGGAGAAGAAGAAGCAAACTCTCTGCTGAGCAGGGAACCCAATGAGGGACAATGAGGGACTCTAACTCAGGACCCTAAGGATCCTGACCTGAGCTGAAGGCAGATGCTTAACCGACTGAGCTACCCAGGCGCCCTGGGTAGAGTAGAAGAGTATTCAATGCTATCAGTTTTCTTCTATGATTTTCTGAAACAAACCACTGAAAGAAAAACTTTATGTGGAAGAGGAAAAACAGACCTCTTCTCATTCAGTTTCTGGTATGGTATCTGGCACATGGTCCTTAATAAATATTTACTTAAATGGATCAGTTCAATCCATTGATTAATAACACTTTCTCTTCCATGACCCAAAATTCATATTGTTAGTAAAAATCAAACATGGACATTTCAAGTCAAAACAAAAGGAAGAAGAAAGTAAATCCACCTAACTTGGAAAATGGCCTTGGACTTCATTAGCACTGCAACCTCAAAGCAAGAAGAACAAGGTTGGGCATTAGGCGGAAGAGGTGTCCTGCGCCTGAGTTGCCCCTGCCTGTCTACCTGAATTTAGGGACAGCTTTGCAGCAATGAAACCGCTCCAGTCTGAGCTCAACGCTGAGCGCAGCCCTGGCTACGGAGACCTGTTGGACAGGTCCTTTCACTTCTTCTTGCCTCAGGGCTGTATCTGTGAAACTGCCTGCCTGGCTAAGGTGGCAATTCTGGAAAGAATAATGAGAACATGAGTTTTCTATCCTCTGAAGTACTATTGAGACATAAACATTATTTCTTTGAAGCATTAGTGCAGACCCATTCCTCCAAGTTTAGAGTATCCTCCTCCAAGCAAATTAAAAAACCAATATTTGGGGCACCTGGGTGGCTCAGTGTGTTAAAGCCTCTGCCTTCGGCTCAGGTCATGATCCCAGGGTCCTGGGATCGAGCCCCGCATCGGGCTCTCTGCTCAGCGGGGAGCCTGCTTCCTCCTCTCTCTCTGCCTGCCTCTCTGCCTACTTGTGATCTCTGCCTGTCAAATAAATAAATAAATCTTTAAAAAAAAAAAAAACCAATATTTTTTAAAGGAAGTTTTTTATCCTGTCACTGGTATCTTGGTGAGTAAAATGAAAACACCAGGAAAGTATGCAGCATAAGAGTGTGGAGCTGAAGACAAGTTCTACTAGCTCACAAGTTTGACTCAGGCCGATCCTCTGTGGAAAACGGTGGTAGGTGGTGGTCCTGCTTTGATTCTCTCTGCAGTGGTTGTTTCATGCGCTGCCCAGAGCCCTTTAGGGATCATTCCCCGGCTACCAGAAGTAACAGCTGCTGACCCAAGTGGAATTTTGGAATTGCTGTCCATCAAAGGGAGGCCCTGCCAAGGTTCCATTCCCTCCCCGGAGCCATACACATCCAACAAATTGTAGATACTGGGAAGGGAAAAAAAATAGAAGCCTCCTTATCCCAAAGTGCAACAACAAAAAGCCATCTCAGCCCCTCACCTCCAGCGGGCTTGGCTAAACCTCTGTTGCTGCTTCTTCAGACCCCACATCCTCCCTCAGTCCAGCCCTGCTTTCCTCATTCTCCCACAGGTGTTGCTGCGGAACATAACCCCAGTACGCGCAAAGCATCACGGCCAAGCACACTCCCCAGTAAAATCTGTATATGCAAAGTTCAGTTGCAGAATCAGTTTCCTTGAAACCTCAACCTGAGCTACCATCCAATGTAGATGGTGGTCATCTAAAGATGAATTGGATTCTCAAGGATCTTCAATACAATTCCAATGGCAGCATTATGAAAAAGAGACCATGTGCTTTATATGTTCAATTGAAAGCCACAGAGGATTCAGAAAAGTCATTATATCCAGGATCTAAAGATATCTTGGCACATCATAGGTGCTCTGTAAATTATTGAAGAATGAGGGGCACCTGGGTAGCTCAGTGGGTTAAGCCTCTGCTTCGGCTCAGGTCATGATCCCGGGGTCCTGGGATCTAGTCCCACATCGGGCTCTATGTTCAGCTCTCTCTGCCTGCCTCTCTGCGTACTTGTGATCTGTTTGTCAAATAAAGAAATAAAATCTTAAAAATAAAATTGGAGAATGATTGAACTAATACTGATTTCACCAAATCAATGGGCTAACGGATAAGCTGAGGTTAAAACCAGAGAGCCTTGGCCAAAGGCTTTTAACTTTCCTCCAAGTGCTCCTCAATCCCTCCCTCCCCCAGGGGACTAGGTCAGGGCAGAGGCTCAGGCATCAGAATTGAATCCTAAGGCCAATCTCCACTGCTAAGAGAACAATTGCACCACCAACTCGAGTCACTTCTGACTCCAGAAGGAGCTCTTCTTCAAAAAATTAAATTATTTAAAGAAAGTATTTTGTTTTCCCAAATAATAGTACTATATCTTTCTGAATGTGTTTGCTTAAATCCAGAAATATAAATCTAGAGCTTTGGAGGGGAAGGGGACAAAGAGGGAAGGGAAAGGGAAGTGAGGGTTCTGGTGGAGTGTGTCTCTTTTATTATTTGGTTTGGACAGGAAGTGCATGCATCTAGTGATTGGAAGCAGCTGTGGACTGTCACATCTGGGACAAGAATCGAGCAGAAGTTCCTGCAGATGCAGTCCTTGAAGTAGCTCCCCAGCTACCCCCTGCTCTCCTCTGAAGTCCCCCAGTATCTCTGGGTCCCCTTCCCCTCCCATATTCCCGACTCCTCCTGCTAAGTAGCAAGACTATGTGTGAATAATGCAAATATGTATGAGATAAATTTTACCTAGGAAAAGTTCAAAATAAAAAGAACATAGCTGAAGGGAGGATGTAGGTTCAGATAGGTCCTGAGCAGGGGAAGGGGGCTGGGGGTGGAGATCGCAAGGAAGTGACCTTCAAACCCCAGTTGTAGGAGACCAGCAGTACCAGAGGACAGCGTGCAACTGCAGTAATACACATTTCATCAGTCAGGACACGCTGGGTTATGCTATGATAACAAATCACTCCAAAACCTCAATCATGTTTTCTTCTTGCATGATCTCTGGCTATCAGGTGACAGCTCCCACCTACTCCACCCTGCCTTCACTTCTGGGCCTAAAAAGGAGGACCAAGTTGGGTTTCCAAGAGGCAGCATGGAGAGAGATGGCTGACCAAGGGTAAGCTCTTGAAGCTTCTATGTGGAGGTGATGTGTGTCCCTTCTGCCCACTTCATTGGTTGAAATGAATCACATGATGACATCAGACTTCAGCGGAATGGGAATGTGGGATCTTCCCGTACACAGGGCCCCAGAGTCCCATGGTCAGGCCACCCAAATAGTAAGAGGAAGAGTGTCCTCATTCTCTCAGGTCTGTGTCAGATACCATCCTGGCACCAGGTTTCCATTCAATAAATACTTGTCTGAATGAATGAAGTAAACAAACAAGCCAACGAATTACAGGATGACTACGGAAACTCGACTGTGCCCAGGTTTGTTTGCTTTTCTCGTTTTTGTTTTTTTCTGCCCAGGTTTTATCTTAGCCGTATTAATTTACAGAAAAGACCTACTGGCATAATTAAGTCAGAAAGGGTCATTTACAAAATAACCCTCTAAGTGTCACCTTTCCCAGCTCTCGTGAGGACAAGTCACCGCTGGCAGAACTGTCAGCACGAATAAGACAAAGAAACTGTGTCAACACCGAGAGCCTCCATTTTTGTATTTAAAGAAGAGGCACCAGGGAGGCTGGCCAGCCTACATTCTGAACGGGAGCCAGAAACGATTGCAGTAGCATGCGCTGAGACTTGGTGTACTTTTCCATTGTGAGGGATGGAGCTACTGTGTAATATTTCCAGCCCGGCCTTCCTGTGACAGCTCAAACCACGGTTGAACAATCGGTAAGAAAAGTCCGAAGTTACATGTCCTAGGTATCCTATACTCCCCCGCTGACCAAAAACAACAGCATCGTCTTGCTGAAGTACTGAGTCAAATGAAAACAAGATTCTCCTGAGATAATTTGCCCAGTCTTTTAGCGGACATACATAAAATACAAGGCAATTGAGACTTACTTTTCAGTCCGTACTGAAACTATTTATTTGGGCAACTCATAAAGAAAGATTTAGAACTTTAATATAGTAAAAACTAGAAGCAAAAAGTATTTTTTATGTATATGTGAATGTTTCTTCTTTTTCTGAGAAAAAGGGGAAAGAGGATGAGAAAACCCACTGAAATTTTGTACACCATTACATTGATGCAGTCATACATGGGCGACAAGTAACAAAGTGGCTAGAAATCCATGATACGAACTGAACTGACTTACCACAACTCTAAAAGAAATACCCCAGTGATTTTTATTTAAGCATATGAGATGAATTTTACTCTCATTAAAATTTTATGTGTGTTATAGATTAACATTATAAGCTCCTTAGTTAAGAAGGTTAGGTCTTGTATTTGTATGTCATACATGGAGTCCCCAAAGTGGTTTTACAATAACAGGTGTTCAGTGCAAATGAATCAGCAATAATGTCCCCATGAGAGAGGAAGAAATGGCAAACGTGCTTCCATTCAGTCTATTCTTTTTTTTTTTTTTAAGATTTTATTTATTTATTTGACAGAGAGAGACACACACAGCGAGAGAGGGAACATAAGCAGGAGGAGGGGGAAAGGGAGATGCAGACTTCCCGCTGAGCAGAGAGCTTGATATGGGCTTGATCCCAGGACCCCAGGATCATGACCTGACCCAAAGGCAGATGCTCAAGGACAGAGCCACCCAGGCACCCCACTCCCCATTCAGTCTATTCTTAAGGCTCATTATTTATTCATCTTCAGTCTTCTTCCAAGCTTTGGACGTGTTAACAAATAAGGAAACAGAACAATTTCACAAACTTGCCTTTCTCATTTTCTGGTCCAGAGCCACTAAATCTTTTTCAGAAAGCATCCATCAAAGGAAGCCACATCTTTCCAGTGCCAATTACCTAAGTAAAAAAGAGAAATGCAATTCACGAGTGGGTAACGGTTTCGAGCAGTTGGAAATCTAAACTGGATCTTTGGTCAGGCTATGGTTAGTATCTGAGTATTGAGATAGATTGTTTATTCAGTGTTTGTTCTCTTTTTCAGCCAGACAATGGCAACAAAAACTGTAACACTTAATGTGTTTCTTCTATGTGTCAGGAAATCTTCTGAGGACCTTATATATATTTATATGTTTGATAACGAGCTCTATGCTCCAGCCCATGTTTTTCAATTTTGCTAAACACTAGAATCACCTAAGGAGGTTTTTTTGGAGGGGGAGGGTCTTTTGTTATTGTTTTTCTTTAACACCAAATACCCAGGCCACACTCCAGACCAACTAAATCAGAATTTCTGGGGATGGCCCCAGGCATCAGTACTTAGTAAAGCTCCCCAGATGATTTCAGTGTGCAGTCAAGGTAGTAAAGGTAAAGAGTTTGACCTATTCTAAAAACAGGGCACAAAAAACAGTCATGTGGATTTGGTTAATCACTTAAGACCTGGTCTTTTAGCGGGAAATCTAACAATTTCTTCTTGAAATGTGGTCCCCCAAAACCATAAAAGTAATTGAAGACTCGTTTGGTACAGATCTGGGAGTAGTTGAGAACCAGTATTACTTCCAAATGCCAGGCAGAGAGAGACCCACAGAGTCAAATGTCCATTGTGACCATCATGTCTCATTACCATAGGGCACCCCTGCTCTGAGGAAGGTCAGCAGCACTGTGTGGGGGCAGTTTGTCTGTCCCTGGGTTGACATTGCTGGCCCAAACTTGTCAAGAGACAGCACCTCAAGGTCAGTTTAGTTAGAGGGGTCATTGCCATTCCCTGCCACTGAACTTTGGCTTGGACCACACAGTATATCCTGGGATTGTCCCAAACTCCAGATCTCACTGAGAGGGGAGAAAATAGATGGGGGGGAGTGTGCAGTGGAAATTAGACTTTCCTTATATACCTTTTTCTTTTTTTATGTTGCAGGTCATGATCCCAGGGTCCTGGGATGGAGTCCCACATTGGGCTCTTGCTCAGTGGGAAGCCTGCTTCTCTCTGTCTCTGCCTGCCACTCTTCTTGCTTGTGCTCTCTCTCTCTCTCTCTCTCTCTGACAAATAAATGAATAAAATCTTTAAAAAAAAAAAAAGAAAGAAAGAAAGAAAGAAAGAAATTGAAATTTAATTTCACATGTGAGTAAGGATACCAAATTGGACACAATAGCTCTAGATAAGTTCTTACTCTAGCCTCAGTCCTGGATTTTGCAATTAATCTGCTCTTTCCAAGGGTTTTTTATCCTGGGGCAGAAATGTTACTTGCCCTCTCTGAGCCTCAGTTTATTTATTTATACAGTTAATATAATTTCTGTCCCCCCCCAAAAAAAAAAGATGATTTCTACCCCTTAGGTTTTGGTGACCTTTAAATGCAATAATAATATGGCAGCCTATCTTGTTTTGCTCAGGTTGCTATAACAAAATATTACAGACTGTGTGATTTAAACGACAGAAATTTGTTTTCTCATATTTCTGGAGGCTGAGAAGTCCAAGATCAAGGTGCCAGAAAATCCTGGCTTGCAGATAATGACTTTCTTTGCCATTCCTTCACGTGGTAGGGAAAGAGAGTTCTGGTCTCTTTCTCTTTTTATAAAGGACACTAATACCATTGTGGGGCCCCATCCTCAGCACTTCCTCTAAACCAACTGACTTCCCAAAGACCCCACCCCCACCCCAGATACCATTACTTCAAGGTGTTAGGGTTTCAACATATGAATTTTGGTGGGGACACAAACATTCATTTCATAACATCCAGTAAGAACAAAAACAAGTTACTTTTCAGTTAGAAATAATGAAAAAAATAATTACAAATTATGTTTGGGTATGCAGCAAAAAAGTCCAGTCATATATATTGAAATGGCAATGACATTAATTTCAATTGGTGGGCTAGGAAGTCATCTAAAAGATGTGGATAGGGACACCTGGGGTGACTCCGTCCATTGAGCATCCAACTCTCGATTTCAGCTCATGTCATGATCTCAGAGTCCTGGGATGACGTCCCCTGTCGGCCTCAATGCTCAATGCAAAGTTTTCTTGAGATTCTTTCTGTCCCTCTCCTTCTGCCCCTCTCCCCTTAAATAAGATGTTTTTTAAAAAATTAAAATAAAATAAAAGATGTGGATAGGATTTCCCCTCAGTACGTCCAAGCCATACCTGCTAACTGCTCACCATTATCATCCTACAGGAATAGAAAATAAGAGCTGGCTTCTGCAGCCCCTAATGAGTTGAGAGACAAGAGCAGGATTATAGATTGCCCTCATATGTTTAAACTTAAGTCATATGCCAACTACCTCAGAATGAGCAAAATTAAGAAAAGGAACCCAGAAATACATTAATGACAGCTTAATAGGGATTTGGAAGGCTCTACCTCATTAACTTTGCAAGAAAACCCTGGCAAAATATGAAATTAAAGCATCCTACCAGCTGAATGAAAACAGTTGTCTGCTATTCAAGTCACTGCACCTGCCCTCAACTCCAGAGATACAGACCACAGCTGCTTCCCCCAAATGTGTCCTAGAATTTCTCAAGAGTTGGCTGACACATAAAGAGTGGGCACTCTGGGGATACCTGGGTGGCTCAGTCAATTAAGCCGCTGCCTTCGGCTCAGGTCATGATCCAGTGTCCAGCAAGGAGCCTGTTTCTCTCTCTGCCTCTGCCTGCCACTCTGCCTGCTTGTGCTCTCTCTCTCTGGCAAATGAATGGATAGGGTCTTTAAAAAAAAAAAAAAAAGAGTGGGCACTCTGATCGTACAGGGTTCTCCTTTTGAAGCTGTGTGTGCATTGCAAGTACCCAGTTTTTATTTATTTTTTAAAACTTTGTGTGTTCATTATCTCATTTTCCCCAGTTTTATTTAGATTGTATGTTTATTTGCGATGAGACTGATGGAAATTCTAGTGAGGCTGAAACCCTTCTAAGCCATAATTTTACTCCAACACTGGCGTATTTGAAATGAACAAGAATATGAATGGCTGAGTGAAGGCAATCCATTATGCCCTATGACAATGTAGGATACTTCTTTTTCTTCTTTTTTCCTTATTTCTTATTTCTGTAACTTTTTTTTTTCTTGCAGAAGTAAGAGAATGGAGAGGAGAAGTGTGAATTGGGCATCTTCTATAAAAATGTTATATTGAAAATCCCCCAAATTCTTAAGTTGTTTAAATGTTGTGAAAGAGATTTATTCAGAAATTCAATCTTTTTTTTTTTTAAACTATTATTTTGGGTATTTCTGAGAACAGATACACTTTCAGAGAATCAAGAAATTTTCACTTCCCATTCCCAAAACGTTTGTGTGCCACCAAAGCATTTTCCTGAAGGGGAAACCAGAAAAAGGTCATGAGTTTATGTTATTATTGACTTAGACGTGACTTACTTGATTTCCTGAGAATGAAAAGCAATTAATCCATCTTACCAGCAACACAATTTGTGAGTGAAACCAGTATGTGCATCTTGATGAGATTTGTGTAACTAATACCATCTGAGAAAGGGTTAACGTAATCACCATCTATTTTCATAGCTATCCTGAAATAACCCTGTGGGAATGTTGTGAACCTGACACAGGTCATCCAGTGAAGAAAGTCAAACTGCACTTCCCCTCACAAGGATGATTTTGGCTGCTTGGCAACAAGAAAGAGCTCTAGCGACAGGACTCCGCAGTGAGGAAAGTTTTGTCAATTACCAGAAAGTCATCGGAAGAGAATGGTTCAGAGAATGTGGTTTGCAGAGCCTACATGAACATATCTGCAGGTGAATTCCTATATGCATTACTCAATGGTTTTGCAAGGAAAGTATCAGCAGACATGGAATATGGCTACTGCCTTTAATATTCAACTTTGGAAGTTTCAATATTATGTATATCATCATATATGTAGAAGTTATCATTCATTTTTTCAAGTGTTCCATAATGAAAATATGAATTCATATAAACCCACTCATACCCACCATTTGGGGACTCAGCTCAGGTATCACCTGCTCCAGAAATTCTTCTGTGATGCACCCTTCCTGACTCCCAGGCTTCACATTTATTCTCTTTTTTTTTTTAATTAATTTATTTATTTGACAAACAGAGAACACAAGTAGGCAGAGAAGCAGGCAGAGAGAGGAGGAAGCAGGCTCTCTGTGGAGCAGAGAGCCTGATGCGGGGCTCGATCCCAGGACCCTGGGATCATGACCTGAGCGGAAGGCAGAGGCTTTAACCCGCTGAGCCACCCAGGTGCCCCTTCACATTTATTCTTAAACCATATCCATAGTAACCCAGGCTTCCCTACATCACAGGTCTTATCATTATGTGGAGAAATTTCCTGCTTAGATATCTTCTTCCACATGGACTGAAAGCCTCTCCAGGCTGGGATCTGTGTCTCCCCCTTCCTCCAGAGCACAGTGCCCAGCACAAGGCAGGTTCTCTGCAACTGTCAGTTGAGCTCAAGTGAACTGAGACCTTAGGGGATGGGATTTCCCAGTGCTATAAATGGGCTATTTTAAGTCCCCTTCCTATGTGAAATAAAAGGGGGCTTTTCACAGCCATTAAGTCTCCTATGAGCCATTTCTCAAAACTAAAATATGTTTATATGTATTTTAGGCTATGCTAACCCCTGGTGTTTTCTGGTCTTCAGCCAGTGCTTTTCTGCATGCTGGGACCCATTCCTTTTTTTTTTTTTTTTTTTTTTTTTTTTTAAGTGTCTTGATACTTGTTTTTTTTTTTCATCTCCATGGTGTTTTTCCTTCTACAAATTATGTTTCCCTTCGGACTCTTTCCTCTGGCAGTGTACAGGCCCATGAAAGTAAAGTTTGCATAGCATTCCTGATTTTTACAGGAAGCTCCAAGGAAAAAATAGAGGAATATTCTCCATGTTTTAAATAAGGTTAATTTGTCTAGGGATTATCTACCACTGCAGTATCCCACTAACATTAAATATAAAAAATTTGACGGCATACCTTGCTTTTTTATGAAAATACACAATTTTATTTAAATATCTGAAATGCACTAAAGAAAATTTGGATTGAATATTTGTGGGAAGTAATCTACAGACTCAAAGGTAAACAAGATACAAAGCGAAAATATATAACAAACTCAAAATATAATCACAGTTGGAAGCTACCTTGCAACTGCAGATCCCAAAGACTCTTCTTAACATTCTTGCTGTTCATATGATATTAAAGTAGGATTTAAGTCCCATGAAGGCTGGAACCATGTCTGTCTTGCTCACCATCCTCCCTTGCTGTCGACACAGCACCTGGCTCATAGTAGGTCTTGCTATTTGTTGAACAAATCAACAAATATTTCTGAATAATTAAGTAGGTGGGGCTAACAGAAGTAAGTGGGTCCAACTAGTTGGAAATACCACCTCCCTCCTTCATGTACCTCAGCATAGCACTGGTCCTACAGCTGGTCTGTGCTCTCACTTCCAGACCTCCAATAAGCCTCTTCCTACTTAGGAAGTATCATTTTCTATGCTCAGTTTATTGATGAGAAAATGAAAGCTCAGGTTAAGTAACGTCCCCAAATTATAGAGCTCATAACAGCCATGACAAACGCTGACTTTTTTCACTACAGCACAGTGCCTCTCAAATGCCAAGTACATGTCATCATTCTGTCACAAAATTCTGGAAAGACCCAGGCTTCCAGAGAATTGTGGCCTTCGGCATGCTCACATGAACCAAAGCAAAGAGAACTACAGTTGTAGCATGCTGATAACCTTTTTTTTTCTTTTTAATTAATGAGAATTCATTTTCTCCATTTACATCTCTTGCAATGCCTGCTACTCTTTGGCATCTGGGCAACTCAAATCTTTCCTATAGGTTTTGATACACTGATAATAAGTGAAGAGAATTAAGCAATGTCTCAGGAG
The DNA here is from genome assembly GCF_002288905.1 of Enhydra lutris kenyoni. Classification (NCBI taxonomy): domain Eukaryota; kingdom Metazoa; phylum Chordata; class Mammalia; order Carnivora; family Mustelidae; genus Enhydra; species Enhydra lutris. The sequence goes on along the minus strand of NW_019154085.1, from coordinate 32,784,830 downwards.
CCCAGTGAACATTGGAGAGCATGTCTTGCATTCCAGTGGCTGTCTCAAATGCTAAGAATTTTTGGTAATCTCCCCTCAGAGGTTTTAAGTCTTTAAGTAAATTCTTCAAGACAGCGCAAAATCCATGGGTTTACTTTTTACATAAATCACATCATGGGGACCTGATAACATTCCAGTTACTCTTGGTAGTATCTCAAAGAAATGAAGTCCCTTCTGAAGTGCATTAGCCAAGGAAAAAATAACATGTTTTGGTGAAGCTGGCTGAAGGCTGCCGTGTGATGTAGATAAAGGATTTCCAATGAAGGTCTGAGTCACAAATCATTCATTTAATCATTTAAAGTTGTCAAGAAGCATCTACTCCCCCAACCCAAAATGTAAAACACTGATAAGCCCGAAAAAAAAAAAAAATCCAAGTCAAACATGACATATTAGCTTCATGTTCTCTTATTAATTTTGCAGTTGTCATCATCAACAGAATTAAATGATGGCTTCCCACAGTACTGGGAAAAGAGAAAAAGTAAAGACAAAGTAACTGACCTCAAGGAACTTGTATTACAGCAGACACTATTCTTTCTACCTCAGTTTTTCTACCTGAGAATGTTTCCCTAAACAAGAAAGTTGGCTTGAAGACAGTTCTCCAGGGTCCTGTCAGGATTCTTTCAGGCTTCTCCAGAGAAGTGGAACCAATTAAGAGAGGACAGAAAGAAGGAGAGATTTATTATAGGAATTGGCTTGTGTAGTTGGTTATGGAGGTTAAGAAATTCCACAGTTGGCCATCTCTAAGCAGAGAACCAGGAAAGCCAGTCGTATCATTCATTCCTAGGACAAAGGCCTGAGAACCAAGAGCTCTAATGTCCAAGGGTAGGAAAACAGATGTCCAATCTCAAGAAAAGGGATAAAGAGTTTGCCTTCTTCCATCTTTGTGTTCTATCAAGCCCCCCAAACTGGATGATGCCCATCCGCATTGGTAAAGGTGACTCTTGCCTACTCAGTCTACAGATTCAAATGTTAACTCTTCTAGAAACACCCTTACAGATACACTCAGAAATTATGTTTAATCATCTATCTGGGCATCCCTTAGCCTAGTCTGGTTGACACATGAGATTAACCACCATAAAGACCGTATTTAAAGGGTCTTAGTTCAAACTAAGTCTCCAGAGAGTCTTCCACTAGTCAACTCCTTTACTCCCTGCTCTCCAAATGTTGGAATCACAGTCTTTTATTTTTAGAAATATGGAACTGGAAATATTTAACTCAGTACTTTACATGTAATGAGAAATGCTCATAGTTTATACATATACCTAATGTCGCCACATCTATCAAATAACTGAGCTACATAAGAAACAGAGGGAGCTAATATCTACTGAGCACAGATTATGCCAAACACTATACAGAATGTTATCCTTTTTATTTTTTATTTTTTTATTAATTTTTTTTATTTTTTTTTATAAACATATAATATATTTTTATCCTCAGGGGTACAGGTCTGTGAATCACTAGGTTTACACACTTCACAGCACTCACCATAGCACATACCCTCCCCAATGTCCATAACCCCACCCCCCTCCCCTGACCCCCCTCCCCCTAGCAACCCTCAGTTTGTTTTGTGAGATTAAGAGTCACTTATGGTTTGTCTCCCTCCAGATCCCACCTTGTTTCGTTTATTCTTTTCCTACCCCCAACCCCCCCATGTTGCATCTCCACTTCCTCATATCAGGGAGATCATATGATAGTTGTCTTTCTCTGATTGAATGTTATCTTTTTTAATATGTGATGCAGGTATTGTTACTTTTCTAATGTTTAAATTTCTTATCTGAAAATTGAGAATAAATATTTTGCCCTGGCTATCCATTGCTATGGAGTAAATGTTAGTATCTCCTAAAATTCATATATTGAAGCCCTAACCTCCAATGTAAGGGTATTTAGAAATGAGATCTTTAGGAGATAATTAAATTTAGAGGAAGTCATAAGGGTAGAGTCCCAATAATGGAATTGGTACCTTTCAAAGATCTAAAGACCAGAACTCTCTCCTCTCTCTTCCATATGAAGACACCACAAGAAGGTAAACCAAAAGAGCCTTCACCAAGAATTCTACCATGCTGGTACCCTGATCTCAGATTTCCAGCCTCTAGAACTAGGAGAAACAAATATTTGCTGTTTAAGCCATCCAGTCCACAATAATTGGTTAGAGCAGCCCAAACAGACTAGGACATCCATTAACACCATCAGGAACAGAAACCATGTCACCATCTCTTGAGAGTTCCTGATTTCCAATCTTTGGGTTGATAGATACTAAGTATGAGAAGGCACAGCACTGACTCTTGTTGTTCTACATCCTCCTCTCCATGGTTGAAAAACATCTTAATTACCAAACTTTTTTGTGTGCTTGAAGTAAGGACAGGGAAGAATGTTCCAATATAACTCAAGGTAACTCCAGCCACACTCGGAACTAAAAAATGCTCTGGACAGGAAAGAGCTTCCCTGACATTTTTCAGGCAAGTCTTCAATCTTTCCTAAAATTAATCTTTTATCATTATGATCTTGCATTGTTCCTCATTTTCCTCATCCTATAAAGTAATAATTAAGAGAACTACCTTACAATGTTTACAATGATTATAAATGCATCTAAGCAAAAGGTGTGGAATCAGCATTGAGATATAGTATATACCTAATAAATGTTAGCTGCTCTGCTTGTCGTTAATGAAAAAGAACACTTATTTCTAAGCAGCTCAATGGAATATATTATTGTCCCAAAGGGAGGGGTACAGCAAATTTCCCTTTTCATTTTGTGATCACTATAACCTGTCTTTGAGATTCATATCCTCTGGTCACAGAGCTATCCCCCTAAACACTATTCTACATCCATTTTGGTAGACTAGTAGGTCTCACCCTTACCATCCTATAAACTCACTGAGGTACTGCATAATTCCATAATCCCATCCCCTGTTCCTTTCAGAGACACAGTTTTCTATAGGACTCTTGCATTTTTTAATGTCCTGGGGTGTGGCACTAACTGCTCTTTTGTTCTGGACTATCTTTTCAAGGATGGTTGTTTAATAAAAAGTACTGGAATATAGAGATACTGATGCCTTCCAGAGCAAAGGGCAGATTTGCCTGCTGTCCAGTGTGGTAAAGACGTTTCCTTCCAGGGCAAAGAGTAAGTTGCTTGAACCTATCATAAAAGATTAAATTTCTAAATACCCTTCATAAAATATTCAGGTTCCCAAGCTCAGAGTTCCTCAGGTGTGATGCAAGCCTACTACCTGCCCAGTACCCACCTGAACCCTTCTCCATTATCCTCATGGATTTGAGGGACAGGTGACCAAAGTAAATATGAGACCCATGATGCTTACTCTGGTGTGAGTGAATAACAAAGTTCTTTGTTTCTGACCTTGGTGTCTCATGTCTCCTGCCATCATCCATGACACTGTAGCCGACTAATTTGCTAACTTACAAGTAGGATAAAGCCTCTAGTCCTGAAAGCCTCTGAAGAACAAAGTAATAAGACAGACACAAACATAATCTTCCCATCTCCATCATAGCTTCCTATAACCTCTGAAGGCTATTACAAAGGGTTTCTGGATACAACAGCCCAGGGAGTAAAGGAACTAATTCACTGAGGAAAACTGAAGAGCTGTTGAGCATTACATGGTTTTCTATCTGTGAACATCTTGAAAATAATACCCACTGGCTATAGGGAAACAGGCACTCAATTTCAGTGTTTTAGAATTTGTTCCACTCTGACACATGGGTACTTTTGTGTTCTTTTAGCTTCTTCAAGAGCTTTTCTGTAGTTTTCAAGAATCCTCACAATTAAGAAGTAACTAAACTAATGTACACTAACAACTACAGTACCCTAGTAAGTATTTCGTCCTTGGTGACATGAAACAAACTCTGATTTTTAAAGTTTTCTTAACTACTAGCCACTATTAGCCATTCTTGCATGATTTTATATTCATTTAATGAATCAAGATGCTTTCAAGGTCACCTGGGTAGCTCAGTTGGTTAAGCGACTGCCTTCAGCTCAGGTCATGATCCCAGAGTCCTGAGATCCAGCCCTACATCCAGCTCCCTGCTCAGCAGGGAGCCTGTTTCTCCTTCTCCCTCTGCCGCTCCCCTCTGCTTGTGCTTTCCTTCTCTTTCTCTGTCAAATAAATAAGTAAAATCTTGAAGAAAAAAAAAGATGCTTTCAGCTCAAATAACAAAATACTACGATTCAAACTGTCTTAACCAATAGGAAATTGTATTATCTCACATACACAAAGAAAAGTTAAGGTGCATTCCAGATGTGGTACCTTAGGATTCTCACTCTATTTCTGTATAATTCCCTTGGCTCAGCCTTTCTCCAGCTGGAGGACTTAAAGCATCATATATAATTAACTTTATATCCAGAGAAGGGATTTTTGTTTCGGGAGGAGAAAGAATTTCCCCGTGGCACCCAACAAACTTCTTCTCTGCCATCCAGAATCAAAGCACTTGCCCATTCTTTAACTAGAAGCAAGTGGAATGGGATGCCTTTGGTTTAGACTCTTCACTGTTACATTTGCTAGGTTCTAGATTTAAGGGGAAAAAAGATGAGAATAACAATCAACATTGAAGGTTGATTTTAAGAATTCTATGACTTTCCTTTGGGAATTAATAATATTCTGTACCATTCTTATTGTTCTTACCACATTTTCTTCTTCCATTCAGCCAACCAATCATCAATCCATCCATCCATCCAAAAAGTGTTTATTGAATGCCAAGTATAGGCCAGGCACTGTTCTAATTGTTGAGACACACAAGTAAACGAAACAGAGTCCCTGTTCTTATGAAGCATACATTCTTCTGCCTAGTATTAGAGTTATTTTGATACTGTATGAGTCAGAGTTATACAGACAAACAGAACCAATAGGAAATAGATAAATATTTAGGCAGATAAATATATAAATACATAGATAAATTTTAAAGAATTGGCTCACATAACCATGGGGTCTGGCAAATCTGAAATCTGTCAGGTAGGCCAGAGGCTGGAAACTCCAACAGGATTTGGTGCAGTTTAGCGACAGAAATTCTTCTTATTTGGGAAACCTGTTTTTGCTCTTACGGCCCTCAACTGATTCGATAAGCCCCACCCACATTATCAAGGTGGATCTTCTTTGCTTAAAGTCAACTTACTGTAGATTTTAACCACATCTACAGAATAATTCACAGCAGCACCTAGATTAGTGTTTGTTTAAAGAACTGGGTATTATAGTCTAGCCATATTAATATATCAAACTAACCATCACAGATACCTCCCTTATCTCCTCAACTCCACTACCAGCTTCTTTCAAAAATGACAACATCATGTACCTGGATGTCTGTAATCCCCACAGAGCTTCACACAGTGCTTTGGAGCAAGTAGATGTTCAAGAAATACATGCTATTGGAGTACATAAGCTCAACTTTAGGGCACCTACTTGTCTGCATTTCTTCAAATGAGAAGGGAAGTTTAAACCAAAAAGAATCACCCAGAACTGAAGCAAAATCATGAATCATAAAACAGAAGTGACAACCGCCTCGTTCACTCACCCTGATCTGAAGATTCTGACTTTCTTTCAAACCACACAGCATCTTGACTCAAGAGCACACTCCTGACCATGACACTAATGTCAAAAATTTATATTCTTTGAAAAAATACTACTGAGTATACCACATGCTTTTTTTGGGAAATGAGTTTAAGCTTAGGGCTTAAGAGATTTCGTTTTTTCCCATCTGATTTTGATCTTTCCTTGAGCCATTTGATCTGCTTCTTTCCATAAAGCAGATGTTCCTGGAGAGATCACACAGGGAGCCAGGAGCCAGAGCCAACCCTCTGATCTGCATGTGTCTCCACTGGCCACCCATGAGGCAGGCAAACTGTGACCTCTGTGAGCCAGAATCTGGCATTTCCAAGCATTCCATACACCTGATCTCTTACAGCATCTCTCCCCAACCCCCACCCAGTCCTTAAGGAGAAATACATTTGCAAGTGTGGTTTTTTTTTGTAGTTGTTTGCTTGTGGTTTTGGTTTTGTTTGGTATTCAGAAACCTGACCCACATCTTGTATAAATTATTTTCTCCTTGGAGTTAATCTAGACACACCCTCAAGGTTTGACCATCTGCACCCCAAATCAAGAAAAGATAAAAGTTAATAAACATTGAGTGCCTACTCTAAGCCAGGCACTGAATAAGCCATGTACATATAATTAATCTTCCTTAAAACTTCACAAGATAAGTGCTATTATATCCATAATTCAAATGAGGAAACTGAAGCCATCTGTAATTTGGGACACAGACTGCAAGTCAAAGAAAAGGGCAAAACTAAAGTATTGTCACACATCTTGGTTCTCTCACTTATTGAACAAACTAATCATAACTATTCACACTTACCAGTTAAACAGACTATAATGCAGTTTAACTCAGAGTGTTCTCAAGTTTCTAGATTTTCCTAAGGAAAAGGGACAAGTAGGTTTTTGGCTTTTTTGTTGTTTTTAAGATACAAAGAATAATTTGTGTGTGGAGTGGCAAATGAATACAAACCTTTAAATAAAATGCTTTTCCAAAAGTGTATTGATCTATCATTAAAATATAAGCAGTATTGGGGCGCCTGGGTGGCTCAGTGGGTTAAAGCCTCTGCCTTCAGCTCAGGTCATGATCTCAGGGTCCTGGGATCCAGCCCCGCATTGGGCTCTCTGCTTGGCAGGGAGCCTGCTTCCCCCTCTCTCTCTGCCTGCCTCTCTGCCTACTTGTGATCTCTGTCTGTCAAATGAATAAATAAAATCTTTTAAAAATAAATAAAATAAAATAAAATAAAATATAAGCAGTATTAAAGTCAGTATTTAAAAGGATATGTTGACATGTCTTCCAAAACTACATTTTCTTCTGAAGCAAAGTGTCAGGCATGGCCCCATGTTTCAACGCACAAGGTCCCAATAAATAAGGATTAATTTAGTTAACTGATGAAAAACATATTCCTTAGTAAGTCTTCAATTAAGATTGATCATACTGCAGAAAACCTTCCTGCTTACAAGCTTAAAAAGTAAGTCAATCAAGATTTGGCTCATCACCTCAGTGAACTGTTGGATGGAGGGATGGGTGGATGGATGGATGAATGGATAGATGGATGGATGGAAGGAATTCTGAAATCATGAAATCTATAAAATGTCATGGAGTACTGCAAAAAATACCACCAAGAAAGCATAAAGACAATCCACAGGACAGGAAAAAATAAATATTTATAGATCATATATCTGATTAGGAATTTGTATCCAAAATATATGAAGAACTCCAAAAACTCAATAATAAAAGATAAATAACCCAACTAAAAAGGGACAAATGATCTGAGCAGGCATTTCTCCAATGAAGACACACAAATGGTCAGTAAGCAAATAAGAAGATACCCAAAATCACTGGCCAGCAAGGAAATGAAAATCAAAACCATAGTGGTATATCACTTCATATCCACAAGGGTAATTCTGATCAAAGGGACAATACAAGTGTTGGCAAACATCTGGAGAAATTGGAACCCTCAATCACTGCTGGCAGGAATGTAAAATGTGATAGCCATTTTGAAAAACAGTTTGGCAGTTCCTCAAAAGGTTAAACACAGAATTACCATATGATCCAACAGTTTCACTCTTAAGTGCTTACCAACAGAAATTAACACATATGCATGAGCAAAGATACAGAAACGTTCATAGCTTCAAAAAACAGTTCAAGATAGAGAAACATTCGTATGTTCATATTATTCATAATAGCTAAAAAGCAAAAACATCTCAAATGTCTCTAAGCTGGTGAATGGATAAACAAAATGTGTTATATTGATATATTGGACTATTGTTTGACAAAAAAAAGAAATGAAGTACTGATACATGCTATAATATAGATGAACCCTGGATAAGTTAAAGTCACAAAACACCATTTGTTTTATGACTCAATACATGATAGATTAGGTTGATAGATAGAGATAGATAAGAAATGTCCAGAATAGGCTAATCTATATAAACATAGGGTGATCAATTGCCTAGGGCTATAGACAAGAGGTTTGGGAAGAAATAAGGACTGACTACTAATTAGTACAGGTTTCTTTTGGGGTAATGAAAGTATTTTAAGATTGATTATGGTAATGGTTGCACAGCTCTGCAAATATACTAAAAAACATTGAAGGGTACATGTTAAATGAGTGAGTTGTATGGTATATGAGTTCTATCTCAATAAAGTTGTTTTTAATAAAAGTCATTGAACAAGTGAGGTCAGGCTGGGAAAAAATGTATCCTGAGGATCTAAATAAAATTTATTTTATCAGAGCAGAATATATAATCCTTACAATTTGCCTATCTTAGGGTGGTTATATTATTAATAGTTTTTGGATGAAAAGTTAGGTCAAATATCACCCTCATTCTTCAATACCATAATCTATAGAAAAAATATGGTCATATTCTATAATAATGGATTTATCAATGAATTTCTACAGTAATGTATTCATCTTTTTTTTAAAGATTTTATTTATTTATTTGACAGACAGAGCTCACAAGTAGGCAGAGAGGCAGACAGAGAGAGAGAGGAGGAAGCAGGCTCCCTGCCCAGCAGAGAACCCGGTGCCGGACTTGATCCCAGGACCCTGAGATCATGACCTGAGCCGAAGGCAGAGGTTTAACCCACTGAGCCACCCAGGTGCCCCAGTAATGTATTCATCTTAACTGCAAACCTTACTATTATTTACTTAACATATTTTTAAACCAACTCACTTTCCTCTTAAAAATACATATATTTAAAAGGAAAATTATTTCCTTACTAAAATTAGAAAACTAATTCACTTGCATAAATAAAAGATGATTTAAGTAAGCACAATAAAAATAAATCTACATTTTTAAACTCTAAGGAGATAGTATTGCTAACCAGAAGACTTTAAGCCTAGGACCTGTTATTGTTTTTTGTTAAAATAAGAGAATATCAATATTAGAGAAATAGTAAAATCTGGTGCAGTGGAATGAAAAGATGAAAAAGGAAATAATCTATGAAAGGCACTGTTATTTAATGTTATATTCATGTACCACCCAAAATTATTTCTACACCACATCTACCTAGCAATCTAGTGGTGGTCCTGGTTGGTTGATTTCTCTTCTTCCACTAATCAGTAACTCCAGGCCCAACTCCTATCAACTAGTGGCAACTTTAGGCCCAGGTACTTCCCTTCTTGTGTTGTATTTCGGTAGAGTTCTCTTTATCCAACTGGATGATGATGCTGGAAAAGCCACACCCACTTCCTAAAAATCCTGGAAAAGAAATACCCACTTCTGTTCGTATTCCATTGTTGAAAATTAATAATATGGTCGTTCCTAGATGCAAGAGGAGCTGGGACCTATCTGGACTCTCATTTTCTAGGACAAAGCTCTATACCATGGAAGGGGGGCAGATTTTGTGGAAGAGAGCTCTCTAGGCCACAAGCCAAGCTAACCCAGGCATTCTTTTTTTTTTTTTTTTAAGATTTTATTTTATTTACTTGACAGAGAGAGATCACAAGTAGGCAGAGAGGCAGGCAGAGAGAAAGGGGGAAGCAGGCTCCCCGCTGAGCAGAGAGCCTGACACGGGGCTCAATCCCAGAACCCTGAGACCATGACCTGAGCCTAAGGCAGAGACTTAACCCACTGAGCCACCCAGGCGCTCCTAACCCAGGCTTTCTTGTAAAGATAGACCATTATTTATGGCTACAATGGCTAAAACATTTTTTTTCAACTCATGGCCAGAGACTTCTTTCAACATATGTCTCTAAAGGCAAGGAAAACAAAAGCAAAAAAGAACTTTTGGGACTCCATCAAGATAAAACGCTTTTATACAGCAAAGGAAACAGTTGACAAAACTAAGAGGCAACCCACGGAACGGGAGAAGATATTTGCAAATGATATTATGGCTGAAACTTTTAAAGAATGTCATGGTACACATGCCTACTCAAAAACTGAACTTGAGGAAATAGATCTATTTGACGGGGTACCACTTAAAACCAAATGGCCATTAAAAAAAAGAAAAAACAAACTAAATCAAGCATGTAGTTACAGATCCTTTGAGTTAAAAGAGACCCCAGAGAGCATCTACTTATCACACAAACTATTTCACCTAGAGCAAAGGCTCAAAACACCTTACCTTTGAGACCAACCTCCTCAGCCTTCACTCTCATGGAGGCAGGTCCCTCTCGCCTTTACCACCAACACCAAAAATCATCTTGTGGCTAAACTGAAGCAAAGAAAAATCAAAACACATAGGCTGCCTCACTCAGTGGTAAAACTATAAAAGTTCTCAGACACCACTACTTCTAAATCAATATCAAAGCATTTCTAGGCTATCCATTATCCTCAGGAAATTGGTCTTGGTGGGGCACTCTTCCAGTTAGTGGTATTTATCATTTCTACAACCAAAATTTGTTTTTAAAAATTAAAATGGTGGGTTCCCTGCTCAGTGGGGAATCCGCTTGTCCTTTTCCCTCTGCTCTCCCTCCCGCTCATGCTCTCTCTCTCAAATAGATAAATAAAATCTTTTTTAAAAAAATTAAAATGAGAGGAACTCTCTAAAATGTGTTATGTCCTTCATTCCCTTTGAAACAGAAAACCGTGGAGCAGCAAGCGGTCTTTGGTTGATGACCTGGGGATTATCAAGAACATGCATGTAGGGACACCTGGGTGGCTCAGTCAGTTGAATGTCTGCCTTTGGCTCAGGTCATGATCTCAGGGTCCTGAGATCAAGCCCTGCATCAGGCTCCACATTCAGCAGGGAGTCTGCTTTTCCCTCTACCTGCTGCCCCTCCCCCCAATCTCTCTTTCAAATAAATAAAATCTTTAAAAAAAGAGAGAGAGAAAGAACATATATGTAATGCAGAATATTTTGACCTTTGTGTCAAATGACCACAGCTATTGGGTTTGTGACTTCTTCTCTGGATCTTCTCATATTAGACTCCCCAGTTTCTCCTCACTTCTCTCTTTCCCGCCTGGAGCACCAACTTCCTTGCCTTGAGATTTGCTCCTTATCTGCTATAAGTCTGAAAATAAAACAGCGAAATCGCTGAGAGCATTTTGACTCTTATTTCACATACAACCTTAAAGAAAAGATTTGCCTTTGAGTCCAACCAGAATCCTTAGTGCATATCATGTTCCCTCAAACTCAGTTCACACCTCTCTTTGTTCCACATAATCAAGCAATTGGACAACTGGGTTCTAAATAAATGATACAGTTAATCATATTCTTATCTATTAATTAGGAATGTTTCATTATCAAGTAACCCATGACCAGAGCAAATCAGCTCAAGCAAAATAAAGAACGTATGGACTCATACAGATGAGAAGTCCACCTTCAGGCATGTGCAGATCCAGTGGCTTAAATAATATTGTCAGAGCTCCATCTTTCCCCATCTTTGGCTCTACTTTTTGCCACTTTCCCTTTGCTCTCAGGCAATGTTGGCCACCAGCATCTATGTGCTTATATTCTACCAGAAGAGCAACCCCAACAGAAACTAGGTACCTTTGCTCCAGTAATAGAGCAAAAGTCTCACTGCTGATTTCCATTGACCTGGATTGATTCACACAATCATGCCTGAACCAATCACAGTGACTTATTGGCCAGGCTTTGATCATGTGCACAACCCTGGAATTCAATCCTTCTGAAACTATGTGGATTGAGAATAGGGACAGTTAAGGTTAATTCCTTAAGATGAAATCAAGGTGTTGTTGCAGAAGAAGAAAAAACAGATAAATGCTGGACAGGCAAAAAACAAGAGATGTCCACGGAAGTTATTACAGGTCAATTAACTGAGGCTTCTAGAGGTTCAAATGCAAGGCAATTTTTGGATCATGGTTTGACTATATGATTATTCCTGTTCATAACACTCCTGAAAGTTTTCTATATGCAGGAAGATAAACTTGGCCCTGAAAATGTACAATATACCTCTAACATTAGGCCTTCCTAACTAGAACATATTTCTGTTTCCTGATTACAGCATGTTTCTATCATCACCCTTATAATAATTTTCACACTTTTTCTCTCACTTGAAGTAAAAATTCCAGTGTGAAATTTATCTCCTGTCTTCAATGTCATTATGTTAGCAGTTTTTCAGTCCTTGTAAGTCTTTCTGGAACACCATTTTTCTCCTAAAACAGGAAGTATGAGAGCCAAAAATAATCCTTCCTGTTAGCCTAGTAGCTCTCCAGTAAGTGTTGCTGGAAGCTCTAGTAAAAAGCAGTATTAGCAGCCAGGGCACTCCAAGCTGGCATTGCACAGAAGGCATCTTTTAAATTCCTTTGGGTATCAATCTCCCAAGCAGATGTCCTCTGCCTTTGAGGAGATTGCATTTCCCCCGGAGAATAGGTGCGGCTCTACCCTTGGCATTGAATAAGGGCTTCTCAGATGCGGTGGGGACACAAAGAGTGGAGCGCCACTCAGGCCTGCCGCCAACACACTCACATGGTGAGAACTGGCCACGCACTCCCCCCCCCACACCCTGCCCACCCACCTCTACAAATCCTACTGTGGTGTAGGGGCCAGGAAATGGATCTGTTCTCTATTCAAAGGCCATGAAGCCAAGAACTCCCAAAGTTCTTGCGTCAGAACCACCATTCTCCAGCTCTGCTGGGCGTTTTTCCTTGACCTCTCCTGGAAAAGGGCCACAGCATATCTCGGAGTCATCCACCTCCCTGTGCTTCTAGTGGAAGAACACTGCATTTGCCGTAGGGACACCAGGGTTCAAAATGTGATCTTACCACTCTTTCAGCAGAGAAGTTGTTCCCATTCCCCTCCACAGGGTTCTTCACTCCCCTTTCTGACCACAGCCCCTACTTTCTTTTGGGGACTCCACCCCATCTCCTCACCACCATGCTTGTGGTCCAGACAAAGCTAAGCATCCAAGTCTTAAGCCAGTCGGTGCACCTGCAGCTACCTGGCTACAGAGACTGGTTCAGGGACAGGCTCTGGTTCTAAGACAGTTGGGCATGTGCAAGTCAGATCAGTTTGCAAGAGCTACTCAATGAAACATGCTCTTTTCTGCTAGACTTGAAGCTGAGACAATGCCAAGGACCAGCTTGTCACAATTTGCCTGGGAATTTCCTAGCTTGAAAACTGTAAGTACCCTGCCCGGGGATTCCCCCACAGTTCCAGGTAAACCAGGGCAGTAGTTCAGCCTAAACAGATGTCAGGGCTGCATGTGAGAGGTAGGGCTTCCTGCAGCCATATTGTTAGCACATGAAACCTGATAACAAAACCAGCACAAAGCAGAAGGAACTGAGAGACGGAAAGAAGTTAAATCCTGGGCATATCTGCAAATTCCTGGATCTACCCATGCCGGTAGCCAAAAGCCCCTACAATCTCTCATCCTTGTAAGAATCAATATATTCTCTTTTTGCTTAAACGAGCTCAACTTTAATTTCCTGACACCTGAAACAGGAAGTCTACTCACTATTATTTCAGTTGCATGATATTGCAGAAGTTGATTCACCTCACTAAGCCTCATTTCATTCATCTATAAAATTTGAGTGCTGTTTTCTGAAGATCGAAGGAGACAAGTATCTGTCTCAATGCTCAGCATACAGTTCTCTTCCCTTCCTTTCCGTGAGCTAGAGCACTCATAAATCATAGGCAGTGCGTGCTGGGAGGAAATAGAGACAGAGTTGTTCTGATGGCTTATTATACAAATAGGGAAACTGAGACACAGATAAAAACTGAATCAGCTAAAGTCCTTCTGCTAGTAACAAAGTCAGAACCAGAACCAGGGCCCCTGAATTCTGCCTAGTGCTATTTCCATCCCATCATGAACCCAACACTTCATTTTCTTTTCTGAGAACAGTCTATTGATGCAAAGGAGAGGGCCAGTCTTTCACAGCCCCAGGAGACTCCACTTGAAAGTGATGACGTCAGGGGCAGTGCCAGGAGCCAGCCCAGAGCAAGGGCTGACCTGTCCAGTCTTCTTAACTGGGTACTAGTCCAGTGTCCTCACAGGTTATTACCAACAGAGCTCTTCTCCTGCCCCAGAGGCTCTTCTCCACGTGTCCCAACCACGAGAAGTCTCTCTCCTGAAATGTAGCCTTCAATGCAAGCATAGGGACCTATTCTTCAGCCAACCACTTAATAATGAAATGTATTAATAACCATCTGGTCCTCACAAGATTCAGAAGTTCCTTCAGCTTGTTCTCTTCTTAGGAAAGTAACATTTATTCTCAAAGTGAAGCCTCCAGCTGTGTTTGTGAATGCCTTTCTCAAAGGGGAGAAAACAATGAAGAAGGGAGATGGTAATAATTATTCACCGCTTGGATTTGGGGTAGGGGTGGGAAGAGGACAAGGAAGGCCCCTGTTGTCACCTGAGGGGACTGCTCTGTGCTCAGCTGGCCCGCTGTCTGCTGCAGTTCAGAGGCATGGCCAAGGGCGCCACAGGCAGAGGGAGGTGGAGCCCACTGGCTGCTTGCTGGGTGGTGATTTATCTGCCCTGTCCACAGCCTCCTCTCCTACTGCCTGGGCTGGTTTTACTCTAAGCTGACTTGAGATCATAAAAGGAATATTCTCCTTGACTGCCACATGTTAGGGAGGGAGACTGGGGCAGAGTAGCCAAGTGATTTCCCCCCTGACTGCTGGGCTTGAGTCCAGCTGCTTCAGAAAATCTGGGAGGAATGTACAGTACTGAACTGAAGGAACTTTCCTCTCCATCAACTAATGGTAGAACCACTGTTTGTCCAGAGTCCGAAGAGGGTGCTTATCACCTGGGAGGCACGGAAATGCGCCTGCCAGGCTCTTGGTGGCCATTATTGCTTTGCTCATCAAATATCACAAGGTTGTGTGTCTGGCACATAACAAAGATAAGTGAGAGGTGTGTGTGTGTGTGTGTGTGTGTGTGTGTGTGTGTGTACAGTTCACAGATCCATTTAATCACATTTCTCAAAACTACAGGTTCTGAACCAATTGATTAGTAGACAAAAGTGTCGGGAATCACAATTCCAGCTTTAACTTGGTCCAGTTGGATTAGAGTTGTTGGACTAAGCCTGGGACAGTGAGGAGCTCTCTTCTCCTTCCTGTCCTGTTCCCAGACAAGCCTCCTGACTCAGCGAGAGGCAGAACAGCTGGACACCTCCCTGCCTCACTCCCACCAGCTCCTGCCTCAGTGAACCTTCTACAAGAAGAGGAGGCCTATGGGCAGCCAGCTCTGAAGGAAAGAATCCATAAAGGCCTGAGCATAATGTGTCCCATGATTCCCTTTCCCATCCCACCAGTTAGATAAATCACCCCTAATTCCAAGGGGAGGGGGTGTCACAAAAAGAAGTGCAAAAGTTTATGCATTGCTTTGTCAAAAGGTGTGAAGATATTGTCTTTGGAGTTCAGAAAGCAGACCCACCTTATAGGTAAAAGAGACGACCTCTTAATAGAACTCTAGGTTCACCAAAAATAAACTCCCTAAAAGAACCCTCAAATGAACCCACCTTTTTCCAAGGTCTAAATGGCAGCAAAGGGTCAAACCACCACCAACTTATACTCTGCCATGCTTTCACTATGTTCCTTAATTTTCATGCATTCAGAATAAACAAACAAAAATTTGATTTGAAAAAATGGAAAGTTTAGCAGCTTTGTTTCAGAATACTGTCAGTCCAACCCAGGCACTAACCTTCAGAGGAGAAGCCAATTATGGGGGCATTGAGTTGTCCCTTATTTGAATTGTAGATTCATATAAGCCAATTATGGGGATGCCTGCTGGGCCACATACAGGGTCAGACCCATCAGAAATCTAAGGGTGCTTGATAAATCTCAGGAGCCCTCACTCCCATGCCCCTGAGGGAAATACCAGCAATATATATATTCATGTAGTGGTGGGTTTTGTAAGGCTTGCAAAGGTAAGCTAATTTAACCCCAAGTGGTCAACACCACTGCTTATTTCTACCTTGATGTGCCTTGTCACACTTCCTTCCATGTTGGGTGGTAATGGAGAAGCAGCGGGCATTTGGGAATCTGGCTAGGGAAAAACTGATTTAGAAATACATTGGTTTGGGGGCACTTGGGTGGCTCAGTCAGTTAAGGTACTGACTCTTGGTTTTGGCTCTAGACATAATATTATGGGTCATGGGATCAAGCCCCACATTGGGCTCCAAGCTCAGAGAGGAGTTTGCTTGAGATTCTCTCCCTTTGCCCCTCCTTGCTGGAGCTTTCTCTCTTTCTGTCTCTCTGTCTCTGTCTCTCTCTTTCAAATAAATAAATAAATCTTAAAAAAAAAAAAGTGCATTGGTTTGACCTTAGCAATAATACATGTATATACTTTGTAGTCAATTCTGTGTATAGTTATTAGAATAGAAATAACTCCCAGAAGCATTTTTAAATTTAGTTTTAATTGAAATTTTTATTGAGGTAATTATAGATTCATATACAGCTCTAAGAAATAATATAGAGATCCCTGTACATTTTGCAAGACAATGCTCTAATATCATGACCAGATACTAACTTTGATATAATTCACTTACCATATTCAGACTTCCCAGTTTTACCTGTATTCTCTCATGTGTGTGTATATATGTATGCGTGTGTATATATGTATGTGTATTAAGTTCTATCAACATTATCACCTGTGCAAGTCCATCTATCTGTTACCACAATAAAGTTACTGAATAGTTCTAAAGCCACAAGGATTTTCCATGTGGTCCCACTATAGCCACACCTGCCTCTCTCCCCCCTCCCCATCCCAAAGCAACCACTAATCTGTCCCTCATCTCTAAAATTTTGTCATTTCAGTGAGCCTGGGTGGCTCTGTCAGTTAAGCGTCTGCCTTCAGCTCAGGTAGTGATCCCAGGGTCCTAGGACTGAACAACATATCAGACTCCCTGCTCAGTGGGGAGCCTACTTCTCCTTTTCCCACTCCCCCTGCTTGTGTTCTCTCTTGCTATCTCTCTCTCTTTCTCTCTCAAATATATAAAATCTTTTAAAAAATAAAATAAAATTTTGTCATTTCAAAATGCTATACAGATGAGATCAGTAGTATGCAATGTTTAGGATTGGGTTGGTTTGTTTTTTGGGGGGTTTTTTTTGTTTTTTGTTTTGTTTTGTTTTTTTTCTCAGCATAATTCCCTTGAGATCCATTCAAATCATTGCATGTGTCAATATTCCGTTCTTTTTTGTTGCTCAGTACTGTCCCATGGTAGGGTAGCCCCACTGTTGTTTGTGCACAACATTGGCCTGTTGAAGGACATCGGGGCTGATTCCAGCTGCTATGAACACTTGTATACAGGGTTTTGTGTGAACATATGCTTTCATTTCTCTGGGATAAGTGTGTGTGGGCAGGCAATTGCTGTGTTGTATGGTTTTCACTTATTTGCTTTTTCCCCAAAACTCCCAAAATGTTTTCCACAGTAGCCGTACCATTTGACATTCTCACCAACAATGCGTGAGTGGCCAGTTCCCCTGCATCTTGAGCAGCATTTGTTATCACTATTTTTTATTTTAGCCATTCTGATAGTGGAAGGGCCTAGCCCATTGTGGTCTTAATTTGCATTTCCCTAATGGCTAATGATGTTTTCATGTGCTTAATTATTGCCAGTAGATCCTCTTCAAACGAAATGTCTGCGCATGTCTTTGGTTCATTTTCCATTTGGATTTCTTGGTTTTCTTTTACTGTTGCATTTTGAGAGCTCTTTATCTAGTCTTGATACTAAAACTTTTTCCAGATATGTGGTTTGCAAATATAGTCTTTCAGTCTGTAATTTATCTTTTTATACCCTTTGCATATGTTTTCATAGAGCAAGTTTTTAATTTTGATGAGTTTTCAATTTATCAACTATTCTTTTTATGGATTATTTTAGTCCACTTGAGCTGCTGTAACAAAATGTCACAGACTGGGTAGCTTATAAACAAGAAAAATTCATTCCTCACAGTTCTGGAGGCTGGAAGTCCAAGGCAAAGGAACCAGAATGGTCATGTTCTGGTGAAATCCCACTTTCCAGTTCATAGTCAGAACCTTCTTCCTGTGTCCTCACGTGATGAAAGAGGCTAGGCCATTTGGGATATCTTAGAAAAGCTCTTTCCCCATTGAAGAGGGCTGTGTGCTCATGGTCTAATCACACCCTAAGGCTTCACCTAATACCATTGCCTTTGGAGTTTAGATTTCAACATATGAATTTGGTGGGGAGGTGGAGAGAAACAAGTGTTAAAACTATAGCATGGATTGAGCTTTCAGTGAAGACCAGGAATATTCTGAATACATATTCTGCCAGTTAATTCACTAAGAAGCATGATATGAATATGCAATGTGACAGGACATAAGACAACACATGTGTCCCAAGCCACCAGCACTGGTAAGTAAGTGGGTTTAAAGAAAATGAGACTTGAAATATGGTGCCAGAAGCTAATCTTTAGAAAATTCTTACAGTCATCAGATATGCAAAACTGTAAATAGAAAGTTCAGTTTTCTATAATGTCCAGTTAAAACTAGTAAAAACTATTAAAAATAAAAGTAAAATCTGACTAACCATATGAGTGGAAAGATTAAATTTTCTTTCTATTATTTCTGCTTATCCTATTACAAAATTGTTTCAATATAAAGAGATCATTGGGTAGGGGAGGGATAGAGATGGTCAGAGTACCCATTTGGCTCAGAAGAGTAGTTATTTACCAACTAGTATGGAAGCATTTCAATGTTTTCACTGGTATGAAATCCAGCTAAATGTAAGTTCTGTCCCTTGTATTTATACTTTGTAGGGGTAGCAGAAACTGGGCAAGGAAACAGAGATCTTCAACATCAGACAGTTATTGAGGAAAATAATAAACTTGCCCCTTGAAGTGTTGAACAGAAATTCATAGGGGAAAAATATCCCACAATTTGAAGGTCATTGGCCAGGAATAGATTACAATAAGAACATTATAAATCACTAAGACATTAAACTAGCAGGTTTCAGCTATTTTTTCCCCAAGACTACTGTATCAGGTATGCCTCCAAATAGCGATGAATTCCTGCTTGTATGGGCTCTTTCTAATTGCTGTCCATTCCACCCTCCAAGTCTTCAGAGAGAAAGCCAAAGGTGTCGAAGCAGCTTGATTGAACAGTGCCTTTTAGTCATTCTTATAAGATATTTGCTATCATGTGACAAGACTGGTATTGGAACTAGTATGCATGCTCAAATTTTCCTTTCAGTTCCTTATTTATCTTCAAACTTTACTCTGCTCCAAAAATAAAAGTCTTTCACTTCATCCCATCTGATATGAAGAATTTTAGAGAGTAATTAAATTTAAAAAGGAACAAATTAATTTATAAAGTTCCCAAAACTACAAAGATATATTCACGAATATGTAAATGCTTTGTTAAACCCAGAGTTAAAGCATGAAATCAGCAAGGTTATATATTACCCTTTCCAGTATTTAAGAAAAAGGCCTTAGTAGGCAAATTAGCAATATAGACAAGATTTCAAGGGAAAAACTTTCATTTCAAAGTATTTCTAAGAGTTTTCAAACTGATAGTATAATTTAAGCTCTAGTCATACTTTGTCAAAACCTTTTATGAGAAGAGACCCAGAAAATGTTACTTTTGTTACTTTTTCTCCCTTTTAGTATGAGAACCTGAGAATAGTAAAGCTGCAATGAGAAAGTGGATGTGTCTAGGGAGACAAAGCCTGGACTTTGTAATCTAAGACACACATTCAAATCTGTATTCAATAACCTATTTCTTTTTTTGCCTTTTAGTTTCTCAAACCCTCAGTTTTCTCATCTGTAAAATCAATACTTCATATCAGAATTATAAGTAGTCAAGGTATATCAAGAATCCCAATATTTCCTTATGCAAATAATAATATATTTTAAGTAGTTCTAATTCAATCATACTATCTCAAGAATACTTCACTATTCATATTATTTCATGTTATGCTAATTAAAAAGTTTTATTTTATATAGTTAGCATATAACACATCATGATGATTTGGACAATTTCTCCTATTAAGACCTTGGAAAAGAATAAAATTTATTTGAAAAAGATTCTATCGAGATATTTTGGGTCACAGTTAGCTACTTTAACTGCTCTCTTGAAAAGAGTGTTCCAAATTTGATCTAAAAAGTAGTTCCCCTGATAACTATAAACACAGGAGCCCAGCCTATATTTTTTTTATGGAAGCAAAACCCCTGCCAATCTCTGTGACACTACAGAAAGTCTGAAAAACTCAGGCCAATATTGTTTCACAATATTTTTTTTCCATTTCTTTATACAATCCAGTAGAGTTTCACAGAAGGAAATGAAATATAAAAAGTAATCCATCATAAAGATTTATATTTTAGTTTGAGAATGATGTCACCAAGATGGCCACAAAGGTTGTTCCTGACTTTGCTCCCCATAACAAGAAAAACCAACAACTATTCAAGAACAGGACACCACTGAGAGAATCCTAGAACATGGGAATGAGGCTGAAGCATCCACTGTACACAGAGGCCAAGAGAGACCACATGAGAAAGGTTAAGAGTCACAGCTACATGGTGAGTGCATTTGCACCTCCCCCGTGCCAGAGCTGTACCACAAGGAGAGGTCTTCCGGAAACTCTGATTCTTCCAGTGAAAAAGAGAATTGTTGTCCCAGGAGGACAACAAATCCTTTTGCCCCCACCCAGCATTGTGGGTCACTTTGCAGGAGCCCCTACCCTGATTTTGCACCACAGGGAATCTATGGGGCTCAACCACTAAAAATCTGAGTATGATGGAGAAGAGGAGAGGGGCTTGCAAAAATTAGCACATAGATCTTGGCAGATTAATACCTACAGTGTCCAAGTAGTAATACCAAACAGAAATTTGCTAATCTGCAGAACTAAATGGGGCATACTTTGACGAGGGAACTTGGCAGAATATAGATCTGCCTGATTTTATTTTATCTTTTTCAAACATTTTATTTATTTATTTATTTATTTTGAGAGAGAGAGAGAGCACAGGGAGTGGCTGAGGAAGAGGAACAAGGAGACACCCCACTGGGCATGGAGCCCAATGTGGGGCTCAATTCCAGAACCCTGGGATCATGACCTGAGCCAAAGTTAGATGCTTACCTGACTGGGCTACTCAGGCACCCCCTGCCTGATTTTAATTCTTAAATGAGTTTTGCTGACCCTAGAGCCCCATGTGCCCACACCCAGGCAAGTAGCTGAATCATAACCCTACCCACTGTACAGAGTGCATTCCAGCTCCATCTGACCAGGAGGACTGGTGATAACTCTTGGGAGCTATAATGCCCAGTGGTACTCAAGTCAAGAAGTAGCAAACAGAGCTAATCACCCCAGACCAAACTCAGTACCAGGCATACTTTCAAGGAATTAAAAGAAAATAATAGTCAACCAAGAATTCTATATATAATGAAGCTGCCTTTCAGAAACAAGGGAAAGATAAAGACTTTCTAGAACAAATAAAAGCTGAGGGAGTTCATTACCAAGAGACCTGATTTACAAGAAATGTTAAAGGGAATTCTTTGTGTGGAAGTAAAAGAATGCTAATTCACATCACAAAAACAAACAAAAGTTGTATAAATCTCACTGTTAATAGTAAATATATAGTTATAGTTAGATTCTGCAATATGGTAATAGTGGTACATAATTCACTTATGACTCTAGTTTGAAAATTTAAAAATATATATACGGTAGTAAAAATAACCATAACTATATGATCTGTTGTTAGTTACACAACATAAAAAAATATGTAAATTGTAACAGCAATAATCTAAAATATGAGGAGAAGGAGAAGTAAAAGTGTAAAGTGTATAAATTCTATTGAAGTCATCAGTTTAAAATAGGATGTTATAAGTTTAAGATATTTTACATAAGCCTCATGCTAACCACAAAAGAAAATACTGTAGTAATTACAAAAAAGAACACAATAAAGAAGTCAAAACATGCTGATTCCAAGATATCAAAACACACAAAAAAGACAAAAATACAAGAAACAAGGAATAATGGATAAACAAAATAACCAGAAAACAACTAACAAAATCACAATTGTAAGTCCTCCTTTGTCAATAATTACTTTAAATGTAAATGGATTAAGTTCTCTAATTAAAAGACATAGAATGGCTAAATGGATTTTAAAAAAAGATCCAACAATATGCTGCCTACAAAAGACTCTTTTAGCCTTAAGACACATATAGACTGAAAGTGAAGGGATGGAAAAAGATACTTCAAGCAAATGGTAACAACAACAAAAGCAGTTTATCTACATTTATATCAGACAAAATAGACTTTAAACTAAAAATGGCAAAAAGAGACAACAGAAATCATTATATAATAATAAAGAGATCAGTATATCAAGAAGATAAAACAATTGTAAATATTCATCCACCCAACATTGGAGAACCTAAATGTATAAAGCAAAAACTAACAAAGCTAAAAGAAGAAACAGTAATACAGCAATGTTGGGGACTTTATTATCCTAGTCTCAATGACAAATAGATCATCCAGAGAGAATCAATAAGGAAACAGCATTTCTGATCAATACTATAGACCAAATGGACTTAACAGATATATACAGAACATTCTGTCTATGACAACAGAATACACATTCTTCTCAAGCACAAATGAAATATTTTCTAGGACAAGCCATGTTACATCACAAAATGAATCTTAACAAATTCATGAAGACTGAAATCATATCAAGGATCCTCTCTGACCCCAATGACATGAAACTAGAAATTAATAACAACAGGAAAATCAGAAAATTTACAATCCTCTCCTGAACAACCAATGAATCAAATTAAAAATGAAAGGGAAAGTTAAAAGTTTCTTGAGAGAAATATGGAAACACAATATACCAGAATTTGTGGGATGCAGCAAGAACAGTTCTAAGGGGAATAAACAATAAATACCTATATTAAGAAGAAAAAAGATCCCAAATAGACAACCTATATTTACATCTTAAGGAATTAGAAAAAGAAGAACAAATGGAGCCCAAAATTAGCAGGAGAAAAGAAATGATTAAAATTAGAGGAGAAATAAATTAAATAGAGAAAAGAAAAACAGTAGAAAAAATGAACTAAGCCAAGAGTTGATTCCTTGAAAAGATAAACAAAATTAGCTAAAATAACCAAAGACAAAAGAGAAAAATAAATCACAAACTTATAAATAAAAAAGGAGAGATTATAACTGTTATTACAGAAATTCAAGGATCATAAGAGACTACTATGCATAATTACATATGAACAAACTTGATAACCTGGAAAAAGTGAAAAATTCTTGGAAACACAAGTTACTAAGACTGAACCAGGGAAAAATAGAAATCTGAAAAGACCAATTCCAAGTAAGATTGATTCAGTAGTCAAAAAATTCCTGACAGAGAAAACCCCAGGACCACATGGCTGCACTGGTGAATTTTACCAAACATTAAAAGAAAAATAACATCGGGGTGGTTGGGTGGCTCAGTGGGTTGAGTGTCCAACTCTTGGTTTCAGCTCAGATCATGATCTTGGTGTCGTGGGATCAAGCCCTACATCAGGCTCCACACTCAGCCTGAGTCTATTTGAGATTCTCCCCCTTTCCCTCTGCCTCTCCCCCTGATTGCACACTCTCTTTCTGTCCAAAATAAATTTTAAAATCTTAAAAAAAAAAATTAAGACTAGTTCTTTTCAAACTCTTCCCAAAAAACCAAAGAGAAGGGAAACTCCTAAACTTATTTCATGAGGCCAGCATTATCCTGATACCAAAACTGGAAAAGGACATGACTAGAAAAGAAAACTACAGGCCAAGGTCTGCCTTGGTGGCTTAGTTGGTTAAGCAACTGCCTTTGGCTCAAGTCATGATCCCAGAGTCTTGGGATCGAGTCCCACATCAGACTCCCAGCTCAATGGGGAATCTGCTTCTGAACTTCTCCTCTGAACTTCTCCCTTCCCATGATCTCTCTCACTCTCTCTCTTTCTCAAATAAATAAATAAAATCTTAAAGAAAGAAATAAAACTACAGGCCAATATCCCTGATAAATAAAGATGCAAAAAATTATCAGTAAAATACTAGCAAACTGAATTCAGCAGCCCATTAAAAGTATCACTCACTGTAGTCAAGTGGTATTTATCCTTAAGATGTAAGAATTGTTCAACGTAAATGAAACAATCAATGTGCTACATCACATTAACAAAGTGAAAGGAAAAAAAATCACAGAATCACCTCAAGAGATGCTCTAAGAGCATTTGACAAAATTCAACATCCATTCATGATAAAAACTCTTAACAAATTGGACATAGAAAGAATATATCTCAACTCAGTTAAAGCCATATATGACAAGACTATAGTTAACATCATACTCAATGATGAAAGAGTGGAAGTTTTTCCTTCAATATCAGACATAAGAGAGTGGTGTCCACTGCCACCACTCCTATTCAGCTTATACTAGCAATACTAGCTAGAATGATCAGACAAGAAAAAGAAATAAAAGGTATGAGAATTTGAAAGGAAGAAATAGAATTGTTTCTATTTCAGATAACAAGATTTTATATATAGAAAAACCCAAAGAGTCAACCAAGACATTGTTAGATCTAATCAATGAATTCAATAAATTTGCAGGATACAAAATTAATGTACAAAAATCAATAGCATTCCTATACACTAACAATGAATTTTCCGGAAAAAAAAAAAAGAAATTGATCCCAATTATAATAACATCAAAAACAATAAAATACTTAAGAATAAATTTAACTAAGAAGGTTAACTAAGAAAGATCTAAACTATGAAAACTACAAAACAGTGATGAAAGAAATTGAAGAAGACATAAATAAATGGAAAGTTATCTTGTGTTCATGTAGTTAAAGAATTAATATTGTTAAAACATCAATACTACCAAAAATCATCTATAGATTCAATGAAATCCATATCAAGATTCCAATGGCATTTTTTACAGAAGTAGAACAAACACCCCTAAAATTTATATAGAATCACAGAAGATATCAAGTAATCAAAGAAATCTTGAAAAAGAAAAACAAAGAAGGCATCACACTTCCTAATTTCAAGCTATACTGTAAAATTATAGTCCTCACAAAGATATGGTACTGGCATAAAAACAAATAGGTCTTTGGAACAAAATCAAGAGTCTAGAAATAAACCCAAAAACATATTGTAAACTAACATTTAAAAAGAGAGCCAAGAATACTCAATGAAGAAAAGACAATCTCTTCAACAATTAGTCCTGGGATAATTGGATATTCACATGCAAAAAATGAAAATGGACCCATATCTTACACCACTCACAAAAAATGAACTCAAAATGGATTAAAGACCTAAGTGTAAGACCTGAAACTGTGAAACTCCTAGAAGAAAACATTTGAATAAATATCCTCAATATAGGTCTTGGTATTAAAATTTTGAATATGACACCTAAAGCACAAACAACAAAATAAAAAACAAACAAGTGGTACTGTACCAAGCTAAAAAGCTTCTGCACAGCAAAGAAACCATCAATAAAGTAAAAAAAAAAAAAAAATTTTATGAAATAAGAAAAAAATCTTTGCAAACCATATATCTGATAAGGGGTAAATACCTAAAAATATATAAAGGACTCATACAACTTAATAACAAAACAAAAAATCCAATTTTATAAATGAGCAAAGTACCCAAAAGACATTACTCAAAAAAAGTATATATATATATATATATATATATATATATATATATACACACACACATATACATATACATATATATACACACACACACAAAAGGCCAACAGGTAAATGGAAAGATATTTAACATCACAAGTCATTAGGAAAATGCAAATTAAAATAAAAATGAGATATCATATCACTTTTGTTAGGACGGCTATCATAAAAAGACAAAAAATTTAAAAAGCTGGCATAGAAGTAGAAAAAAGGAAGTTTTATACACTGTTGATGGAATTATAAATTGGTACAGCCACACAGAAAATAGTGTGAAGGATCCCCCAAAATTTTAAAATAGAGCTATCACATGATTCAGCACTTCTACCTGGGAATATATACAAAGGAAACAAAATACTAATTCAAAAAGATATCTGCACCCCTATGTTCATAGAACATCATTTGCGGTACCCAAGACATGGAAATAACCTAAATGTCTATCAATGGGTGAATGCATAAAGAAGTCATGGTATGTATATATGCAATGGAATATTATTCAGCCATTAAAAAATGAAGATATGCTGCCATTTGCAATAACATGGATGTGTCTTGAAGGCATTATGCTAAAAGAAATAAGTGAAATCTCACATACATGTGGACTCAACAAAAAATAAAACAGGGGTGACTGGGTGGCTCAGTCGGTTGAGCATCTGCCTTCAGCTAGGTCATAATCCCAGAGTCTTGGGATCTAGCCCCATGTCGGGTTCCCTGCTAAAAGGGAGCCTGCTTCTCGTCTCCTCCCTGCCTGTGCTCTATCTCTCCCTCTCCCTCTCTTTCTCAAATAAGTAAAATCTTTAAAAACATAAAACAGCTCATAAAAAGAAAGAGATTGGACTTGTAGTTACCAGATGCAGAGGGCGGATGGAGATGGATTTAAAGGAAGGTGGTCAAAGAGCACGAACTTCCAGTGACAAGATAAATAGGTTTGAGGTATATAATGTACAACATGATGACTATCACTAACACTACTGTATGATACATAGGAAAATTGTTAAGAGAATAAATCTCAAGAGTTCTCATTGTAAGAAGACTTTTTCCTTCTTTTCATTTTTCTTTCTTCTCTTTTCATTGTATCTGCATGAAAAGAGGAATATTGGCTGAACCTATTGTGGTCATCATTTCACAATATATGTAAATCAAACTGTCATGTTGTATGTCTTAAATTTATAAGTGGTGTATGTCAATTATTTCTCAATAAGATTGGAAAAATGTTTGCCAGTTTAAAAAATTAATAATGAAAAAATGGGAAAAAAGATTTACATTAAAAATTTTGTTAGCCAATTTCAAGGACTTGGCTTATTTTGAACACTTTGAGCCTCTTACAAAGACATATCAGAAACAGCTAAGGCATCCATGTAGCTGCCAGTTTCAAATCCTCACACAATGATAAGACAATGGAATTTTTAAATAAACCAAATGGGGTTTTTTTTGTTGTTTCTGTGTGTGTCTGTATGTGTGTGCCAAACATTTTTTCTGAGTCATGTGAAAATGTGTTTAATGCAATTGACCAAGGTGGTTTGGGTTTTATCTTCGCATTCTCTTAAGGACTGAATGGGAACTGGGTTTTGACAATTTGCCCAACAGGATTTTTAGAGTGTGGTGTCCCCAGCAGGCAAACTGGCACTCGGCAGCCTAGTTAACATAATTCTGATATGCATGTCCCATGAGGCAGTCCTTCCAGGCAAGGGTGGAGTCAAAGAAGTCAGCAGACAAAAATCAAAGCCAGATGGAAAATCACAGACTCACCAACACTGATGTCCATTTTCTCAAGAATAAAGAAGGTATAAGGGCACAAATAAGTTAACTTTAAAATGTCTCCTGAGGTGTACAACAGGTTCTACTTTCAGTGATTGGAATAGGGAGTCATTTAGGGTCACACTATCTTTGTTTCAGGAAGTTCAACAGAAATGGCCCTTTATAAATAAATTTTGAAACAAACCCCTTTCAGCAGTTCTAGTGAAAAAAACTCAGGAGTGTTATTGGGTGTCACAGTGGTCTTGAACTCAAATCCTATTGTCAATCAAAATAGCTGTGTCCTTCCAATTAACGAGTTTGAAACTATGAATTTATTCAGGATCTGAGGACTTTTCTGATGTAGGGCAGTGGTTCCAGACACCTCTCTTTTAGGTTCAAAGCTTTGGGCTCAGTGTAGTTAGACTGAGACCAATGGTAAGAAAATAAGACAACCAAATAGAAAATTTCCCAGGAGTAAGAAGGTGGAGTCTAGTTGAAGGACCTAGGTTCAACACTAGATCCCCAGTATTGGGAACATCTTGTGGCTGATGACATCATGGGACACTTCCCAGCTAGTCAACATGGTACCCTGAGTGTGCCTCAGGGGAGAGTCAGCTTCAGACCTTCAGAGAACCTAAATAATGAGAAGAGCATATTTCCCAACCAATTATCATCCAAAATATGTCCCTACTCTATATGTCATTCAAAAATATAATTATACTAAACTGTAAAATAAGGGTAAGAAAGTCCAAGAATGAAACCTAGCCCATAATGCCTACTTGATACTCCTATTGCAATATCAAATCTTTCAAAAGAAGTTTTTACAGCAATTTTGGTGCCCAGTGGTAGTCTGAATTTATAGTTATCCAGCCCTGCCTTGAGGGAAATGGTTAACTGTTTAGGAACTCAAAGATCTACAGTTTTGGAACTCTGGATCTATTTTCACCTACAGAATCCAGAGCTAAACAGACACTTACTGATCAGGAATCCTCTCACTGCTGGTGTGTCTCATAGACAAAGTACTTCTTAGGTTCCTCAGGCTTGCACTGGGCCACCCCATTTCATGTTTCCAGCAACACCATAGAGACAGAGAGACCAGAGCTGTGGCAATATTCCAGGCATGACAAATGTAAGTGGAAGCTAGGGGAATGAGATGAAAAGAAGGCACTGAACAGAGAAATACTGTGAACAAAAAGTCAAAAGAAGTTTATGGTAAATTGGGGTTGTATGTGATGGGAGCAGTAAGAATAAGAGAGGGAAAGTTTCTCACTTGGATTACAAGGACGAGGATAATGCAACCAATCAAGGTAGAAATTCTAAGAGGAGAAGGAGTAGTTAGTTAAGGCAAGAGGATGAAGAGAGACATGGTGATTTGGGTGTGTAGCAGGTTGACTTTGCTGGCTCTCTCTTCCTACAGAGCTGGCCATCCCTGGAGGAGGAAGCATGGATGTGGATCTAAAGCTTATAAGAAGGAGGACTGGAGGGGCGCTTGGGTGGCTCTCTTGTTAGGCATCTACCTTCAGCTCAGGTCATGATCCCAGGGTTCTGGGATCAAGCCCCATGTTGGGCTCCTTGTTCAGCCAGAAGCCTGCTTCTCCCTCCCCTCCCCCACTCCCCTTGCTTGTGTTTCCTCTCTCACTGTCTCTCTCTCTTTCTCTCTCTCTAATAAATAAATAAATAAAATATTATAAAGAAAGAGAGAGGGAGGGAGGGAGGAAGGAAGGAAGGAAGGAAGGAAGAAAAGAGACCTAGGAGAACACCTTTAGTGTAAAAAGGAATTCAATATAGTGGGAGCAATAACAGAAAGGTGGCCATGAGGAATAAGGAGGAGAAAAGATTAAAGCACAGATGAAGGAGCTAACCTGAGAGGAAAGGGAGAAATCCTTCTGAGAAGAAAGAGGAAGCAGAAAATACCAACTAATGTGACAATACCTGAAGTAAGGAGGAATTGAAGAAGTTGACTTCAGGTAGCCTTGCCCTTCTCAGAAATTAGGATGTCCTTCGTGAACATGATAGGACAAGAAAGAAATGAAATGCTCAAAGAGAGCAAAACTGAAAATGCATGAGAACTCAATGGGGTTCAAGGTAAAATGGGGATTAAAAAGATGGAGATCATGAGAAGAGCAGCACCCACTTGACAAAGGTCTCCAGAAGAAAGAGAAGCAGAGATCGATGGGAAAAGTTAGGTAGAAATACAGCCAATTGCATATCTTCGGATTTCTCTTCAAATATTTTGAATTAAAAAATCAGAAAAACTGACTACAGACAGCCTAAAATTTGATAATTTTCTAAAGAATGGGTTCTTTTCATATTTCAAGTTTGACAGATAGCCTTTCCTCAAATCACAAATAAATTGTGACCCGGACATTTCACCCAGGAAGAAAAACAGGGCCCCTAAATCAAACACAGACAAGAAAATAATTAGGTATTTTAAAAGTTCTGCTTACATATGATCAATTTTATTTTTTCCAGCTTTATTAAGACATAACTGACATATAACAATGAGGAAATTTAAGGTGTACAATGTGTTGATTTGGTACACATATACTGCAAAATAATTACCATTACAGAAATAAACCATAGTTTTACAACTCTAAAGGATAAGTTGGTCATCAGAATGTGATGCTGTCTTTACTCTGTATTCTTTTCTTCCAAAAAAGTCAGTCTTACAGAAGGGGATTGCCAGAAACTAATCATGAACTCGAAATTTATATTGTACTTCATGTCCACCTTTGGCTCTAGTTGCTCATAAAGATCCCCAGTCAGCCGTAACATCACAAATAAATGGATGCAGCTTTTATCAGCTTTCTCACCTGCAATGAGATGTTAAGAGTCCCAAGAAAATGCAGTTTGCCAAAAAGAATTAGATCTGTCAGAAAGGTGTGTCAGGTCAGGAAGTAAGTTTCATCATGCCAACTTAGCAATACAAATTGTTCTGTCAATTATTGACATCTCTCCTTTCTAAGCCAGTTTCATTTTAGGATACTGGCAGTTCTCCTCTCAAGGCAATATTTTATAATTTTCATGACACAAAATTATTTTCAAGCACACTTCTTTCTTACTTCTAACTCAGAGTACATAGCTAGGAATTTTAATCTGTCTGTGTCCATTTCCCCATTGACAAAATACAAAGACATTAGGGAAGGTGTATTGAACAGTATTAAAAGTTAATGTCCCAAAGACATCTTTTTGGTGAATGGATGACTACAGTTTCATGATCCATTTAGCATCTGTTTGCCTTGTTCTTTATAACCAAGATGTCAGGTGATACTTCCATGTGCCTTGAGATCTACATAAGATCGAGTCAAAATCCCGATTCCAAATGCTGTGAAAGTCCAAACCCATCTTCCATAATTTCTGCAAACTCCTGGAGGAGCTGTTCATTTCAGGGGATCTTCTGACCCTAACCTTGGCTTGCCCCACTGATATATTATCTTGCTATTTCATAACTACCCCCACGGACCTAAATGTGAAACTCAATTCTTCCCTCCATTTCCCAATTTATAAAGGAAAGAGGGAAGGGAATGTTAACTTTACCACATATTTGAAAAGGATGCAAAGAATACAAACAGAAATATAAACAACCCATTTAAAATCAGACATCCCCACTCTCAGCTGACTTAAACGTCAGACTACCTGTGTATTGGATGTTTCCACTGGCCACTTCACCCAGTCTCACTCTGTTCTTCTGACAGCAGAACAATTTTTATTTTTTTGTTCTAAGCACTTGTTCCAAAGACAACAAAGTCTCCTTTGTTGTTCTGGCTCTATTTTACTGACCCCAGGCTCTTTCTCACCTACTATCCCAAATGTCTTAGTGAAGTGTTATTATAAACAAAGACAGTTTACTCCCTAAGAAGAATTTAACTGTCAACCGCTAAGAGAATATATTTTTCACACAATTTCTCCCAACACACACAACAGTAATAGCAACCATGCTGCTGAATTAAGAACTGTCATATTTCCATAGCTCCCACACACATTCCTAGAAATTCTCATGGTCTGGTTCACAAAATGACACTGGCCAGAGCCTCAGCATCAAAGATGTAAGAGCCTTGAAAGTTCTAATAGTCATGAAAAGTGTTGATGTTCCCCTCCACAGAAAGTACCAGTGGTCTTCAATAGCACGGACCTTCCCAACTGGAAAAGACGCAGTTCGCACTTGTGCTGGGTGACCTTATAGGGAAAAGGTTATAGAATGTTTACAAATTAAAGATCATGTTTAAAGCCATTCAAATACTCTCAACAATTAAAGTGATATTAGAAAACGATATGTATGGTTCTTTCTATACATTTCTGAAGTCAGTAACTACTGTTCTGGTACATTTAGGGGCTGGACAAAGTAATATCTCCTCCTGACCATCCCAGCAAATCATCCCATTTAACTCACTCATTTATCACCATTGATGAATTTAATTTTGGGAATGCATGAAAAATTTTTTATTTACCTTGCTTTTCATAATCTTTTCTACAAATAAAGAAGTCATACTGATTTTTGTTCTTGCTATTTGTTATCTGATGTTATATGTTCCTAAATAGAATAGAATTGTTTTTTTTATTTTCTTAATTGTTTCCTCTTGACTTTTTAGTTAATAACTTATACTGGCTTTAGATGTCAATAATTAGCTCAAGTCTGGTTCTTTTTTTGTTTTCTTTCTTTTTTTAAGATTTTATTTATTTATTTGTCAGAAAGAAAAGGCACACGAGCAGGGGGAGAGGCAGGCAGGGGGAGAAGCAGGATCCCCACCCATCAAGGAGCCTGACACGGGACTCGATCTCAGGACCGTAGGATCACGACCTGAGCAGAAGGCAGACAGTTAACCAACTGAGTCACCAAGGTGTCCCTCAAATCTGGTTCTTGATAGAATTTCATTATAAGTATTTTCTAGACATAAAAATGATGTTTATTTCTAAAAACAAATAATGTTTAAACATAATTTAAATATATATGTCCTAGAGGTTATTGTAGACATTTATGGCTTCAGAATATCAATTTTCAAGATATATTTGAACATACATAAATGTATGTAAAATCGATATATTGTGAAAGTTTAGCCTATTGACTATAGGATTAAATAAAAATTTATATTTCAAACTTGCTATTTTTCTTACATAGACTTAGTTTTTCAATATTTTTCATGCAATCTTTTTTTTAATATTCTTAAAATTCAGTTGACCTAAAAACTTTTTTGAGAAACTAATTTTTCTGAAACCAAAGAAGGTTTATAATCCTCTTAAGTATCTTGCATTTAAGTAGATTTAAATTTTTCTGACATTTATTTTCTCATCATAACGGAAAAGATTTTGATTAAAGCCAGAAGGCCATCAGACTCACAAAACAAACAGAGAAGTCCAAAAAAGATTTGAGTCCCTATTTAACCAATCTACCTAGGATTATCACAAATTTGAATTTGTGAGACCTGATTCTTCTTCTCCTCTACTTAAATGGCTTGTTTTCATGCTCAAGCTTTCAAGAAAAGCAATGGTGCCAAGTAACCTGAGCCTTGATTTTGCAAAAACATCCATCTCACAGAGAAAAGGATTTGAACATTTCTAAGTTTCTCCAAGTGCAAAGAAGGGAGCAGTCTTTTTATGAGATCAGGCACAATAGTACTAGACGGAGTACAAGAAGCTACTAGTTAGAACATCTCACAATCAACAGCTAATCCCCAAATCCCCCACTGTACAGTACATCTCTCATTGGACCAGCCTGTCTGAAAACCCTCAGTCCTGTGTTTGGAAGTAATCCTAAGCGTAAACTCATCGATATCATGTCACATGACACAGCAATAACTCTAATCTACAGCGGTATTAAATCTAAAGCATGTCATTACAGAATGATGGTTTTATGGGTATTGGTAGGCTGGGGGCACAGGACATAAGAGTTTGAGACAGGACAGAAGTTTTAAGTGAATTAGGAAGTGACAGAAGTGCTCACGATGTCATTCAGGAGCCTTCTACCCACCAGAAAAGGCACGTTCAACATAGCACAGGCAATGACTAAAGAGAAATAGAACAATATCATCCTTACACCCCATCATTTGAGAACGTTCAGTAGGCTGGTTCTATATATAAAGTGGTGATAATAGCAAGAGTGCCTTATATGGATCTTCTAAGGATGGGACGAGGGGATGTCTAGCAAGGGCCTGTGACACAGTAAATATAAAGGAAGGAGGTAGTGAGAAGAAGAGCATGAGGGTTGGGAGCAGAAGAAAGAGAAGAGTTGGATATAGTTAAAATTATTATCTGGGTGTGTGGAATGTTCTGTGAATGGTGCTGTGGGAATATGCATTGCTCTGTAGCATGGGTAATGATTTAGACTGTGAGCTTCTCTCTAAACTGGGCAGAAATCACTGCCTCTTTGCAGGGTGCCTGCTCAGAAGATGGGACTGAACAGGTTGCAAATGACAGCCCAAACACACTTGCAAAGCCCAGCAGCTCACAGCCATCCCACCAGCATTACTAGAAGATCTCACTCCCTGGGCACTGGCTGCCCCACTTGCTCCTTCTGTCAACCTAGGAGATGGGCTCCAATGAGACACTTCTGCAAATGTCAGCTCTGCCTCTTTAAATTTGCCTGGCCTTTTTAAGTCCCTGGATAACTGCCACTTTATCCATGAGAGAACTGAAGCAAAATTTATCTTCAAATAATTCTAGAAGAGGTTGGGAGAGGTTTCTGGCTAATTGCAGTGCTCAGTGACTCCTGTTAATGGTGACTTCCCTGTCAGACATGCTGTGAGTAACAGGACATGGCAACGTTCATATCATTACCCAGTCTCAGCACGTCCACGGGCAGTGCTGAGAGGTCGCTCAGCTTTCAGCCATCTGCCCTTCGCTTCCCAATATCCACTTTGCAAACATGGAGGTGAGACCTCCAGCTTTTCCAAGCCTGATCTCTCAAGGATGATGGTTGAGGGCAAATCCTCATGGCAGTAGTGGGGTTTAGATTCAAATAGCCTCTCCATTGGTTATGAGTTGAGTGGCTTTGGGCAGTGTTGTAAACTGAATTCTTATTCAGAAGTCCTAGCCACCAATGTGGCTAGGTAGGGTCTTTAAAGAGGTAAATACGGTTAAATGAGGTCAAAAGAATGAGATCCTAATCCAGTATGATTGATATCCTGATAAGAAGGAGATAGCAGAGATACAGTTACACAGAGAAATGGCCATGTGAGGACATAGAAGGTGGCTGTCTGGAAACCAATAAGAGAGGTCTCAGAAGAAATCAAACCTGCCACACCATGGAGGTTCCAGCTTCCAGAACTATAAGAAAAAGGTCATTTCTGTTGTTTAAACCACCCAGTCTATGGCATTGTGCTCTGGCGGCCTGAACAGTCCAATTCAGGCAGGTTCTTTCATCTCAGCCCTAAATCCCCTCTGCAAATGGAGATCATCCTAGACCCTACCTCAAAAGACTTTTGTGTGGACTGAATGAGATGATGCCTATAAAATGTTGGGCAGCATCTGGGACAAAAAATAAAAAAATAAAAGTAAGAGCTCCACACATGTGATGTACTAATTCTAGTAATTTAACTCATCAATTTAAAATATGCATAATACAAGAGCCAGAGAAGTTGAATTACAGCTCAAAAGCTGTTAGTCATTTGACAAGTCTGACTTGGAGGCCAGAATCTCCAGGGTCAGGATTTAAGAGAATGGGCTTAATGACTATGTACTCATTATCTAATACTACCTAGCTCATCCTCCTTCCAGCAGATGCCTGCATTCCTCATTCCTAACAGTACTGTAGGGTAATGGTTAGGGACACAGGGTCATGGCCTACACTGGGTTCAGACCAAAGGCCAGACACTGCTCTAATTGCTGGGGATTCAGAGGTGAATGAGGCAGACAAGGTCCAGCTGTCATGGGGGCAAAGGCTCCACCAGGAGGAGGCAGAAGTTGACTAGAAATACATAAGCATGATAATTTCAAAAAGAGAGATAACTAAGTGCCCTGCTGGTGTGTAACCACTGGGATGGTAAGAGGGAATGCCCCTCCAAGGGAAAGACACTCCAGCTGAGACCCAAATAGTAAGAAAGAAACAGGCATAACAAGATCTAGGGGAAGGGCATTCAGGCTCAAAGAACAGGATGTACCAAGGCCCTGAGGCAGAATTAAACCAAGACACCTCAGAAATGGTAAGAAGTCATGATGGCTAGTTTGTCTCTAACACAACCTGTTGCTATTCTTCTACTCAAAACCCAAGCTTACTTTTAGATTAGTGTCCAAGAAGCGTTCGTTATTATGACAGAAAAGAAAAAAAATCAATGTATTCTTTTCCAACTTAACTGAAACCCAAAATGAGGACTGATTTCAAAGAGAAAAATCAAAACGCAATTCAAAGGGAACATGGTGGCAGAGGTGAACTGAGCAGAGGCAGAAGCTGTGAAGACACACTTAGTGCGTCAGAGCTGGGGAGGACCTTGGAGACAATCTCCCTCATTTTAAGGATGAAGAAACCAAGACCATGAGCATGCAAGGGCTTGACTACAGGCCCACAGTAAGACAGTGGCAGAACCAGGACCACAACGCAGGCCCTCGACTCTGAACCCACACAAGACACTCCATTATATACGTGCATATATAATATATATCAGCCATTCTTATTTTAACTTATTAGAAATTCCTAATCTCTTCCAATTAGAGATAAAGCAAACTATCTCTTAGGCAATCAGAACTTCTGACATGAAACAAAAGCCATTGGAACCCAACATCCTGACAGCTCTCTAACACACGGCTGGGCTGGGGCTATTGCCTCCTATGATGCCTGGTTACTTTTTAACATGCATGGCCCATGAGTGTCCACCAGAAACAAGGTAAAGAGCTGTCTACGAAAAAAAATATATGACGATAAAGGGAATGGGTAGTCCTGAGGCCAAAGGCTCTCTGCAGACCCTGATTCCAAAAGTTGGACCATTATAGTTCCCAGCAGGAAATAAAGATCCAGATTATAAGTAGTTTTAGATTCATACTTTAAAAATCCTCAAGAACCATTCTGTTTCCACAGCTCTATTTTACATGCTTATTTTATGAGTCTCTTGATGGAAATCTAAACCTTGATCATTCTTCCACAAACCATTAATCTTT
The DNA here is from genome assembly GCF_002288905.1 of Enhydra lutris kenyoni. Taxonomy (NCBI): domain Eukaryota; kingdom Metazoa; phylum Chordata; class Mammalia; order Carnivora; family Mustelidae; genus Enhydra; species Enhydra lutris. Next base: position 32,748,421 of record NW_019154085.1, on the reverse strand, counting down.
AAAATATAATTCAAGGAAAGGCTGTGTGGCAATCAAATGATAGTATCCAGAATTGATGAAAAACAAAGGAGGCCTTGGGTTTTTAGAAGAAGTGCCTGCAGGCTGGGGCCCTAGGAACAAGCTCCTTCTGTCACCATGGCAACACGCACAGAGGTGGTACAGCATCCTCAGCACTTCCCTTCATTTCTCCTCTGAAACTGTAGATCATTTAATGTTCCTTAGGACAGCATAAAAAGAAAAAAATTAGGGAGGGAAGGAAGGAAGGAAATTTTAAAGGAATGTATCATTTCCTGGAAGTCTAGATACATCATGGAAATTCGTGGTTCTCTGAGAAAATTCCATCTCTTTGTCCTCTTTTGTAGATTCTCTCCCATGTGAAAAAGTCAATTACTCTTCCCACACTTGCTTGAACTTGGACCTAATGCATTAATATCAGCTTGGCAATACCTACTTGTTGAGTGTATGTTATTTGCAGAGCACTGTGCGGAAGCATAAAAGATAGAGAAAAGACATTATGCCAGGATTCAAGGTGAATGCAATCTAATTGAGAAATAAAATAGGGGCACCTGGGTGGCTCAATGGGTTAAGGCCTCTGCCTTCGGCTGGGGTCATGGTCCCGGGTCCTGGGACTGAGCCCCATGTCAGGCTCTCTGCTCAGTGGGGAGTCTTCCTCCTCTCTCTCTGCCTGCCTCTCTGCTTACTTGTGATCTCTATCTGTCAAGTAGGTGAATAAAGTCTTAAAAAAAAAAAAGAAAGAAACATTCTTAAAATTATTTAAGAATATTCTTATGCTAGATGGTCTCCAAAGATGGTTCCATCATTGTCCTCACTTTCTACATCCATGCTGCTCCACTCTTTGAGAAGTGGAGTCCATTTCCCCTCCCCTTCTAACTGGGATAGTTTTGTGACTTGCTTTTGACCCAGACAGTAGAAGGGCCACTTTAAGAACACCAGAAAATCTATATCAAGAGGCAAGAATAAAAGTCTTAACCAAGTGGTAAGAGTCTGAAAGTCAAGCCAAGGATTTTTAGATGAGACTTTGCCCAACTGTGATTTGCCATCTATTTTGAGGCATGACACTGGTGTTCTACCTTCTACCCATTGGTATTTTGAAGTGGTGTTTCTCAAAATTTCCTGCGCATTATAGCAGCAACTCAGAACTGTTAGAACTGTCAATATCCAGGCTATACACCAAACTTCTTACATCAAAATCTCTAGGAGTAGACCCAGGCATGTTTTTAACCTCCCTAGATGATTCTAATAATGTAGACAAGTATAAGAACTAGTTTTAGACAGTTGCCCTTTTCCACTATAGGCATAAATGACTCAAATAACAATGATCCTTTGAACTGCTCGGCAATCTAAGAACACCTCTCCTAATAGGTTGTCATCTCAGAATGCCCAGAATGAGGACTTTTACGTGTGACAGTGAACCTGAGCCTTGAGAATTTTTTATCTCACATAAAAAGGGCATCTGTAAATGGCATAGTGGATGATTGATTTTGATTATGCCTCATTATAATAGCAACACAATTAATGATAATCAGCCACATTTTATTTTTTAAAAGCATGGTGATGAAAATTAATCATGCTACAAGCAGGTTCCCAACACTTACCCCCTGAACAGAGTAGGCAAGAAAGCACAATATCCATTATAATCTATCCTTAACTGACTTGACTTTCAAATAGAAACCAGTGAAGATAAAGAGAAAAGACAAAAATAAAAAAGAGAGAGAGAGAAAGGATAAGAAGAACTCCGGATTTTGCAGCGGAGGAAGCAGAGATACACACACACACACATACACATACATGCAAAATCTGACTCCCACCATTCTTCTCTTAAAAGGCAAAGTGTTGGGGTGCCAGGGTGGCTCAGTCAGTTAAGTGTCCAACTCTTGATTTCAGTTTGGGTCATGATCTCAGAGTTATGAGATCGAGCTCTGTGCTGGGCTCTGTGCTGAGCATGGAACTTGCTTAAGATTCTTTCTCTCCCCCTCTTCCTTTGCATCTCTCCCCTGTTCGTGCTCTCTAAATAATGAAAGAATGAATGAAGGAATAAGTATAAAATTCTGAAAAAGCAAAAGTGTTTAGAAATAAGATCTTGGGGAATTAGATCAACATAGCTGACTACATACATCTACCTTCCTTTCCTCTTGCTTGGTTCCCATAATACGCAGAAAAGATTTTTTTTTAATAAAAATGAAATCTGAATAGCAGTAGAATAAAAAAAAGAATATCACTAGTAAATCAAAAACTTTGAGGAATTTATTAAAGAGAAAGACAGGTGGTATAAGGCCAAGAATAAAAACGTCCAAAGAAAATCAAATCCATGTGTAAGAGAACACTGCTCTGAATTGGTTCTATGACTGCTCTAAATTCAGTCAATAGCTATAAAGAGTTGGAGGAAGGCCAGACATCATTGGGGTAACTAATTGAATAACTACATGTAAAAATAGACACTTACCATCCTTCATCCCATTTCCCTGAACATGTGATGAAACAGGAGGTAAGATGTATATGCAGATAATAAATAAAAATTTAAAGCATAGCAAATATTTGCCAATAATCATAATGGAGTGAACAGGTAAAATTTCCCATATTAGAAGACAAAAATCCCAAGCTGAGATTACAAATATTTTTTTCTCCATTTGCAAAAACACATCTGGGCTCTATAAAATAAAACCAAATACTAAAGAATGAAGAAAAAGAATGATATCAAAAGAGAAGCAAATTTGGCAATATTAATATCAAAATAAAATCAAAGTCAAAAAACATTAAAAGGGGAAAATGTGAGCTCCAGCTTGTATTTATTTTTTAAAATATAATACACTAAGAAACCATAACACTAAGATCAAGGACCTTTATGCAATTACCACAATAGTTTCAGATTTCATGTCTTCAAACTGAAAATTTTTCTTAATGGAACCCTGAAAGTGCACATATAATTCGATCTGTGCACTAGGTTTCCACTGAGTCTAGGCAAGGTGGTTCTGAGGGACCCCTGAGAACACTGTCTGCCCTACCTGAAAATAAAAGAAAAAAATGACAACAGGAATCAGAGTGTTTTTCTAAATACAGTTTTTATTTATATTTTTATTTTAAAAATTATATTTAATTTTTATTTATATGGAATTCAGAGTCGAAGAAGACTTTTTGTCAACTTCACATGATTTGGGGACTGTGTCAAAGCCTCACAGTCCCCAAACATGAAGTTGCTCAGTTCTGAATTTGGAGGAACTTTACACTGGTCTGCCCAGTGGCTGAATGGGCCACCTCAGAGAGAGTAAGCCCTCTCTTTCTTGAGAAATCTGAGCCAAGACTGGAGATCTTCCCACAGTGGAGGTAGAGAAAGGACATGTACATGAAATGAGTGACCAGCTAAACTATTTTATCCAGACATTTTGTTGTAAACTCACAAACCCATGAATCGTATCAATATAAACTGAATGACCACATCCAAGTTGGCAAGTAAAGCAGGGAAGAAGAGAGTACTCTCTTTCAGCTAACACATAGATTTGATTAGTCAACTTCTGGAGACAAGGGGAATCCAAGTTCTGTCTTGTAGTCCTCTGACATTAGCAAGATTGGTATGTCGAATTGCAGTGGCTTGAACTATATTTTGCAACCATTCACTCCCTTTGCATTGCACCCCCACAGGAAAGAGCAATGCAAGTCAGGTGACTTGCACTGACGAATAGAATGTGAGTGGACATGCCCTATCCAGCTAGGAGAAGATGCTTTACACATGACTGTGGTTTGGCTAGGCATCTCTCTCACAAAATGGTTGTCTTAGTTTGCTAAGATTTCTGTAACAAAGTACCACAAACTGAGTATCTTAAACAGAAATACACTGTGTCACAGTTCCGGAGGCTGAAGTTTAAGATCAAGGTATCAGTAATGTTGTTTCCTTCTAAGGGTGACAAGGGAAGGATCTGCTCTGGTCTTTCTCTTTGACTTGTAGGTGGCCATCTTCTCACTGTGTCTTTTCACATGGCATTCTCCCTAGGTATATGTCTCTAAGTTTCCTTTTTTAAGGACACAAGTCATATGAGATTAAGGCCACCCTAATGATCTCATTTTAACTTGATTACCTCTGTAAAGAATATATTTCCTAATAAGGTCACATACTAAGAGTCAGGACTTAAACACGAATTTTGTGGGGATACAATTCAACCCATAACAAAGAGCATTATCTCAGAGAGAAGCTGATGATTCACTATGGAAGGAGAGGCTATGTGTAGAAGACCTGCTAGAGACCTGAGACCCTTATACTACATGAGCAAAAAATAGAGGTACATAGTCGGCCACTGAGATTTACAGATTGTGCATTATGCAGCATAATTCACTAAAATCTGACAAAGGTTCTAATTTACTTGCAAATCTACTAGCAGTTAACTAGCAAATCCCTTGAAAACCAAAACATCTCACCCTGTAAGAAAAGGAACTCCATCAACCATTTTCAATGAGCAGTTGTATGGTATCAATAAATCTGGGCAGCTCAGAGATGCATAAGACACAGAGATAAGGAGAGCACATGATCAGTGATGGGAACCCCCCAAAAGACTCCTGGCTAGAATAAGAAGAGCACTTGGGTACACAGCCCTGCCCCTTCCATTTTTTATGTTCAGAGCTAGTGGGATTTCCAAAGAACAAACTGTTGAGATAATCATGGTGTTGTAAGGGGTTCTTATAAACAAGGCAGAGGAATTTCATAAGTAAATGGCATCCAACATTCAAAGTACCAAGAGTAAAGAATATCCTGCTCGGGATTTATTGAATATAACAATGCAGATGATGTCAAAAGAACAATGAGATCAGAACTCAAGTATTAACTTCAATGTCTACATGCTTATAACAGAAAGTTTAAGAAAAGCTTTCTTACTCAATTATTTATTATCTTTTGGACTATATTTTTCTCTTTCAAATACAGAAAGTCTGCCTAAAATATTTTACTCTCCAGACAGATAGGTAACACGTTATAGAAAATTCTGTTCTGAACTCTTAGCCGCGGACTTCAAAGAAAACATCTCAAAGCCATTACATGTTTTCCAGGCCCCTGATTTTATATATATATTTCTCTCTACCTTGGATTTTCTTCCTGACATTTCATCATAATCCCTGCTAGAGCCCTCCAATTATGTCTATTTCCAAGAACTTTTTCCCTAAGTCAAGGTAGGTTTTAGACAGTTTGAGTCAGCCCAGGGAAGGTGAAATCCAAGCCTAGTTTTGGTGGGCCTCAAGATATCTGAAGGATATGTGTAATTCTCTGGTTGACTCACAAGGCCATATAAAGATCAGATGGTCAGACAGTCAAGAGCACGGTATATGGAATCAGACAGTGTCAGCTCCAATACTCATGGCCATGTGCCTTTAGTGACTCCTTAACCTCTATAGACTTGACTATCCTCATCTGTCAAATGGAGCCAATAATTGTACCTTATTCCCAGGGAAGTTCTAAAGATTAAGTGATCTAATACATATAATGCCCATGGAATAGTACCTGGCAAATTGTAAGGGCTCAGTGAAAATTCATTATTATTAAAGATGGCTTGGAAAACCTCTCCTGGAGAAAGAGCTAACAAGTTGGTCACCATTGGTGCAGACATACTACTCAGTTTTGGTTTGGGAAGCCCTGGGAAATTTGGCAGCTTTTGCCAAAGGCATATCCAGTCTGCAACAGCTGTAGGGTTTACTCTTAGCCATGGTAAGAAGAAGGTAAAGTTTGCTTTCTCTCCAGCACAACCCATTCACAGAAGGGAAGGGGAGAAATGTTCCTATTCCAGTGTTGAGTATATCCTCGTATTCATCTTATTCACAATATTGACTGAGTTCTCACTGTGTACCAGGCACAGTACAGGAGCTGGGGATGCAGCAGTGACAAGAAATACAAGTTTTTGCCATTTGGGAGCTTACATTCTAGTTGGGGAGAGACGTATAATAAATAAAACAAGTAAATTATTCTTAAAACTGTGAGTCACAAAGAATTATAGTGCCTAGGACCCTCCCATAACTCTGCACCAGACTTTGTTTCTGACTAGATTCACTCTTCTCTTCTACCAAACACATTTCCTGGCCTATAATATCTTACTGCCATTGATTGCCATACCCTTTAAGGCCTAAAGATGAAACAAGAGGATTCCTCTTTCAAAGAGAATACTTCTGGGCACTTGGGTGGCTCAGTCGGTTAAGCGTCTGCCTTCAGCTCAAGTCATGATCCCAGAGTCCTGGGATAGAGTTCTGCACTGGACTCCCTGCTCAGTGGGGAGTCTTGCTTCTCCCTCTTCTTCTCCCTTGCCCCGACTCATGCTTGCTCTCTCTTCCTCTCTCTCTCTCAAAAATAAATAAATAAAATCTATAAAAAGAGAGAGATTTATATCTATAAAAAGAGAGAACTACCTCATCTGTTAAATACTTACAGAGTTGGAGTCCACAGATTTTAGGTCTAGTCCCAGCTTGACCAGACTTAACCATATAACTCTGGCCATGTCACTAAAATATAAAACTTAGCCTGAGTTTTGCCTGTGTAAAATAATGGAATTGGTCAATCAATGGTTTTCAAAGTGGTCCTGCTACACAACTATTTCAGCATTTCCTTGGGACTTAGAAATGTAAGTTCTCAGACCCCACTCCAGAACTACTGAATCATACCCTCTGGGAGTGGGTCCCAGTAATATGAGTTTCAGCAAGAACTTTAGGCTTTTTCTTTAAAACAAACGAAAAAACAAAACAAAACAAAAGAATTGATCCCAATACAAATCCCAAAAGAAAATCCTTCTCCTCTCAGCCAGGTCTCTTCCAGAAATTTTATAAGCAATACCCAACACTAAATAACTCACTTTATAATCTAAAAATAATTTTTTTTAGAATTTACAGTCTTTCCAAGTTTGGGCCTTTAAAAAATATTTTCTGCTTTTCTCTCTTACACCCTCTTTGTGCTAAATTATAAATATGCTTGATTCCACTTCACAAGCTAATTAGTGATGGTGACTTCCAGCCTCTTTCCTGTAAATTCCTTCAAACCCTGAGTGCTTATTTTTCGTGTGTCTGCATATTAACAGTGCTTGTTAACACAGAACCTCCTTCCCTTGGGGTCCTGCAGCATTTCACACGATGTGAAACAAATAGCCTGCACCCCCTTCCCCATAAGGAAGTGCAGCTGCCTTTAAAACAAGACATAAGCATAACTCGGTAGGACAATATAACCACCACCACATGAGATGAATGAGGAGCAATATGAAAAAAAGGAACTCTTAGCAGATACTGTTATCAAGAGTTCCCTGGGGAATCAAATAAGACACAGGTGTGGTACAGTTGCAACTCTGAGTATTAAAAATATAAATTTTAGGGGCACCTGGGTGGCTCAGTGGGTTAAAGTCTCTGCCTTCGACTAAGGTCATGATCTCAGGGTCCTGGAATCGAGCCCCACATCGGGCCCTTTGCTCAGCGGGGAGACTGCTTCCCTTCCTCTCTCTCTGCCTGCCTCTCTGCCTACTTGTGATCTCTCTCTGTCAAATAAATAAATAAAATCTTTAAAAAATATATGAATTTTAAGTTTTAAACCAAAAGTTCTATTCCCTTTCCACAGTCCCAGCACTTGGATGTCAATTCTTTATCTTTCCCAACAGTGTTCCCACTACCTCATTCCAAGTCATCATAACCCCATGTCTGGCCCATGCTATGCTCTTCTGAGTTGCCTTCTGTTTTTCCAGCGAAGACTTTACTAATTTTGCTCAGTGGGTGGAGGCATACATTGGTTCAGGAAGGACATTTTAGTATTTCAAAGATTCTTGAGGGTGGTCAACCAAGAGTGGCTCAATGTGACAGATTAAGAGAGAATAGTGCCAAAGTCTTCCATGCACTTTCTCTTACAACTTTTCATTCTCAGAATAGAACTGAGTTTTCCAGAAATATTCAGATGGGATAACTTGGATGTGTGTCAGTCCAAGCTACCCTGTTTGAAGGCAATCTTTTTCAGTTGTCTGGGGAAACATTTTTGTTTGTAAAGTGGATTAAGTTTCAAAGTAAGAACCCATTCATGCACAGCTATCTCATGGAAGCTATAAACATTTTTTTAGTTGTTTGTTTACTTGTCCTTAAAGATGATTTAGCAAGGAAGAAGCTAGCTCACTTTAGGACCTAAAGTTTACTGTGGGTAGCTTGGCTTTATTTGCATAATGTTAATACTCTGCAGAACTCTCTGGCTCCCAAAGCAATAGAAAAATAAGATGTGTTAACAAAACTGCACAGACTAGCAGTAACTAGAATCAGGGACTGTGAACTTAATTATGAAAAGTAACATCCAAGTAATTAATAAATCAGCTGTCTCAGAACATAGTCAGCAGTGGTGATCTCAAGGTCAACATCATAATCAATGAAACAGATTAGTATTTATGAAGAAATCACTTTCAATCACCATAATATGTATTCTCATCTGAAAATTGGATGTGGGAATAGACTAACCATTCTCAGAGATCCTTCCAGCCATAATATTCTAGTGTTCCATGATTTCACAACATCTTTGAGGTAGAGCTGATTATCATCCAAAATGCCCTTGAAGATCTGTTAGCGTAGATGGTATATGGGTTTCCAAAGTAGAATCCAGAGGACCAATTCTAGGTCTATATACTCAGGGCTTTGCTATAACTACAAATAATTACAGTTTTGTCAGAAGTCTCAAAACCTTTATGAATGTGCCACTAATGCATAAGCAATCAACAAGTACTAGAGAAACACAAGACGTTTTTTAAAGAACAATAACATGGCTTGTAAATTCATTCATACGGCTCTGGTCTGTTAGACAATGGTGAGAAAGACCTCATTAAAAAGGGGGAGAAGGAGGCTTGAAAAGGAACAACTAATTGAAAATATCCAAGTGCAGACCAACTCCCTGGCAAAAACCACTTAATTCTGGGAAAAGTCAACCATAACACAAACACTACCTACCTTAATCAGTCTTTCACAGCCTCAAATTCATTTTTTTAATTTTTTTTTTATTTTTTAAACTTTTATTTATTTTTATTTATTTTTTTGAGAGAGAGAACATGGGGGGGAGGGGCAGAGGGAGAGACAGACTCCCCGCTGAGCAGGGAGCCCTAATGCAGGACTTGATCCCAGGACCCTGGAATCATGACTTGAGCTGAAGGCAGATGATGAACCAAGTGAGCCACCCAGGCACCCCTAATCTCAGATTCTCCTGTTACTTGTTCTTCCCTTTATCCTACTCCTTGAATTAGATACTTATGAAAACTTTGAAATATTATTAACCATTCCCCTTAACAGAAAACTATGTTTTATCAGATTAGCTGCTCACACATTCAGTAGGGCTCAAGGAGAGGAGAATACAAACAGGTAAATGTTAGAATGAAGAATTAATCTAAGTCTAGAGCTTCTAAAGTTTAGGAAAGATGGAGTGACATGGTGAGGAATCCTGAAATCCTAACATAAAGGGAGAGAAGCAATGAGTTTAGGAGTTAGGAGAAAGAAAAGGAAACTAACTTTAGATGCCTAACTACTGTGTGCTAGGCACACTTCAAGACACCTTACATTTATTTTCTCATTTTATCTACAAAATAATCTACAGGTTAGTATTATATTATTATATTATATATTATAAAATATTATAATATTTTTATAATAGCTATGTTATTTTACAGCTGATAAAACTATAAACTCAAAGGAAATAACAAATTGTCCAAATTTATAGAGCTAACAAATGGCAAAATCAGGTTAAAAAGTCAGATCTCTGTGACTCCAGAGCCTGGGCATGTTTCTCTCTCCTCCAAGGCTTGCTAAAACTCAGAAACCTTATCTCTAGGACTTGTGTTCCCCAACCACTTCATTACTTACTGTGTGGGCCCTGAGGAAAAAAGGAATAGAAACACTAAAAGACACATTTATCTTCTTCCTGATTTTGCTTTAAACCAGTGGTTTTCAAATTTTGTTTTTAACCATGAAAACTTGTCTTCAAAATATTCTTAAACAAAACCCAATCCACCCACCATGGTAGCCCCAAGGCCTCTCCATGCAAACATGTGGGTGCTACATAGAAGCTTCAAAACCACTGTAGAAAACACAGAAACAAAAACTCCACATATATGTGTATAGGAATGGCCACTAAGCACATGCATTAGTCAACAGGAAAATGCATATTTTTCTTAAAGATTTTATTTATTTATTTTGAGAGAGAGATGGGGGGAGGTGGAGATAGCACAAGCAGGGAAGGGGCAGAGGAAGAGAGAGAAGCAGATTCCCCACTGAGCAAGGAGACTGACGCAGGGCTCAGTCTCAGGACCCCAAGATCATGACTTGAGTCAAAGGCAGCCACTTAACAGACTGAAACACCCAGGCATCCCCAGGAAAATACATATTAAAACAACAATGTACAACCACTACACACCTACTTGAAAAACTAAGATTTTAAAAACTAGGCTAACCAAGATACAGAGCAACTGGAACTCTTAAATATTGTTAATGGGAATACAAAACAGTAAGGCTATTTTGGAGAACAGTTTGGCATTTTCTTATAAAGTTAAAACATACCATTACCACACACGATCCAGTAATTTCACTCCTAAGTATTTATCCAAGAGAAATGAAAATATATGTCCACACCAAGAATCGTACATGTGTTCATAGCAGTTTTAATCATAGAGATCATAATTGGAAAACAGTCCAAATGTTCATGAACAAGTTAACAGGTAAAGAAATTATGGTATTTTATACAGTGAAATGTGAATCAGCAATGAAAAAGGAAAACTACTGACACACTCAACAACATGAATGGATCTCAAAAGCATGCTGGGTAGTAGAAAGCAGACACAAAGGAGTATACTGTGATTCCATTTACATGAAATTCTGGAAAAGACAAATCTAATCTCTAGTGATTGAAAGCAGATTGGTGGTTATGTAAGGTTGGGGTGTGGGATGAAGAAGGACTGTGAAGGAAGGACTGTTCGGGGCTGACAATGGTATTCTATATCTCAGATGCGTGATGGTTTCATGGGTGCAGAAACTCATTGAAACTGAAGGAACTGTACACTTATACAATGTGTACATTTTACCTCAGTAAGGTTGGTTTGTTTAAAAATACCACTATAATGACCAATGAATTGTTAAGAAAGATCTGGGCACAATTACGTCATCACCCAGGTGACATTTTGGTCTTTCCTTCTCATTGAATTTTTTAATTTCTTCCAGTCTCTAACTCAGCTCTGCTCTCTTCTACAGCCCCATAAAAGATGGCAACTCCATCTGTCCTGCAAGCTTTCAGCCGACTTCATTGCAAAAATACCCCAGGACCAAAGCCAGAGCTATGAGCATCTTAGACCACTTGGAAGAAGAAAGGCTATTTTTTGGCTGAGGATAATTGAGCTTCACTTCAAATCAGAATCTAAGCTATTATTTTCTCTGTACTGAATCCAAATCACTCAAATTCCTGAAGTCTGTCCATGGTTATTGTCCACCTGATGCCAAAATTTTCTGATGAAAAGTGAAACATTCAGCCAGTTGTGTGAATTCTTTGTCCTGAAATCTAAAGGCTCAGCCATCTGGCAGGTTAGCGGAACAGCTGAACAGCCAACTGATGCTCTGCTGTAGATTGAGAAGCCATAGAATTGTGCAGATAAGATCTTCTGCAAAAATCAAAATGCAAAGGCCCAATGCCAATGCCCCTCATTATTGATAAAGTGGGATCACAGCATTAAAATCATGGAAGTTTGGAGTAAAAAGGAAACCTGTACCACTGCCTCTGTTTACAGATAAAGAAATTGAGGCAACTCCCACCCAACATTTAAAACCTTGATCAAATGCCATCTCCTCTAGGGAGGAGATTTCTCCACCTCGCCAGGCTGCTATCTACTCTGGCTGCCACAGCCTACTACCAACACTTACCCTGTCACATACAATTTATCTGTTTAGGCATCTGTCTCCTCCACTTTTACCGTAAATTGCCTAAGAACGGGGCCATAAGCTCTGTATACTCAGAGTAATCTCAAAGAGTGATTATTACAGGGGCACCTGGGTGGCTCAGTGGGTTAAGCCTCTGCCTTCGGCTCAGGTCATGATCTCAGGATCCTGGGATCGAGTCCCGCATCCTGCTCTCTGCTCAGCGGGGAGCCTGCTTCCTCCTCTGTCTCTGTCTGCCTCTCTGCCTACTTGTGATTTCTCTCTCTGTGTGTCAAATAAATCAAAATCTTAAAAAAAAAAAAAAAAAGAAGAGTGATTATTAGATGAACTTCAGTTGAGAATCTGAATAAAGCTGCTCTCCAAATAGATTCTTTCTCTATACCTGTATTGAAATGCTGGTAGTGAAATTCAATAGAAATTCTAGACTTACAATTAGTCCTACGCACTAAAATCTGAGGTTTTGTGTTCTTTGGACAAAGAGAATACTAATAAAGCAAACTGGAATAGGCCAGCACAGTTCTTGGTATAAAATACCAATATTATAATATAGAGAAATTAAAATACAATAATAAATACTAATTTTTAACTGACAGTTGTCAAACATTCCCTAGCAATCTTTGTTTTCAGATTTCATGCCCATGGCCTATCATGACTTTCCATTTTTAAAAATTAGATTTACTTTAAAAAACTGAAAATATTCTTTAGACTTCAAATTATTCTTCTATAATGACAGTTTGATTAACAGTGTGAGGAACTAAAAGCATGTGGGTTACATTTCTTTCAATGAAAACATGCACTTTAAAATCCTGAAGAACTGAGCTTAGAGTGAATTTATATGAGGCACGTGTTCCCAAACTTTGGCCCAAAATATTTTCCCTCTCTGTTGCCTGTCACCATGGAGCTGGAGAAGATTCAGTAGATAAGGCAGAATATGAACCTGACAAAATGAAATCCAATCAGGATGACTATACTGGAAATTTCCATAAAAATGAGAAAGAAAAACAAAGGAATAGGTTGACTCTCTCCACCAAAGGGCTTAAATTCAGTTGAATTTGTTCAGTAGCTAAGTCCTCTGGCAAACAAAATTAATGAAAATTCCTTTTTTAATTAAAAAAATATACGTATAGAAGCATTTTCAAGGTAGCATCTAGTTGTTAGGTTCTTAATATTTCCAACCCTGGAAGAAAAAGTGTCTTGTGTTTCTCTGAATCATTGAGAGTACTAGAATAAAGTCTGGAGCACAAGATCTTGTACACAAGACTCAAAAATGAATGCTGATTGACTTAATGAAAGAATTCATATTATTTTTTCCCTTTTTTCCAGCCACCTTTCTACATCTACACTAAGTCCTAAGAAACTATTTCCCACACAAAGTGTCTCTGCAACTCTGTTCAAGCCATTCCTAGTCTCAGGCAAGCATCTCAGAGCCTGTCCTCTCTTCCCTCCACGACCCACCTCGTCCTTGACCTCTCAGGCCCCAGTTGCTCCTCTTTTTTTTTTTTTTATTTCTTTTCAGCGTAACAGTATTCATTGTTTTTTGCACCACACGCAGTGCTCCATGCAATATGTGCCCTCCCTAATACCCACCACCTGGTTCCCCCAACCTCCCACCCGCCCCTTCAAAACTCTCAGGTTGTTTTTCAGAGTCCATAGTCTCTCATGGTTCACCTCCCCTTCCAATTTCCCTCAACTCCCTTCTCCTCTCCATCTCCCCATGTCCTCCATGTTATTTGTTATGCTCCACAAATAAGTGAAACCATATGATAATTGACTCTATCTGCTTGACTTATTTCACTCAGCATAATCTCTTCCAGTGTTGGAGAGGATGTGGAGAAAAGGGAACCCTCTTCCACTGTTGGTGGGAATGCAAGTTGGTGCAGCCACTTTGGAGAACAGTGTGGAGATTCCTTAAGAAATTAAAAATAGAGCTTCCCTATGATCCTGCAATTGCACTACTGGGTATTTACCCCAAAGATACAGATGTAGTGAAAAGAAAGGCCATCTATACCCCAGTTGCTCCTCTTGACCACAGTCTTTATTCCCACCACAGGAAGACCATCCTAGGGACCCACAGTCTCAATTCAGAGCTTCATTTCACTTCCACTTTGTATTACAATAGTACTATCTTTCTTTTGTTGAATGGGGTGGGGAAGATATTCGAGATAATTAAGGTGCAGGAGGAGGCAGGATTTTAAAATAAATAAAGGAAGAGGTAGGATTTTAAGATAGCTTTCCCAACTGATTGTAAGTGTCCAGACTCATGAAGAAATGTCAGCTTTAGGTGGAACCACGTATGAATGCTTTTAAAACAGAGAAAAAAATAATCACATGATTTTAATATTGTGGGAAATGGGGCAAAACTATATAATGTAGAGTGGGGAAAAAATACCTGTGTTTGCAGCTGACAGATGGGAGTTCAAATGCTAACTCTGCCACTTACTGGTAATTTGAGTTTGGACACTTTCCAGAGCTTCAATCTCTCACATGTAAGAAGAATGTCATAAAGCCATTGAAGGACTGAATGAGATTGCTAACTGAAAGGAACTAGAGGCACAAAATAGGCATTCAGGACACAACTGACCTACCATACATATAATTTAAGAAGCAAAAGAAATTACCATTAAACCTCTAAACCCTAAACTCTATGGCATCTCTGGTTGAGTTTAGGAGGTATGCCTCAAAAAAGCAATTTTATCTTCCTCCTTGGTAATATGTTCTTGTCATAATTATAATCAGGACAATGGCTGGTATGTAGCATCTTTTACTTGGAGAGCACAGAAGGATACTCAGAAGTGTAATACGGATTGCTTTTAGGGCAGAAAACAATCACAACACAGAGAAATAACTCACCTATTCTATAGAGAAGTCCAGAATAGGCACACAACATTTGTGGGAATTCAAGTGTGTGTACGTGTGTGTGTGTGTGTGTGTGAGAGAGAGAGAGAGAGAGAGAGAGAGACTGACCGAGAGAGAAAGAGAGTGGGGCTGGACAGAGGGCAACTATTCAAAGTTGCCCAGGGACATGGAGGCCATGACTAAAGCACTCTGAGAAACCACAGAAGTTTAAATTTTAAGAACAATTAGAGGACTTTCAAGGATAATTTTGTCTTATACTCTGATTTTAGAACTTAAACACTGAAGTAAAATCAGACCCCACTTCCTATTAAAAATATGGATTCCAAGAGTAAAATACAAGCATTTGACGTTCACACACCACTTTTAGATTTTTCCCTGATTTTTGTCTTTGTTTTAGTAGTATCCTTTATCTGAAGACCAAAATCACATTTTATCTTTTTTAAATGAAATATAATTATATGCATTTACCCTTCTGATTTTCAGCTAATCATTATTGGCACAAACCAAGGCCATTCATTAAATGACAAAGAGAAGGTTAAAATAGGTTGACTTTGTGGTTCTTGGTGCTACATGTTTTCTCCATTCTATACCATCTGCCTCGGGAAAGCCTCTTATCTATGTTGAAGATGCCCATAGTGTGTGTGATTTTGCAGGAAGATCTATGTCTCTTCATGGACCAAAAAACACGAAGAGGATTTTAAGCTAGTTATTGTTAATTTTGCTTTTTTTCATGGTGGGGGTCCATGACATAACCATGAATCTTGTAGTACTACCCATGCTCCACCAGAAAAGCTTTTTTTCGTTGTCACTCACTTACTCAGAAACCTGATTTTTTAAAGGGAATTTGATCACAAGCAATATACATAAATTACACAACCAATCAATTTTCAAACATCTAGAGAAATTGAATTCCTGAATAAAAATCACTTTGGAGAAATACAAAATTCAGGGCAGTTCTAGTGGAAAGGTCATCCTATAATCTTTGGTACTTCTTCATACAACCTGAAGAGAAAAATCACAGAAAGGCAGAGATTTGACAGCAAAATATTTGTGTTCTGCTGTCTGTGGAGGAAAAGAGAAAGTGGTGTTTTACTTTTACTTCCCTGAGTCAGCCCTGTAGCGCATCTTTCAGCAACTCCTTCAGGCTGGTTTTGTACCGTCCCTGGATGTCTTTAATGGAGATTCATTATTGTATAATGTATAGAACTATTCAATCTCTATATCATACACTTGAAAAAAAATATAATATTGTATGTCAACTATACTTTGATTAAAAATAAATAAATTATAAAATTTTAAAACATGGAGACTCATTATAAACCTGGGAAAACCTCAGGCCCTAGAGAGACACACCTAGAAAGGAACTCAGTCAGCCTACACTGCTAAAAGGAGTGAAAGTAGATTTGCAACCTACACTAAGTAGCAATCAATGGCAAGTGAAAGGGAAGGAGGGCTCTGAGTGGTTCCAACTCCTTGAATTGGCCACACTGTACTTTGCTTTTCACAGCCAAACTTCCTGAAACTGTTAGTTTGTATGAGAGTGACCTATTCCTCAACATGCATTAACCTTTTATACCTGTGCTATCTCCTACCCCACCATCATACAAATTCCTCATATTATAGATACTAATCATCTACATATCCTCAAAAGGAAGCTTCTACCCCTCCATCTCCCTATGGCTGACCTTCTTCTCCTTCTGAAGAACCTCTGTTGGCTTGTCTACTGGGCATTCTGCCATCCTGATTTTACTTCTTGGACTTCTCCTGCTCTTTCTGCCCCTCCTCTTCCAATCCCAAGAAGTAGCTGCTTCCCGAAGGAATACTCTTTGCCCTCCTCTCTATTTTTACTCATCTTTGGCTATTTCAGCCACGCTCAAAGTTTCAAGTCCATTTGTATTCGTGTGAATGGCTCCCAAGTTTCTCTTTCTAGCCCCAACTTCTTTTTTTTTTTTTTAAAGATTTTATTTATTTATTTGTCAGAGAGAGAAAGAGGGAGCACAGGCAGACAGAGTGGCAGGCAGAGACAGAGAGAAAAGCAGGCTCCCTGCCGAGCAAGGAGCCTCATATGGGACTCGATCCCAGGACGCTGGGATCATGACCAGAGCCGAAGGCAGCCGCTTAACCAACTGAGCCACCCAGGCATTCCGCTAGCCCCAACTTCTCTCAAAATTTTCCATACTAATTTTCCAAATGCTTTCTGGATATCATGTCAACACCTCCAACTCAAAACGCACAACGCAATAAATCATTTCCAGGACTCACCACTACCCATTTTTATCATTTGTGCTTCCACTCTCTCAGTTACGCAGATTCAAAACCTTAGAAACATTCTCCATCCCACTCTCTCTTTCATTTGCTAACCTTCAGCTAGTCATGAGAGTTTGTCAATTTCATCTCCTCAGCAAGCAGTGTCTCCATTGCACCTGCCATTGGCCTAGTCCAGGCACTTCTCTCCTGCCACAAGAAGTCCTATTTTCTTTACCTCCCTCTTCCATTTTCGTCATCTTCCGCAGTGGGAAAAGTCATAAGTACCGTGATGACAAAGACTGTTTGTCATTGTGCCGTCAGTGCCTAGTAGGTTCCATCTTAAATATTATTTTTTTATTTATGTAAGCACAAACCTGGTCATGTTATCTTTCCTTTTTCTCTGGTCTTCAGTGTTTTTCTGATTAAAGATATACTCTTTAGGATAAATAATGACCGTGTTAATGGAAAGAGATCTCAGAGAATGCCTGGTGACCTAAAGAAAAAGAAGCTTGGGTTCTACCTGCATTTCTGACACCTATCGAATATATTAGAAGACAGATTTGGAGAAAAGGTAATGTCTTTGGGTTTTGACCTTAGGAATTTGAAATGCTTATGGGATGTTGGGTAGAAATAACCACAGGCATTGGTGCTCATGAGAAAGTTCTAAGCTAGAGCTGAAGGATTGGGAGTAAGAAAGGCAGTCCATCAAGCTGTTAGGCGTCTCACCTCTGGAGGCAGGTTGCCAGATTCCAATCCCATTTCTCCTGCTAATTAGCTAAGAGAATCTCTCAATGTTCTTAATTTCATGCTTCACTAGCCCTCATTTTTAAAAATGGCTTTAGTGGAGCATGAGTGACTCAGAAGTGTCCAACTCTTGGTTTCAGCTCAGATCATGATCTCTGGGTCTGGGATCGAGCCCTGCATCTGGCTCCACACTAAGCTTTGAGTCTGCTTGTCCCTCTCCCTATGATCCTACCCGCCCCCCACACACACACCCTGCTTGTGGGTACTCTCTCTCTCTCAAATAACTAAATAAAATCTTTATAAATAAATAAATAAATAAAAATGGCTTTAAACCCCCTATCTCTTTATTTGTCATGAGAATTAAATATTGTGAGAACAGTGCCTGGCACTTAATAAGCACTAGATAGGCATTTGCTATAGTCATTTACATAATACTTAAAGATTTGGGGGTCAATGAGATGAACCAAAGAGAAAATTAAAAAAAGAAAATGGAGAAAAGAACATGACAAAAGACTGTCCTGAGGGATTCTGGCCCAAACTAAGTACAAACTACAGAAATAATCACACATGACTCTGGCCTTCATGTGATTTATGATCCTATGGGGAAAGGGCATAACTTCTGTAGCTGAGACATGAGGACAATGTAATGGGAGAACAAAAGGGAGAGAACTTTTTGAAAAAGAAAGAGGATCTCTCTATCCAAGCACCATGTCCAGTTCTTGGGCAGACGTTCTAAGTGAAAAAAGAAGAACAAGATCAGGGAGAAAGCATTCCTTTCATGTCAGGCCTCAGAATATAAAAATAATGAAC
Organism: Enhydra lutris kenyoni; assembly: GCF_002288905.1. Classification (NCBI taxonomy): domain Eukaryota; kingdom Metazoa; phylum Chordata; class Mammalia; order Carnivora; family Mustelidae; genus Enhydra; species Enhydra lutris. The sequence continues at coordinate 32,729,860 of NW_019154085.1, read as the reverse complement.
AGAGTTGGTTTCTTCATCATCTGAAACCCCAATCTGGAACTGAATCTCCAGCATTTACCTGCAAGGGTCCTAGCCCGGAACCTAGGAGCATCAGTCCTGGGAGCATTCTACACTGAGGGGGGCTGCCTGTGACCCAGTCTACAGCTGGAGCTAGGCTGAAACATACAGCCAAACAAACAAACAAACACACAGAAGGCCAAAGCCAGTAAGCTGCATACAGGACAAGTACGTTCAACTGTGTTTGAATATTTCCCTCCTCCTATTTATAGCTTTTTCCCCTTTATTAAAGTTTCCAGTGATGTCACACTGCTTTGGGGGAATGTGTATACTTCTGCCAGCTCAGATCCATCCCCCTACAAAGAGCAGTAGTACCAGGTTTGGCCAGAAAAAAAGAAGCTATTTCCTGGCACAGTTCATGGGGCCAGCAAGTAGAGGCACACAAGTGACTCAGAGATGCTCTGGGAAGCTCAAGGTGAGAAGACCCTTAGGCCTTTTATTTTCACTAAGCCTTGACAGAGACCACCATGGTTGTGCCCACCATGGGAATCCTGAACCAAATGTCAGGTAATCTGAGTTGTGATCCCAGCTCTGCTCCTGACTCCCTCTATGACATTAAACAAGTCACTTAGCCACTGGGTGCCTTGATTTCCTCATCATTAAACAGAGGAATTGGGTTAGATGGTGTAGGAGGGACCGTCCAACACCCTGTGTCTCTCTAATATTGTCACACCCTGTATAATCTGATGGGTGAGGCTCTGCTACAGAAGCAAAACCCCCAATTTCTCAATATTTACAATAGCTTATGTTCTTATTGCTTCACAGAAAGCCAGCTTCAGGTTCAGACAACACTCCAGGACAATTGCCTGCCGTGCAGTACCATTCCAGGCCAATTCAGGCTCCAACTATCATTTGTACCACCTAGAACATATGGTCTCACCAGTTACACATAAGTAAGGAGGGAACTGGAAATACCATACCTGGGTTTTTCACTGACTTGGTTGATATGTGACATATATCTTGTCCACTAAGTTTACATTGACCAGAATGAGTCATATCCCTGTCCCAGTGTTAGGGGAAGAGTAGTGGAAATTTCCATGTTCTCAGAAGGGGAGAAGATCTGGATATTGCTGCATGCTAGTAATGTCAACACACAGTCCCCTATCAAGGACAAAGACTTTTTACTTTTCCAGCTGCTTCATATGCAGTTCTGATAGTGTTTTGAGGTCAGTAGAGAAGATATTACTATATTCATTTTACTAAGGAGGAGACCCAGAAATGTTGAGCGAGCAACCAGTGCAATGTCACAGAGCTGCCTAATGTCCAGGATGGGACTAGATTCCAAGTCTCATGCTCTCTGCTTTCCACTGGCTTAAAGAATACCAGATTTATATAAAATGACCTACATTGGAATCCCAATCACTCATAGCATTGGTCAGCAATTACCTCCCCCCAGCCTCAACTTTCATATCTACATTAATAGTATCAGAAACTAGCTCAGAGTTTGCTTGAGAGGATTAAGACAATCAAAGGGAAAGCACCTATCACAGAACAAGGCAAATATTAAGTAAGCAATACATTTTGTCCATTTAATTATACCACAGCAGCCTCAAACTTTTGGAAGACATAAGTTATGTATTTTTACATCAAGAGCCCTGCCCTAATGCTGTAAATAAATCAGAAACTGAGTTAATTTTTACTGGAAATCAACTATGGGGAGATTTTGACCCCTTTGGAGGCATGGCAGATGTTACATTTTTCCCAGCACCTAGTGTGAAGTACCTAGAAAGGGGTGGTAGGAGCTCAAAGCACAGGCTTGTGACAACTGGGTGATAGATATGATTGACATGTAATAAGTGCTTAATAAGTATAATGCATTGTGGTTACTATTTCCTTTTTGTTGTTTTCATCTTTGTTTTGTTTTTGTTGTTTTTGTTCCTTTTGCGAAATGGAAGAAAGCGAAAGAGGAAAAGGAGGGAGGTTGGGGAAAGAGATGTTATGAATGGAATATTTGTATGTCTTCCCCCAAATTCACAAGTTGAAATCTGTTCCCCAGTGTGTTGGTATTTGGAGGTGGGGCCTTTGGGAGATGATTAGGTCATGAGGGTGGGGCTCTCATGAATGAGACTAGTGACCTTATAAGAAGAAGCCAAAGAGCTAGTGTCCTGTCTTTCTGCCATGTGAGGATACAAGAGTCAGCCACCTGCACACCAAAGGGTCCTCACCAGAACCTGATCATGTTGGAACCCTGATCACAGACTACCAGCCTCCAGAACTATGAGAAATAAATCTCTGTTGTTTATAAGCCACACAATCTATGATAGTTTTTTATGGCAGCTGGAATGGAGTAAGACCAGAGAGAACATGCCACTTACCAACTCTGAATGGGGGATGGAAAACCATTAAGGACAGAAAAGGCGATGGCAATTGATGTGAAAAATTCTTTAATCATGTTCCTTAGCAAGCAAATGCAAGGTGAGAAAATAAATTCCTAGAGCTGGGAGAACAAAATGCCTACCCTATATTGAATGAGGCAGGAAAGATGCAAAGAGAAGACAGAGTTGTACAGGACGAAAGGACAATGTTCTCCTTGTATCCCCTCCTCCACACCATGAGTGGAGGCTGCCGTGGCTCAAAATTTGTTGTTGCCTGAGTCAAGGACCAGATCCCAATTTCATAAAGTTCCTCTAATGATCCATTGCCGTGCGGCCATGGGCTCTTCCTTCAAACAAGTGACCTTGGCTGGTTATCTCCATGGTAACAGCTCACATCCCAAACTGTTTCTTCCTGTGTGGGAGGAAACATTTCAGAAACGGGGAAAGGCGAAATTGAACAGTGGTTTTTCTCTCTTATGACCCTTCTTCTTTGGCAAATCCTATCCTTTTCCTGAACGTTGCAGTCTCCTGAGGAAACCATGCACAGAAGAGAAGGTTCAGCGACTTTAATTTGCAGATGTCCATCCAGGATACATTTTAAAAAGTAGGAGCCTCGAGCTGCTTTCCTCTAGTTTCAGCAGCACTCAATATTTCACAGGTGGTTTCACCATTCTTGTCATTAGCAGCTCTCCCACCCCCAAAGAGAAAGACCAGCAAGTCTTCCTCATGGTGAAAGAGAGAGACCGCAGATCAGAGAGGCTGGGTAATTTCTGCACAGCTGCCAAGCAACAGAGCCACAGAGCTCATCTAGAAAGCCAGACAAAATAAGGCTGAGTGAGTCTCTACTGAAGGTCCATTTACACCCTGCCTTCCTGTGGTCCACCTCCTGCCTGCACCACCGTCATGGTCAGTGAGCTGACAGGTCTCCTTCCTGCCCTAGGCTCCACTTCCTGTCCCATACAGTCCCTGTGGTTTTCTCCAGCAGGATGCCTAGACTGGGCATAAGGCAAATATAAGCTCTGTCTCTACCTGGAGTATCAATTGCATTGTAAGCTCCATGTTCTGTTCCACAACGTCTATGATCAGAGCGACATTTTCAGGATGATAAATGACCCTTCTCCAGCTGAGCCCTGGATGTGTGTGCCTGATCACAAAACCCTCCAGTTGCAGCTCTCAGATGTACCATGGGGTCTACTCTCCAACCGGAATCATGAGCCAAGAACACTCTTTCCCTGGCCCAATTTCAGCCTTTCCCAGTAATCTGGATCCCATGGTTCTGTCCATGAAAGAAAGCTTTTCCTCTGCAGCATCCCCGCCTGACTCTGACGTACAAAGGTGTAATTAGAACAGCATGGAACAAGCAGGATGATCCATTTACCTCATCCCTAACATTTAAGTGCTTTAAAATATGTTTCTAATATCCTAGGTGCATGGGGCCAAATTCCCTTCTCAGATTTTCACATGCATGAGTAAATCCACACAGACTAAACCCCTTGGGCCTTAGGTTCTGCTTAGAAGTTCTTTTTTTTTTTTTTTTTTAAAGAAAACAAATATTCCATTAAAACGACATAGTGTACTCTGCATATTTTTAGGACAATTAGAGTTTAGAATTCCCTCTTCTTCCGCTCCTGGTTTGAAAAAAAAAATTGTTTTAACTCTTTCCTCCCCAAGAAGGACATTAAGTCTGGATAAATCGAAAGGCCTTCTTGTCTTTTAAAATCATGTCCTCGTCTTATGTTGTCGAAATAACAACTGGTGAACTGGGATCCCTGATGTGCTCTGGGAAGAATCCAGGCTCTACTGTACTTTTGCCAGATAAAGATTTTAGGGAGACAGTTATTTGGGAACCTAATGGAAAATATTTACTTGATACTGAAAAGCTAAACTCACAGGAAACAGAAACAGAAAATGTAAGGCCACACTCTACCATCTGCTTGATTCAAAACGGGTCACTGGTTTCGGTCATTTTTCTTCAGCACCTCCGACTCTGTAAATGCAATCATAAAAGAGAGACTGCGGCGGGCTGGCGGGGACCTCAGTCTGGGGGACAGAGCGAAAGCAAGACTATAAGTGGGAGGAGCGAAAAGGTCACGTGACCAGGAGGGTCGGGAGCGCCAACCCCGGCTCTCCGCCCCACGTGCTCCACTGTGTGCAGAAGCTTTGCCGCCGCGCGCACCACAGCTCCCGGCCTGTTAGTCTGTGCTGCTGTGGCCACTTGTGGGTAATATTTGCCTAGTCAAACTTCTTTGCCCCCAGTTGCCCTTGTCACTTCGCATGTTCAAATTCAAGGGCCCCAGAGCCCCCAAATTTAAAATGAGAGGAGGATGTAAGACCCATCTGCAGCCTGGTTTTTTGTTTTTGTTTGTTTGTTTGTTTTTATTCATTGCAAAGCCTATCAAAGGATGGGAAAGCCCAGCCCCGCTTCCTCCATGACTCAGGCAGAAATAAGATACACCTTCCCTCGACTGTGACCCAGGAAGATGACCCAGATCCAGAGAAAGCTTGGGAAATGTCTGGGATGTCCTGGAAACTAGGAATCCTACCGCAGAATCAAAGAGAGAGCTCATAACTTCTTCAGGAAAAATGTGTTTGTTTATTTAAATTAAAAAATAGTGTGAAAATTACAAACTGTTAAATACAGAAGACAATTTTATACAACTTAATAAGAATAAGAAGGAAGTATATACACCACTTTTTTTTTAACAGGCGCAGATAGAATTGCACCAAACTTCAGGATTAAGCAATGGAAAATGTGACAACGCACATGTCCCTCGCAGTAAAGCTTCAGAATTCAAGTGATTCCAGGCAAGGGGCCAAACTGAACTTGGCTTCTTTCACCTCAAACAGCCCCCTTTGGAGTAAATCCACACTCTGAACTTTTAAAGTGAACGGAGGGCCCTTTTCCCCCAAACATAAATGTCCTCTAGCACTGCGGGAGAGCACTGATAAACCAGCTCCTCTACTGTTAACCCTTATGGGAACAGTAGCGACTGCTATCTTCAATCGAGCGAGATCATGTTTAAAAAAAAAAATTTTTGTTGTTTTATTTTGTTTTTACTAGAATTAAACTTGACCTTTCGATGTGCTTCTCTTCCTGCTTGCCTTTAAGGGCCTAACGGGTTTGCTGCAAAGCTACCGAGGGCAGGAATACACAGAGACGTTAGCCAGCATTCCTGAACATTTGCTTTTAGACTTCTGGTTTCTCAGCTGAAGTATTAACATTCTGCTACCCAGGGAGCTTTGCAGAGTAAAATGTGGTGTCAGTCTCCCGGGTTCACTGCTGGGAAAATGACAGCATGAACCGAGTGGCAATTCACCCTGAATCTCCCAGTTACATGTGTTCTGAGTTTCCAACTGCTCCTTTAAATAAGCAGATCCGTTCTCAGACTAACTGGCCAAGTGGGAAATATTTTGTCCAAGCTTCCTCACACCAGGCCATACAGGATTTATCACAGAGTCTTAAAATCCAAAGACATCCTCCCAGCCCCCTGGGGATCTAAATTCAGGAGTCTCATGAAGGCAGTAAGCCTCTTGACGACATGCCCAGGACCACACAGCAAATCAGTGTCAGGGCTCGGGATCAGAAAACAGAACCTGTACCCCTGCTTTGTACAACCTCCATCTGAGTATTCCCTTCAAGGTCTCGGCTATGTGACGAAATGCCATATCACGGAGGCCCACTGTATGTCAGCTCCCAGCTCAGAAAACTAGGCTGGGAAAAAAGTAGCAGCAGAGCTAAAGACTTGGCCTTATTCAACCCCACATCACCCCTTCTAGAAAGATCAGGAAGAGTCCCCTGCACAGCTCTTCAGAATGCAGGTTCGATTTTGGGGAAGCCCCTCCAACCAAGAAAACATCATGCCTGCGTGCAATGCTGGATGGTCTGAGGTCAGAGTCCAAGGTCATAGGTTAGACAAAGGGTCAAAACAGCAGATTCTGTTTTCTAATCCCAGCCAATATTAACAGGTTTAAAAGTTGCTTTTTTTTTCTTACAGTATGCAAAAGAACCAGGTTTGAATCTTTTTCTGCCATCAAAAGTCCTCCATCAGACATCCCCCTGTAACCCAAAAGACCTGCAAAGGAAGCTCCATAACCTGACGTGAGCTAAGGCCACAGGTACACCGTAGAGGTACTTACAGTCCGGATCTAGAACAAAGCTCTAGGCAAATTAGCAAATCAAAACCAGTCCCTCCACATGTCCTAGGCATTGGGCAGCCCTGGGAGTGGGCAGATGCCCTGGGGGTTACCCAGGACATTCGGAGAGAAAACAACAGCAAGCACAGAGACCTGCCAAATTCGGAACTGGAACCCCAAGCCCCAGACCCCAAAGTCAAGGTGCACGCTGCCCATCTTTGGGGCTTTCCAGGGCCAGGTCTACACCACAGGCCTGGCGTGGATTCCTGGCTGCTGACTCCCACGGAGTCTTGTCCCCCACCGCCCCCATGCAGGGGCTCACCAACGGTCTCTTTAAAGTGGCAGCTGCCCTGCCAAAGTGAAAGCAGACACGGAAAGTGTCTTTCCCCTCTCTAAGGGTGCTGGCTGACGGGGCCGCCTCCCGGGGCCCTGGGGGTGCTAGGAATTCTGATGGATGTTCTCTGAGGACCCTTCACTGCTTTCGTTGAGGAGCGTCTCTGAAGTCTCCCCCAGCTCATCATCCGCCCCCTCCTCCTGGATGGTGAGGTGCACGTCTGGGGAGGAGGACTCAGAGCTCACGCTGTCTCCTTCCATGGAGCAGAGGGTGCAGGACAGGGCGGGCGCCACGCTCTCCTGCAGCATGTTCAGCATCATGGGCACCTGCACCGACCTCAGGCCTGACACCATGGGCAGCGGCTTCATGGCCTCCCCCCAGAGCCTCTCCTCATCTTTGTACAGCAGCAGGAGGCTGGACTTCTTCTCCCGCCTCTTAGATTTCATATAGCCCAGCATGATTCCAATCAAGAAAATGCCGTAGAAGGACATGACAACCAGAACGTAGAAGTATTCGTTGCCGTTGCCACTCTCACTGCCAGGCACATGGGACACCAGGTGGCTGCTGGGGGCTTCGGTGCTGGGGTGCGTGCTGTTCAGAGGCTCCATCTTCAGCATTGAGGCGCCACGCACACGGCCAGGGTCTGCGGAGAAACCTGCAGGTTAAAACTTGCCCACGGGCCCGCAGTATAGGGAGGAGGCTGAGCGCAAGTTTATGGGATTGCCGCATCAAAAAACCTGACAACTGCATGGAGAAATCCTGGTAGGAAGGCGCACAGAATAGCTAACGGGGGTTAGCTGTGAGAGGCCGGAGTGAATGGAGGGAAGGGAGGGAGGCGTAGGGAGAAAGGCGACAAGGACTTTCCTTTTTTAGGATATACACGTCCTCATATCTGCATTTCATAAAGCGAGCGTGTAAAAAGCATTGCTTTTGTTGTTTTAAAAGCCAAAGGGAAAAATCAGCCTAAGACAAGAGAGTTTAGAGAAAACAAATCACGTTTTAGTCACTGGGAAACTTTTTCTAACAGAGCAGAGAAAAAAAAAAAAGAAAGAAAGCGTCTCCAACGTAAACCTATTTTTAATTCAAAACTGGATTTCCTGAGAACAGAGAAAGGGAAGGAAAACCTCATCTACTCACTGCACAGAATAGCCCTCTCTCAAATGTTTCTGAAGCCAACTTGCATTGCTAACTTACCCAAGGCTGGCAAATTCTTCTGATTTGTCCTGAGTTGCTAAGTGGCCAAGTCCAAGAGCGTCCTTCCTCTCTGCGGGGCTCCGTGCTCTGACAACTCTGCCGCTGCCCTTGGGATATATAGTCAAGAAATGCATCGTCACGTGTTCTGGGAGGAAGATTTACAACAGAGGTTGTTCGTGGCAGAGTGAACAGCACCGTGGTTCAATTCACTGAACTCCACAGCTGTGCACAGAAAGAGACTGGGAATCGGAGACCGCTCCTCACCGCCCCCCAGCCCCGAGCCAAAGTTTCCAGGTGGCCCTGAAAAACGAGTGGAAAGAGGAGAAAAGAATGTGCCCTGTTGGAACTGTTATCCCAAAGTGCGCTCTCATTCAAAATGAGCTCCTGCTGCATCTCCCTCTCGGGGAATAACCATGATGCCTCCGCAGATTTTCAGAGACAGTCAAATACCATCGTCAGGATAAAAGACAGTTGGAAGCAAGTGCAGGATTTATTGTCAAGACACTCGCGCTTATGTTTCAGTTCTTCCACGAACCATGCAAATGTCATAAACCCTTACTGAACCTTTCTGCACCTCAGATGCCTGATCTGCAAACTTGCTGGGTGTGGGAGCTTTGACAAGGGGAATCAGATGAGCTGTTGGAACTTCTGAATCCCTGTCAGCTTCATCATTCTAAGATTTAAGGCTGCCTGGTACAGGGGAGCCTTTTTAATACCCGTCTTCTGCATCAAGCTCATACATTTATTTTTTATAATTAAAATATATCTTCCAGATTCTCTTCAGTCACCTGCATGAAGTGAAAATGGGTTACAACGCAAGACATGGTGAACAGGTTTTCTCCTGTTCAATGGCACAGTGCTTCTCCTTCGCAGCGTCCCACAGAGACCATCCATACATTTCTTTGCTGTCTCTGGCGGGTCAGGGGAGGAGCAGAAATTCTTCTGGTGACCTGCTGAGCACAGTTCAAGCTTTTAAAACCTATGCAGACCTTGTGTTAAAATGGTCGCTGTGATCAAAATTGGAAAAAGGAATTGAGGACTTTGATGTCAGTCCATCCGCTCCCCGGGATGCTTATTCTGAGAGGCTATTATTCTAAGTTAAAGTAAACTGGGAGGGAGGCTCTGTTCCCAGTGGTCTGGTGGCCTATGAATTGCAGCCAGACTGTCTTGGGGAATCGACTCTAGAGAAAACATTTCTCGTGGTTCTGGCATCGTTCAGCTGAAGCGGGGGGCGAGCATGGCAACATCCCTTGTTCCCATCGGGAATGTATAGAGCCCACGCACTGGGACCTTCATGGCGGCTACATGAACCCACCCAGGTTAGTGCCTGGCCCTAAGTCTGTTGGGATACCTATGGAAGAAGCAGACTAATGAGTACGGAATGTTCTTTCCCCACTGGTCTCCTTACCTGACGGCTGAGGCTGTGTTCACCCATAAGTCCCCAACTGGCTCCAAGGTATAACTGTTGAGCACCCCAAGGCCAAGTTCATCTGTACACTGGACCTTTGCCCACACCAATCAAGACATCCCCACAGTGCATCAATACTTGAAAAGCTCCACAGCTACCTTGACCGAAGTAGACTTGGCCTTATCAACTTGTATTTATCTTGAGTACCTGAAAACTTCCATCTTCTGCTATGCCTACCGTGGTTTGTCAGGGTCATCAGAACAAGAGAGACCAGGGAGAGACAGGGAGGGACATGTCTGTTGATCGTGAACCCCATACTATAGATTATGTACTTTGGGACATATGAGTTTAGTAATCACCCATCAACAGCCAAACACGGCAGACTGGAAATTTTGAGGAGGCAGACAGGAGATGGAAAAAAGGAGCAAGGAAGCATGGAACCTGGTGCCAGGAAGACAAACCAAAGCCAAAGTTTCAAATAAGAGAAATACCCAGAATCAAACCAACAGTCCCAAGACAGTAAAGCCAATAAAAGACAGATGAGGACCAAGAACGCAGTCCAAAAGACAAAGCAATTCTGAGACATAAGGAAGAGCAAAATCTTTCACAGGCATAAGGGAGGGAACAGTCCAGATGAAACTCTGCTGGATGCCTGCTTGGTGTCTCTGCTTCTTCAAGGACTCCATGCTGACTCGATGTATAGATGTTTCTCCTACACATCAGTGAAATGATGCAAGGCACTTAGCGCCCTATCTGCCAGATGGATGTGCTCCATCAGTACTTTTTGGTGTCGTCTTTGCGAGTGCTTTGTTGCTAATTAGAACTTCAGGTTGCTTGATGCGCATGTGCCTGACTCCAGATTTTTTATCGTTGCTCTTTCCTCTCCCACCAAGAATACAATTTAAGTTGTGGGGCTTGCAGCCTCATTACACACAGCTCCATCCTCTCTCCAGCTTTCACTATTAACACTATTATGAGAATTATGGCATTAAATAATGGCATAAATAGTGAGGGAGGAAGGAAGAGCCTCTACAAAGTGTACTTTATCAGGGAGAGGACGGCGACACACAAGAATTATTAGTTATATCTACTCTATGCCACAGTGTTAAGAGACAGCAATGTTAAAGAAGTAAATCCATCTTCCCCATATTTTCTCCTACTCTATGACTCGCATTTCCATTTTCTTAACAGTGTCTTTTGAAGAGCAAAACTTTCTTCTTATTGATGGAGACCAATGAATCTAAACTTTTTATGGTTTGTGTTTTTTTGTATCTTAAGAAATTTTTGTCTAACCCAAGGTCACAGAAATTTTCTCCTATGAATTTTATAGCTTTAGCTCTTACACTTAGGTCTATGATTCATGTCAAGTTAATTTTTGTATGTAATGCAAGGTGCGGATCAAGACTTATTTTCTTGTCGCATCATCCAACCGCTCCAACATTACGTATTGAAAAGACGATCCTTTGCCCATTGAGTTGTCTTGAAACCTAGATCAAAAATCAATTAACTGTATATGTGTAAGTCTACTTCTGAGCTCTTTATTCTGTTCTTTTGATCTATCGATCTTTGTATCAATGCCAGGCTGTTTTGATAAATCCATTTTAAGCTGGCATTTTAAATGAGTCTAAGATTTCTGCAGCCTGTACTTAGCTGAGTGTCTCTAGTCAATTGAACATTTGGTGAAGGCTTTGCTTACCTCAACCCTGTGAGGTAAAAATTACCATAACCATTGCATACATAAGGAAACAGAAGGTCAGAGAGGCTAAGCGAATTGCCCAAACCAGACCAAGAGTAGTAGGCTAAGGATTCAAACACAGGTCCGAACAATGCCAGAGTCCATTCTCTTTTTCCCTGCCCTTTGCCTCACTCATTGAGAATCAGGAAAGGGACTGAGTAAAAGTAGAAAATAGAAGATGGGTTTTTCCCAGCTTTCTTTTAAAAAGTGAATTCCCGGGGCACGTGGTAGCTCAGTCGGTGTAGCAGCGTCTGTGTTCAGCTCAGCTCGTGATCTCAGGGTCCTGGGAATCCGTGCTCAGGGGGAGTCTGCTTCTCCCTCTGCCCCTCCCCCTGCTCCGGCTCCCTCTCTCTCTCTCAAATAAATAAAAACCGTAAAATAAAGAAATAAATAAAAAGTTAATTCCTATGTGGCCAGATGTAAATACAAGTGTGTATTTACAAACTGACTCAAGCATAAATGCTATCATGCAATTGCAAACTGTTTATTCTGAACACATGCTATCAGAAACTTTGGGAGCTACACCAACCTTATGTAGTATGTTCCAGAAGTTATCAGTGAAATAGTCATATTTTTAGCCTATCTCCATATTGTCCTAGTAAAACAGTTTCCCTTGTGCTTATATTTACAGCTGATTTCTGATCTTGTTTTGATTTTTTTTTTTCCCTACCCAATCCCTACCCACAACTTTCTCCAGAGCTTTGAGTATTTTAACTTCCTGGTAACGTCACTTTCACCAAATGACCCTGGCCACACATCTCTGAAATTATGTTAGCAGCTTCTGTGACTAAACAAACTTGGTGCTGGGATAAGAGCATCGTGGTGAGTCTCATCAGACTGAACGTAAGCGTGGAGTCCAGAGTTCTGACCCCACTCGGCCTCCCCCATGCTACGTGACTGACTCAATTACATCATTTCTCTGTGTTTCAGTGCTGGCCCCTCAGGCATGTCAAGACTAGGAAAATTAATTGTCTCCAGATACTCAGAAATGTCCCATAATCCACGAGGATAGCCATCTTCAGAGTAAGGAACAGAGCAGAACAAGATATGGGATAACCAGGCTGCAGGACTGGCCGAATATTGCAAAATGCAGCTCTCAGTGTCCACCCCTGATGTTGCTGTTCCCAGAAACCCTTTCTGAAAAGTTGTGTCTGGGAACTCTTGCTGTGGTCATCCCTTGTAATACCCTGAGTCACTGTCCCTGGACACATGCTTTGTAGCATTCCTAGCACTTGGAGTAAAACAGCACTGGATATCTGCTAGTGCTCAAGAAGGTCTCCAGACCCCTCCTAGAGCACCAGCTGTGTCTCAGGGGCATGTGGCTGTAGGCAGGACATCACCCACAAGAGATTAGGATGCAAGAACTCGGCACTCTTAAAATTGGAGAATGCCTGATAAAGTTTGTCATTAACTTGCCCTTGTTATTTATTCAAACTCTTTTTTGCCTGGTACTTATTTAGCAAATATTTGCATAGTGCCTGAAATCTCAGGACTGCTATAAACACCTCACAATTTTTTTTTCTTATTTAATCCTCCACAAAAAATGCTGTGAGATAGGCTCTGGGATCATCCCCATTACATGGATAAGGAAACTGAGGCACGGAGTGGTTGGAGTAGCTTGCCCGAGATCACATGGCTAGTACATGGCAGAGCTGGCCCCAGAACCCAGAGCTGAGATTTTGAATACAGAGTCTTTGAGTCTCACCACCACCCCTCATGGCCCATTCTAGTTAACTGAGTGTCCCAGGCACAGCACTATGCCCTGAATCTGCAGGAGGTGAGAAGAGAGAGAGAGAGAGAGTCTCAATGTCTCCTGCAACCTGCAACCTGTTGGACACGGAGGACTGGGGTCATACCTGTACCTGGAAGAATCTGAAGAATCAGTTCTGGCTCTGAAGAAAGGCTGTTGAGTAAGGAAAGCTCAGGCTCCCAGAGTTTAGTTTCTGATAGGACAGATGTAGGCCACACAGGAGGGAGCTCAGATCTGTGTAGACCTGAGATACAGACTAGTTCCTGCCCAAGATGGCAGCCCACAGGCTCAGGGAAGAGATTTGTTCCCCACATCCAAAGAAAGTGCCTGGAATGGAGGCAGAGCCCATGGTCCTCCCCAACAATGGCTTTCAGTCTTCCCAAGGCCCAAGGGGAGGGGAGCACTTAGAGAGAGGGAAGGACAGAAGAAGTTTAACTGTAAATGAACTTGAAAGGTTCCTACCATCATGTGGGAGTGAACTATTTAATTACCAAACAGGGGCTGCTTGGGGAGACTAGAACAGCTAGAGGACTTTTTGTTACCGAAGAGTGACCAGAAAGGCCGTGGGATTGGCTCCCAGACTTCCACCCTGGGGCAGGGGAGTAAATGGCCCCTGAGTATGAGTCTGAAGAAGTAACAGGACTCATCCTAAGGGTTGCCTTGTGATGACACCCTGCAAGCCTCGCCTGTTTATCAGGAAATTACACGTGCAGAACTCTGGCCCCAGTGCCTGCAGCTGTTGAGTGTCTGCTTATCACAAATACAAAGCAGTGTTACAAAAACACAAAAAGACAACATATGGGGAGCTCCACAGCAGGATCTACCTTAAATTTAAGTTGAAGAACTGGAAGTGATTGTTCAGTTTCATTCCGAGCACCCAGAGTAGAACAGTAGCAAGAATGTGCCAGAGACTCGTCACAGACGTTCTTATTTAATTTCCACAAGAGCCCAGGGCAGGCTGTTCTGAGCACAATTGTATAAATGTAGAGAATGGGGTCTGAGAAGGCAAGTAACTCATCCTGCTCCCACAGCAGGACACAGCAGACCTGGGATGGGCCATCCTGCCTCCCACTGAAACCATGCCAGTCACGTACTCCGTTCCCAGGACGCACACTGCTTGGCCATCGCTGGTCACTTCCTCTGGCCCCAGCTAATCAAGGGGTCAGGACTGGCTTTAGAACACCACTGACAAAGGGTGCTCGTGAAGGGCTTCGATGGGTCCAGTTGAGGAGGGCAAAGCTGACAGTTTTTTTTTTTTAAAGTTTTGAAGCCCTTCAAAGATTTTCTTAAACCCTCTAGGTAACAGATTATAACACGGGGCCCAATAAAAGCTAAGAGGCAGACTATAGTGAATATAGTATTATGTATTTGACAGCCGCTGAGAGTACATTCAAAGCATTCTTCCCACAAAAACCGAAAAGTGAGCCGTGTTAACTATGTGAGGTGATGGATATGTAAATTATCTTGTTTTTGGTAAACATTCTACCATGTGTATGTATACCAAATGATCACATGGTACACTTTAAATATATACAATCATATCTGTCCATTATTCCTTAATAAAGTTTGAAAAAAAGAAACCTAAGAGACAGAGCTGGAGTCTAAGTCACAGGACAGCCCAAAGCCAACAGGCCATAAGAGTCTATTTTGCCACAGCCATAACTGTGCAAGCAGTCAAGGTCAGCCCCGCTGGGCATGGAGAATGGACAACTATCCAAGTACTGCTCCCCTGTTGAGGTCCTGTCGGCAGGATTTACCTATAGGATAAGAGCTGGGACCCAAAGAAACCAAAACTAGCTCTTCGTGCAGGGTAGCAACTGCAAAGAGGCATCCTGCTTCCTGTAAGAGATCAAGGAATGAAGACCTGGACACAGGCGTATGAAGTCTGATACCCAGAGCCATGCTAAGAGAGCAAGCATTCCTTCTGAGCTCAAGAAATAATTCACCCCTGCACATAAGCAAGAAGAGAGTGTCAGAAATGTTGATTCATACTGAACAGTGAGCATGAGGAGAGGAGAATGTACCCCTGCCCTGTCTGGGAATGAGGAAGTAATGGGGAGGGGGTCCTGGGAAGTGAGAAAGCCACACGAACATTTAGTCATTGTCCATCAGTTGGATGGATTCAGAGCTTGGTGTCTTGGATTCATCTTTCCAGAAATTTCAACTAGACCCCATCACAATCCTGGCCCTGTGCTCCACTGTGCATAACCTAAATGAGTGATATATTCATTTGGTCTGTATCTCTTCATTTATTCATTCACTGATTCATTTATTCAAATAAGTACCTATCTCCTGCAACCTAAACAAACAGGTATTTCATAAAATTAAAGGATCAAAACAACAACAAAAAATGATTGATTATAAAGAAAAGAAGTCAAAATAAAAATTAGAATTGGACAACAGTGGCTAGCATTGGAACTTTGTCAGATCCTAGCTTCCTGCATAAATGATATTAGCTTCCTCTTTGAAAGAGACCAAACATTTGTCTACGGTGGATCACACTCCTCCCGGCAGCTCAGACATGGGGCTGTGATCCCCATCTTGTGCTGGATAGTCATGGCGCTGCTCAAGCCTTCAGCAATTGCCTAGTGTGAGAGCAGTCAGGCTCAGCCCTGGGATGACTCCATGACACAGGTAAAACCCATGGAAAGCCAGGCCCTCAAAGCAAGTCTCCTGGTGAAGTGAAACCATTTTATTTTTTTCCAGAAGGAAAAAAAAAAATCTGAGGCTCACTTGACAGTAAGTACCCTATTGCCTTTGCTTTTATTTCTGATGTAAAGAGTTAAAATTTTTCCTAGAAGTGGAAAGGCAAATTTTACCTCTTCCGTCAGTCTAGGAAAAGGCTAGTTAAATTATCCAAGCCACCAAGGCATAGGAAGAAAAATAATAATTACCATAGCAGTGAGGAATGAGTAGAAATGCAGAGGGATTAAAAACACAGGTTCCAGAATCAGATGTCTGCACTCAGGTCCTAGTTTCTGCCACTCACCAGCTGTGTGGTCCCAGGCTACTTATTTAACCTGAGTGTGCCTTGATGAAGGTTGTTGTAAGGACTAAATGAGATCGTATATAGACTTCGCATACTGTCTGGCAAGTACTAAGAACTGCATAACTTAGGTGTCAATGATTAGTCCTTACTGCGGCCAGGCAATGCTCCTAACAATTTTTTTTTTTAATGTTATGTTAGCCACCATATAGTACATCATTAGTTTCTGATGTAGTGTTCCATGGTTCGTTGTTTGCATATAACATGCAGTGCTCATTACAACATGTGCCCTCCTTAAAACCCATGATGGGCTAATCCATCCCCACCCTACCCCTCTCCCCTCTGAAACCCTCAGTTTGTTTCCAGAGTCCATAGTCTCTCATGGTTCATCTCCCCTTCTGATTGCCCCCCTTCATTTTTCCCTTTCTTCTCCTAATGTCCTCCCATGCTATTCCTTATGTTCCACAAATAAGTGAAACCATATGATAATTGATAATCTACTTGACTTATTTCACTTAACATAATCTCCTCCAGTTCCACCCATGTAAATGCAAATGGTGGATATTCATCCTTTATGATGCCTGAGTAATTAATATTCCATTGTATATGTGGACCACATTTTCTTTATCCATTCATTTATTGAAGGACATCTCAGCTTCTTCCACAGTTTGGCTATTGTGGACATTGCTGCTATGAACAAGGACAAATTCTAAATGGATGAAAACTTCAATGTGAGACAGGACTCCATCAAAATCCTAGAGAACATAGGCAGTAACTTCTTTGACATTGGTCAAAGCAAATTCTTACAAGACATGTCTCCAAAGTCAAGGGAAACAAGACGAAAATGAAGTATTGGGACTTCATCAAGATAAAAAGCTTCTGCACAGCAAAGGAAATGGTCAACAAAACAAAGAGGTAACTCACAGAATGGGAGAAGATATTTGCAAATGACACTAGAGATAAAAGGCTGGTATTCAAGATCTATAAAGAACTTCTCAAACTCTATACCCAAAAAAAAACAAGTCAAAAAATGGGCAGAAGACATGAACAGACACTTCTCCGAAGAAGACACACGAATGGCTAACAGACCCTTAAAAAAATGTTCAACATCATTAGCCATTAGGGAAATTCAAATCAAAACCACATTGAGATACCACCTTACACCAGTTAGAATGGCAAAAATTCACAAGGCAAGAAACAACAAATGTTGGAGAGGATGTGGAGAAAGGGGAACCCTCTTACACTGCTGGTGGGAACGCAAGCTGTTACAGCCACTTTGGAAAACAGTGTGGAGATTCCTCAAAAAGTTAAAAAATAGAGCTACCTTATGACCCAGCAATTGCACTACTGGGTATTTACCCCAAAGATACAGATGTAGTGAAAAGAAAAGCCATATGCACCCTAACACTTTTTTTAATTGAGATAATAATTGTCACACCATAAAATTCATGATTTTAAAGTGTACAATTCAGTGGTTTTTCATCTATTCACACTGTGCATCACTACCTAATTCCAGAACATTTTTATTGTCCCCAAAATAACCCCCATACCCATTACCATCACCCCACTCCTTCCAACCAAGAGCCTTCTGTCTGTATGGATTTGCCCACTTTCAATATTTCATAGAAATAGAATCACATGGGTTGCCTGGGTGGCTCAGTCAGTTAAGAATCTGTGTCTTGATTTTGGGTCAAGTCATGATTTCAAGGTTGTTGAGATTGAGCCCGGCATGGGGCCCCACACTGGGCATGGGGCCTGCTTGGGATTCTTTCTCTCTCCCTTTCCCTCTGCCCCTCCCCCTACTCACTCTCTCTCTCTCCCTCTTTCTCTAAAGAAAGAAAGAAAGAAAAAGAAAGAAAGAAAGAAAGAAATAGAATCACATACTATGTGGTCCTTTGTGACTGGTTTCTTTCACTTGGCACAATGTCTTCAAAGTTCATTCATGTTGAAGCTGATGTTAGGACTTCCTTCATTTTTAAGGCTGAATAATATTCCTCTGTATGGATCTACCCCATTTTGTTTATCCATTCATTGGTTGGTGGATATTTATGTTGTTGCTGCTTTATGGCATTTGTGAATAATGTTGCTGTGAATATTTATGTAAAGGATTTTGTTCAAACATACGTATTCAATTCTCTCAGGTATATACCTAGGAGGAGGGTCACTGGATCCTTTAGGAATTCTATATTCAACTTTTTGAAGAACCACCAAACTGATTTCCACAGAGGCTAACAATTCCATATGCTTGCCAACAATTTTGAGGGTCCCCTTGGCCACACTCATTATTTACCTATATTTGATCACAACATTCTAGTGGGTATAAAAGAGTATCTCAGTGTGTGGGGGCTTTGGGGTTTTTTTTTTTAAGATTTTATTTATTTATTTGACAGAGAGATCACAAGTAAGCAGAGAGGCAGGCGTGGTGGGTGGGGGGAGGCTCCCTGCTGAGCAGAGATCCTGATGCAGGGCTCAATCCCAGGACCCTGAGATCATGACCTGAGCCGAAGGCAGAGGTTTAACCTACTAGCCACCCAGGTTCCCCCTCAGTGTGGTTTTGATATGTATTTCCCTGATGGCTAAAGATGTTGAGCACAGGCATTATGTTCATTTGTATATATTATTTGAGAAATGATGTTCAAGTTTTAGCCCTTTTTTTTTAATTGGGTTGTCCTTTTACTGTTATGTTGTAAGAATTCCTTATATACTCTAGATATTAAACCCTTATCAGATACATGATTTGCAAACACTTTCTCCTAGTCTGTGAGTTGCCTTTTCATGTCCTTATTAGTGACCTTTGATCCACCAAAGTTTTTAATGTGATAAAGTTCCACTGATCTCTTTTTTCCTATTATTTCCTATGCTTTTGTTATCATTTCTAAGAAATTGTTGTCCATCCAATGTCACAAAGATTGACACCTATGTTTCCTTCCAAAAATTTATAGTTTTGGTTTTTATATTAAGTTTTATATTAAGTTTCTTGATCCACTTTGAGTTAATTTTGTGTATGATGTGAGGTAGAGGTCCAAATACATTATTTTGCATGTGGATATCTTTTCCCCATTGAATGGGCTTTGTACCTTTCTGGGAAATCAATTGACCATCGATGTTTGGCATTATTTGGGAGCTCTCAATGCTATTCCATTGATTTATATGTCTAGCTTTATGCCAGTACCACATTATTTTGAACTCTGTACCTTTGTAGTTAAGTTTTGAGATCAGAAAGTGTGACTCCTCCTATTTACTTTTTCTTGTTTAAGATTTTTGGCTATTCTGGGGTTTTTGTAATTTCTTATAAATTTTGGAATCAGCTTGTCTACTGCTAAAAAACAAAGACAATTGGAATTGTGATAGGGATTATATTGACTCTGTAGGTCAGTTTGGGGAGTATTGCCATCTTCATACTATCCTTCAAATCCATGAACACAGATGATTTTCCATTTACTTATTTAGAAATATTTGATTTCTTACAACAGTGTTTTGTAGTTGACAGTGTATAAGCTTTATACTTCATCCAATAAGTTTATTACTAAGTATTTCATTCTTCTTTGATGGTAAGGTAAAAGGAATTTTTTTCTCATTTTATTCTCATATTGTTCATTGCTAGTGCATAGAAATACAATTGACTTTACATAGCAGTATATTCTGCAACTGCATTGAATTTGTCTATTAGTTCTAACAGGTTTATTTTTAGTAAATTCCTTAAAAATATTTTATATATAAGATCATGTCATCTGCAAATAAAGATAGCTTTATTTCTTCCATTTCTATCTATGTTACTTTTATTTCCTTTGCTTGTCTAAATGTTTGTTTGTTTATTTGTTTGTTTACTTTTCTGGAGTGATTCTATACCATCTGTATTCTTTGTCATGTGTGCCTGAAATCTGTACTCGGTTTGTTTAATAGTTAGCTGATGGGGCACCTGGGTGGTTCAGTGGGTTAAGCTTCTGCCTTCAGCTCAGGTCATGATCTCGGGGTCCTGGGATTGAGCCTCGCATTGGGCTCTCTGCTCAGCAGGAATCCTACTTTCCTCCTTTTTCTCTCTGCCTGCCTGTCTGCATACTTGTGATCTCTGTCTGTCAAATACATAAATAAAATCTTTTTTAAAAAAATGATTAGCTAATGATCACACAATGATTTATTTTCCTTAACTCCTAGAACCAAAAAATTTCCTAGTCATCATCACAGGTATGCAAGTTGGGGCACACCTTCAACACTCAGACAGGCAGTTTATAACTCTGCCTTAGCCTTCACTTCCCACTCACACAGAGCTTTACTTTCAGCCAGATGTGAGAGCCTATGGTCTATTCAGGTCTTTCCTGAGCATGCACACCCCCCATGCAGGTGTGTGACTCTCTAGGTTCCCAGGAATGTGTCAGAGCTTTTCAAAATCTCTGAGAATCTCATTCTTCAGTTTTGTTTTGTTTTTTTTCTTTTAAGTGTACATTTTTGTTTTTCTGGTAAGTTTATTGCTGGCCCCAACCATCATCCACTGCCTCAGATAATCACAAAGTTAATCAATGGCCTCTAATCGTTTCAACAAGTGCCCTGGTTTTCCTCAATAGACAAATTTGAGCTAAGCAAAGAAAGGCAACTTTGCAAAGAGTGTCTCCCAGGGAATGACTAGAAAGGTAAAATAATAGCAATACTCTGAAAATGAGGTTTTAAAGGTGTTCCCATGCCATTCTGCTCCCTCTGGTGGCTGCCAGGCTACTGGATTTCAGTGTGATTTCCTTTTCAGGCTGTTAATTTTTCAGGCTATTGCAGAGCTGAAAAGCAGAGTAGGAACAGGATAACTTAAAACACCATAAAGCATGTTGTTCTTACTGAAATTCAGTCATTTTTCCTGAATAAACAGGCCCTAGATTGTGGCGAGCCTTTGGTTAATTTCCAGTGTTCTGAAAAAGTCAATTCTGACCATTTTTGCCAGTTTTCTTGATGCCTTTATCAAAGAAAGGATTTTCAGAGGTCTTTAATGTGCCATTTTCACTGACATCACATCAGCCTAGTATTCTGAATGCATTATAGCACTGTGGTCAGAATTTGGGCTCCAGCAGCTAGACTGGGTTCAAATCGCAGCTCTACCAGTTACTAGCTGTGTCACCTTAGTCAAGTTCCCCAACTTCTCTGCCTCATTTTCCTTCTCTAGGAAATAGAGATATAATAATAGTATTTACTGCATCAGATTATAATAAAAACTAAGAATTAATACATGAGGGTACCTGGGTGGCTCAGTCAGTTAGACATCCAACTCTTGATCTCAGCTTAGGACTTGATCTCAGGGTGGTGAGTTAAAGCCCTACAATGGGCTCCACGCTGGGCATGGAACCTATTTTTTAAAAAGGGGGGGGATTAATACATGAAGAAATCCTAGTATAGTGCCCAGCATATCATAACAATTTGATAAATATTGGTAATATTGGTGCTGCTATTATTGTTATTGTTATTAGGTCATTCCTCTAAGCATTGTTAGGGGAAGGGCTATTATTTTATCTATTTGACAAATGGAGAAAGGGGAGGAGAAAGAGGGGAGGGAACTTGCCAGGGGTCACACAGCTAGTGGTCCTGACTGTGTTGCCACAAACCAAGATGTAAGGTGACCCCCAAGTTCATGTTTTCTTATGCCACTGATCCACCATCAAGAAGTCAGGACTTGGAGGCAAATAGGACAGAAACTGAGCTCTGTGCCTGCAAACACTGATACCCTGAGGACCAGAGACTCCCACTGCACCTCCTTTTTTTAGTATACCCAGCAGAGAAGGGAGAGTGAAAGTCCATGTGCACCAGTAGTACAAAGTAAGCCCCGGGGAGAGTGAAGAGGGGGAAATGTGCAAATGGAGAAAGCGCTCTGGGAGTAAAAATCAGTGAGGTGAAACATCATGTTCTCCACATTGATCTTCACCCTTCCTTACCATTGACAGGAAGGATATTCCTTCATCAGTTCCAATTTATATTGATATTGACACTTTCTAGGGTCTGGTGGCATCCGGAAGACATGGCAAGCCACTCCAAATTTGTTACCTCAGTGTGCACCCCACTAGGAGGTCCAAAACCCTTGCAGCCCACTTCCTATGCTTGCCACCTCCTGCCATCTGTCCTAGGCAGTTCCATTTATCAAACAAATATTAAGCATCCTCTCTGGGCAAAGGACACCATGCCGTGGGGCGTGGGGGCTCTTCATTAGTGGAGGGCAGTCCAAAGATAAGAAACATCTCCAGCTTCAAGAAGCGAAGAGACAAGTAGAAAAATAAGGCAAGAGCTCCGTCAAGTGGAGAGCCATTAGGCCCAAGGGCCACCAGTGGGGTAGAAACCATGGGTCTCGTGGTTCTAAAGGAAGTAGTCCTTCAGCATGGGTGGATCGGAGAGCCTTGGCCCCAATGCATGGCTAGGAGTTGAGTGAGAGTTCAGTGGGGTGGCAGGAGTCTGATCCCGGGGCCTGGAGCTGCCTCATGAAAGCAGAGAACACAAGACATGGTCAGGCACACGCTGGGAGAGTGCGAGCCACAACAGGTGGGGGCCTCATGCCATGCCAAAGAATGTGGGCACAATACAAGTGTGACTAGGGGGAACCTCTGAGAAACTGGAAAAGGGGAACCCTGTGGTCATGTGTGGGAGGTAGGTTACCTAACAGAGCAGAACTTTGAAGGTGGAGGAGGAGGGTGTTGACTTCTTCAGAGTACAGCATGGCAGTGGAAGCTGGACATCCCTTCCCACTGGAGGCAAGACTGGATGGGTCACCGACACTCAGGCATCCTTGGCCCCTCACCTGTCATGAACCAAAATGCTCTATGAGCCTAGACAGCTAGGAAACCGAGTAGGAATGGTATAGGGGCCATTCAGGAGCTGGCAAGTGTGGGATGCCTCTCCTGTTGGGTCACAGGAAGGGCGTGTGGCCCAACCAGTAAGGAATAGAGGCTATTGCTGTCCTCCTGGGAAGAGAACCAGGATGACAACAGCAAGAAAGGAAGGGAGGAACTGGATGTGAGCAATATCATGGGGATGTACCAAAGGCAGAACCAATGGCACTTGGGTTTTTTTTTTTTTCTCTAAAACCATATTCAGGGCACTGGCAGACACTTCCAACCCACCACCCACTCCACTCTACCCCCTCAAGTCGGCAAGTGTGTGGCATGAAAACATCACCTTCAGAGCATGGAAGGTAAGCTTCCCAGAGATGGAAGAAGACTAATATGGCCTGTCGTGTTCAGGCTTGGAGAGGAAGGCAGACCTCGGGAAATGAAGGAGCCAGAGTCTGGATGTCTGGGCTCCAGGTCACCCTTTACCACACTGGGGCCATGGCCAACATCTCAGAAAGTGCCTGAGGGGAGGACCAAGGCCTGTGAAGAGCAGCGAAGAGCATCCCGCCATGTGAATGTTTATTAAAGGAGCTGAGGGGCACTGCACATTGACCCAACACCATAACAGCTCAGGCGCAGGACGCCCTTTGGGGACCACGATGCTTCCAGGTCTCTCTGGCACCTCACATGCTGTCTAGTGAGAGGGGGAACTGCCACCTGGACCTCAAAAACCTTTTCCCAAATCACTTAGCCACTACCTGGATCTGGTCGGTGTGGTGTCGGGGTGGGAGGAATCACCAATCAACCTACCATGAGGCTGGCCCAAGGCACATTAAGGGCACCCTAAACAACGTTGGAAGACAGGAAGAAGATCAAAGGAAACATTAACATCTGGGTGAAAGGTGAAGTTGGGAGGATATGCTAACTTGGAATAGAAACCATGTGTTCCTTTTGGGAACAAGTGCCAACAGCACAAAACATAATCTGCCCCCTATTGCTCAAAAGCTCTTAAATAGTGAAGTTCCTCTGAGCTGCTATTTCCCTGGTCCCCCAGCTATTCACCCTGGAACACTGCCTCTGCCACCTCTCCCACCCCACATCTTCACCTTCCCTCCACCTTCAAGACCTGATTCAAGTGCCAATCCCACAGCTGCTTCTTCTCTCCCCTCACCCTAAAGAGACAGCTCCCCACTCTATGCTCCAACAACCTTTGCTTATGGTCAATTTAAGGCTCTGCAGATGGGTATCTAATTATCCTGCATGGGCGCCCAGGTGGCTCAGTCAGTTAAGCGTCTGACTCTTGATTTCAGCTCAGGTCGTGATCTCAGGGTTGTGAGAGGGAGCCCCGCATTGGGCTCTGCACTAGACTTGGAGCCTGCTTAAAATTCTCTCTCTGCCTCTCCCTACCCTCTCACTCTCAAAAAACAAAAACAAAAACAAACAAACAAAAAAAAACTCTTGCTAGGCAGTACATAGTATGTGTCCAGCAGGGTGTAATTTCCTGGCAATAGGGATAATATTTTATTTGTGTTTATTCCCCCCATCCCACAGAACCCAGCCCAGGGCCTAACTATATTTATATTATCTATTTATTGACCTGACTACTCAGTGTTTGACAGCTTTCTGGACAAAGAGCTTCCTCACAAGATGGCTAGAATTGTCAGAAAGTTCATATATCAGCCCAAAACTGTGTCCCTGTAGCCTCTAAACTTTAGAAGTCATTGCTTTTCCTATTGTGACTCTCTTAGAATATTTTCCTCCGTCTTGTACACGATAGCCAACAAATATTTGAAGTCAGCATTCGTCCCTTGCCTGCCCCCCCTTACAAAGCTCTTCTTTCTCCTCTTAAACATACTCATAGTCCAAAAGGGGTTATAATGTAACTAGACACTAGAAAGAGAACAGGAAAAATGAAGTTCAAAGACAGAGAGTGCCTTGTTTTGGTTTGAGGTTTGGATGAGATCCAGCTCCCCAATTCTATGATCCATTCTCAGGAAAGAAAGACACATGTCCCTGGAATGCTCAGGGAAAACAGTGGAATTCTGTCACTGCCTCAAAGGGCACCAAAGGAAGGAGAGGCTATACCTGGACATGGCAGTCAGGTGATGCTTTCGGCTCCCCAGCACTTGTGTGTAGTTTTTCTGGACACCAATACTACCTTCATGGAGCGATGGAGACCTACAGAAGCATGTGTTTTACTCAAGAGACTATGGGACCGCAGGGATCATTGAACCCATGTCTTTCCATTTGCAGGTAAGAAAACTGAGGCCCAAAGAGAGGAAATGAATGAACAGTTATCTAAATGTATCCTCAAAGACCTAGATTTCCATTGTCTTTAACTTTTAACTGGACTCACCTCTGTCCTCAGCAATTACAATTTCAGGCGAAAATAGAATGGCTCCCCCTTCCCCTATTCCCTGATACTTCACATCCTCACCAAACTACAGACCCGTAAGATTAGAGCTAACAAATGCTTTAAAAGATGTCAACTCTGGGATGTCATGTGGAGCCAACAGCTGATGCAAGTTGTCCTGATGTCCAAGTTCTCAGGTTCACAGATCAGCTTCTTGAATGTTGAGTATGTTCATTTATAACATATGCATGCATTGTATATTTTAATATGTATCGAACGTAATATTTCTAAAAGATCATAAAGGAAACAACATGTGAGTGACTTCCATCTACATTCTTTTCCTTCAAGCAAAGAGGAAAGAGGAAGACAAAACAAAAGGACCCTGAGAATTTTATAAGGTTTTGTCCTAGCACAGAGCAGCATTTTGAGGCTGTTCAAACATTGGTTTTATTGCCATATAGTGTGCACAATAGACATTCAGGACCCCTACTCCAGATATCTTTTACAAATGTTATTTAGTAAAATGTTTTTATGCCTGATAGATTAATGATGTATCTTTGAATGAAATCCAAATACAATGTATCCATCAGAGATGTGAGAACAGTGTTGTCATAGGTCAGCAATGAGCCGAAGGTGGCTTTTCCTGTCCTCTTCTGCCTGAGCCTCATCTCATTGCCAGGGTGGGTGAACAGGAGGGGAGGAATCTAAGAAAAGAACAAATGGAGTAAAGCAGAGCAAGAGGAGAGAAAGCTGAAGAAGGAAACCCCACATCCAGAAGAACACAAGGAAACACACGGAATCGCAGTTAAAATGAACACAATGGAGAGACGTGTCTCAACATAAATGTCAAAATATAATAGTAGAAAAAATAAAAATAAACTTGAAAATTTAAAAACAGGGGTGCCTGGGTGGCTCAGTGGGTTAAGCCTCTGCCTTCGGCCCAGATCATGATCTCAGGGTCCTGGGATCGAGCCCCGCGTCGGGCTCTCTGCTCAGCTCCCCTCCCTCTCTCTCTCTGCCTGACTCACTGCCTACTTGTGATCTCTCTCTCTCTGTCAAATAAAGAAATAAAATCTTTTTTTTTTTTTAAAAGGAAAATTTAAAAACAAAAATACATATTAGACCTTGAAAGCAAATTGCAGGAAGCTACATAGAGTATATTACTTCACTAAAGCTTAAGCATGCAAAACAATTTGTTCTGCATGGATATGAACCTCACAGTGAAAGTATAAAAAAACTGCACAGGAGTAGTGATCACCCAGTTAAGTTGGAGGTAATATCCCAGCAGTAGAAAAGAGAGGAAAGACAGGAAAGGAGACTAGGGAAGAGAATGAGGGTAGTGGCTTCACTTGACTCTGCTTCTCAGATATGGTTCTGCTTCTCAAGCTGCATGGGGAATATACATGCATTTGCTGTATTATTAGCAAATGATAGACCTTGTCTTCCTAGCCAAAAGAACTAAGTCAGCGTTACCCCCAAAAGAATTGGAATACCTGTCCCACTACCTCTTTCTTTCCTCTCCATCTCTTTTTTCTCTTTCTCACTATCTACTCATTCCTATACAATACATAGTTTACATACATATATATTAGAGAAAGAAAAGATTAAATAGGTGGATAAGACAAGTGATAGATAATAATGATGATAGAAGATGGATGCATGGATGGATGGATGGATAGATAGATAG
The DNA here is from genome assembly GCF_002288905.1 of Enhydra lutris kenyoni. Classification (NCBI taxonomy): domain Eukaryota; kingdom Metazoa; phylum Chordata; class Mammalia; order Carnivora; family Mustelidae; genus Enhydra; species Enhydra lutris. The sequence goes on along the minus strand of NW_019154085.1, from coordinate 32,703,113 downwards.
ATAGATAGATAGATAGATAGATAGGAGATAGGTATGGGAAGATAGGATCATATTATATGCCAAGTGCTTTCCATGATCTCTTATTTAATCCTTATAGTGACCCATCTTACAGATGAGATAATTGAGGCACAGAGAACCTATCTCACAAAGCTATCAGGTGGCAGACCCCCAATCAAGCCCAGTGAGTCTGATCACAGCATTTACTGATCTTCTGAGCCATGATACCACTTGAACTACAAAAGCCAGAGGCATTCAAGAGTTCCCATCCTGGGGCTTCTGGGTGGCTCAGTGGGTTAAGTACCTGCCTTCAGCGCAAGTCATGATCTCAGGGTTCTGGGATCGAGACCCACATTGGGCTTCCTACTCAGTGAGGGAGTCTGTGTCTCCCTCTCCCCCTGGCCCTCTGTCCATTTGTGTGCTTTCTCTCTCTCTTGCTCTCAAATAAATAAATAAAATCTTTAAAAAAAAAAAAAAGAGTTCCAGTCCTTCCTCTAGAAATCCAGAGAGAGGAGAGCATGAGAAATAAAAAAAAAAAAAAATTAAAAAAAATAAAAAGTAAAATAAAAACAAGTAAATAAGAATGAGTGGGATGGACAAAATAACTTATTCTTAACAGACAGGAAGCCACCACCCAGGTTCCATCTTCCTGATTTCTGGCTGCAGCTGAATGAGATCTAGCCTTCTTCCTCACAGCCCCAAGGAAGAGACATGCTAAGGAAGAGATCACGTGTCTTCCAACACACAAATAACTGCAGAAGCATCTTATTTGTCACAAATATTATTTGTGCTACAAATCTTCTGTCCTGTTTGACTCACATCAGTTTACACATCAGCATCAAAATGTCCATGCTTTCCTGCACTTACAAACCCAGAGTCTTGTGAACACTGATAAAGTTAGGGAGGCCTTCTTTGAGGAAAGCTGCTTCCCTGGTTCCCGCATGAACAATTAGCTGCATTGCCCCAAAGGCTCAGGATCAAACCCCACCATCAGCAGTGACTCAGTAGGAAACCTCACCATCCTGATACTTTTGCAACTACGTGTCTTTTTCAAAACCAACAGTGACATCACATAGCAGGAAATAAAATACATTCGTAGAAAAATTTGATCTGAATATTTAAAATTCAAATAATAATTCTTACCATTCAGATGTGTGGAGACTTAATAGGCTTATTCTTATTTGAAAATTGCATCTGTAGGTTGTTTGGGATTAAGACTTTAAAGATACATACCGCTTAACCATCTGCTTTGTGTTTGCTCTTAACATTGAAGTTGTGGTTAAATGATACATATTTTACATTTAAATATTTGGAAACACGGCCAAGATTCATTAAGAAAAGCAAACATTTAGCTCCCCATTTCCTCTGACTAATTTTCAGAACACTTTTGTCTATGCCTTTCCTGGAGAGTGACCCTTCATCCCACCAAAGACAGATATATTCATTTCAATAATTTCAAAGAACATAAGAAATGAAACTCATAGTGCCAGAATATAGGTATTACAGATGCTCCCTGGGGCACAGAACAAGGAAGTAGTTCTCTGGACTATACGGAAGAAGCTGAGCTCACTTGGGCACATTCTCCTGCTTACAGAACAAGTCTTTGCCTGTAACACAAGACTGGATGGATGGGACATTTCTACAAGCATCAAAATGTGTCATTTCCTTTCTTCCTCTTGCTTTGACCAGGGTCAATAATGCCATCATCTTGACTATTTGGGACGTAAGCAGTCCAAGCTGCATGCTTAGCTGATGATATGCAGCAAGGAAAGTTTCATTGTTGCAAGTTGTGGCAAAGATATCTAGCTGTCCCTCAAAGACTTGCGCTTTCCTCCTATTGCATAGAGATTCTGTGAGGAAATGGCTGTCAATCCAGAAATATATTCCGCATTGCCCTTTACACTTGGTGAGGTCAGTCCTCATCAACAGAGCATGAGCAAAGGGATGAGTATCACATCTCAGATAACAAGCGGTAAGAAGCCAGTATATGTTTTCCACAAGGTGGAAGGGAGCTGGATCCCTGAATCACTCACTGCATGGAAAGCGGTGTGTCCGAAGCCACCTTGGACTTCATATTCATATTCATATTTATATTCAGAAGCAGTAACTTCAATGGTGTTAAGCCACTGAAGTTTGGGAGTTTCACCGTAAAGCAACTCATCTGATTACTAACATGTGGATCGAATGAAAACCATCTCAAAACATAAAAATATCTCCCCAGCCTGGACACCTCGCCTACATGCTCTGCTTGTTAATGAAATGAGATTGCAGACCCCAAGGCTGTGACATCAGTGCCCCCTCACCTAAGAAAGAGTAACAATTAACTCGAATCAGCCCCAAGAGGACCCCACAGTAGCCACTTCAGACAGTCCCGCCCAGTCACCCATGAAACAGCACCCAGACTCAGAAGAACAGCCCCCAAATGATTTCTATCTTTGTTTAAGAATAGAGTATGTGAAGAATACTGGGATACACAAATCATTCTATTTTAAATTTCTGGAAGTCCCTTAAGCCCTCTGTTTTACAGCACTAAATAATGAAAGGCTTAGCTAAAATTGCCCTTTGCAGAAACGTTCCCCATTTTTTTTTTTTTTTAAATATCTGGGCTTTTCAATCTGTTCCATCAACTTAGTCAAACAGGTCACAATTTAGATCAGAAGGAAAAAAGTCAAAAAGCCATTGAATTCATTTGGCACATGACCCACTGAGGAAATGGCTATGTAAATACAGCCCTAGCTTAAAGCCTTCTGTTTGCTCAGCTGTGTTTATTTAAATTAAATATTAGCCCTAACTAGGTCCAATGTTTACCATCTAACCTCCATTCTGTTCACCTGAACTTGGGGTTCTAAGTTGTGGGCAAGTAGGACCAAGAAATTAAATACTTTTGGTATGCTTATTTTCACGTGAATTCAGGTGAATGCCATAAATTGGGGCCAGGGGTTCCAGAAACACAAGCCTCGGTGACTTGAGCATCAGCATGTTTTGAAGCAAAGCCCAGTCAGTGCCTTTCAAACATTTTTCTAGTACTGGAGCCCATATTTCTCAAGTAAGCTTACGCAGAACTCAAATAAGCCAAGGAGGCACATTGTGAGCTGCCATAATTAAAGCCTCTCCCCTCACTGTTCCCCCTTTCCCTCTGGCATCCCTGGGGCTCCTCTGCCAACACCTGGGTTCCAAAGATCCAACTCAGAAGAAACCGAGGCCCCGTAACATGCCCATAGCCACTTAGCCAGTGAGTGGCTGGGCAAGGACTGGAAAGCATCCCAACTCCCAGCCCTGTACCCTTTCCACATCATGGGCAGGGCCTAGCTTCTTCTCTAAATATGTTCACATCATCCCTGCATCCATGAGTTTCCTGCCTAAATTGGGAGCATTTCCAGAGACACTTAGCTTCTGGTTCTGAGGCCAGTTCATGCCTCTGTCATAGACACCAGCATCCTGGTGTCCAGAAGTCTCATTCGAGGGTGGCTAGAAAGTCCTAGAAGTGAGCACTCTCCACGTGAAGTGACACCAAGAGTGTCTGCATGCTCCCCTGCCCATCTCCTCCCTTATCTCTGAGCACTGAGCGGGCCCCCAGCCCCTGCAAGGTTCTGCTTCCTTGTATCTGAAGCAGGAAAGTTTGGGTGCTGCTGGCTAGAGTGATGGGGCAGGGCACCTGGCAAACATCCCCATCGGTATTTCAACCCATGGGCAACAGAGGAGCCATAGGAAATTGGACCCAAACATAATGTTCTTCTTGAAAACAAAAATGGGGGAACAAAAATTTGGGTTCCTTGGTTGGTAAATTGTGTTGTTTCTCGGTAATCTGTTCATTTCATCTCTGGGGTTCTCCAAATACTTGTGCTGTTTGAGCAGCGCAGGGGGCATGTTTCCTCCTCTTTCAGTGGCAATATATTAGCCCAGAATTCCAATGGAATACATTAACTCAAGCCTCCCACCCCAGCTGCGCGTGGAGGGCTGTGCATGTAGTGACACATGACTTGCGGTGTTCATGCAGCGGCTCTGCAGACTGCCGACCCTCTCCCTGCAGGAGACAAGCCAGTATATCCCGTACACCAGTGGTTTTCAAACTTTAGTGTATCTAAGAACAATTGGGGGCGGGATATTTTTTTTATAAAGATTTTATTTATTTGTCAGAGAGAGAGAGAGAGAGCGCGCACACAAGCAGGCAGAGTGGCAGGCTGCGAGAGAAGCAGGCTCCCGGCCGAGCAAGGAGCCCAATGTCGGACTCAATCCCAGGACCCTGGGATCATGACCTGAGCCAAAAGCAGCTGCCTAACCAACTGAGCCACCCAGGCGCCCCTAAAAGGCAGATTCCTAGCCTGTTTCCCTGGATGCTCCTCTTTTCTTCCATAAAATCTGCAAATGCAGTCACATGAATGGACTGGCTGGGGAAATGAAATTATATTCTGGAGGGTTTTCTAAAAGGTAAAGAAAAGAAAAGAAAAAGAAAAAGAAAAGAAAACAAACAAACGAAAAGAAAAGAAAAGAGAAGAGAAGAGGAGAGAAAAGAATAGGAGAAGAAAGAAGAGGAGGGGAGGGGAGAGGAGAGGAGAGGAGAGGAGAGGAGAGGAGAGGAGAGGAGAGGAGAGTCCCTTAAGCAGTGGTTCTCACCCTGGGCTGTATCTGTGGAGCCCTGGGGAGTTTATAAATGGACTTCAGGGAACCCATGACTTACCTGAAGTTGAAAGTAATTTTTTGTGTGTGGATATAGAGATCTTCCAAGGAAGATTCTTCATTTTCCTCTGATATCTGACCCACAGAAAGGAAAGACCCACCACCCTCGAAGCTGAAGTACATAAACGCAAACCATATACATCTCCACCTGTGAAACCTTCCAGGTAAACCTTCCTCTCACACCCTTGTCCAGCGAAAGCAGATATTCAAGGAGTTAAATCATTCATGGGACCCTAGTTGTCTTTTATTTGCTATTTGCCGGAGCAGAGAAGGGAGCAGAGAAGATCCTCCGAGCCTGGTATCTCTTTTACCAGATGAGAAATGGAAATCTAGAAGGAAATTTGCCCAAGGTCAGCTTAGCTGGTAGCTAGTAGAGCCTGGGGTGGCACCCGCTAGGCATCACCTTCCACCCTGTCCTGTTCCCACCCCCCAACTGCCCACTCCTCCTCATCCTTCCCTAACCACCCTTCACCCCCAGACCATCCAGGTCAAAACAAGTTTATCTCTATTAAGATGCAGTTTAGGTAGTGGGAATACACAAGCCAGCTGAGTATGTTTCCATGTACACGTAATTAGGAACAGCATTCCCTTTCATGGTCAAAAGTGTCCCAGTCTGAACATCACATGACTTGGTCACCCAAAGCTTGAGGATCTGCTTACAATTTTCACTATTCTCCCTCAGTGGGAAAAATTAATCTATTTCTGATACTCAACAATTCCTTTCATGAAATTTAACAACTTCTATGCACGGGGCTTGCAAACCAGCTATCCAGTCTGGATGCTGCTTTGAAATGTATCTGGGGACTCAGCATTTTTTTAAAAAATGATCTTAAATGGCTATTGGGCATTTTTTTTTAATTTGAGAAAGTTCACCAAGAAAGCCTGGATTTGCAGGTTTCTCTTAAAAAATTCTGCATCCCAGAGGCCCCATTTCCTCCTGACTGCCATTCCCTGGCCTGGGCTTTTGGGTTCAACACAGCCCTGCCCCAAGGCCTCGAGTCTGTGGTCTCTCCATTTATGTGAATTTATGTATATGTGCTATGGTTGAATGCGAATGTTCAAGTACTGACCCCAGTACCTAAGAATGTAAACCCATTCGGAAATAGGGCAATTGCAAATACGATTAGTGAAGAGAAGGTCATGGGGGGGCCCCTAATCCAGTAAGATTGGTGTCCTCATAAAAAGGGGAAATTTAGACACAGATTTGGACATAAAGACACACACAGGCGAACCCCATGTGGATAAAAAGGCAGAGACTGTGGCGACCTGTCTACAGGCCAAGGAAGACGGCTCCCAACCATGCAGAGAAATGCCCCGCCCCACCCCAATCCCCACCCTCGACAGAATCATCCAGGCCCTCATGTCAGCAGTGCCAAGGCTGACATAGGCTGACAAGGCTGACATATGACCCTGACTTAGTCCGACGCCACAAAATAGGAGCGTGCCACGTGAGCCACGTATCAGACACTCAGACTTGGCCTCAACTCATTTCATCCACCCCACAACCCGCAGGACACGAGGTCATTATCCCTACTTTGCACATGAGGAAACTGAGGCTGGCATCGAGATTAATGAACTTGCCATCATCCGAGTCCTGGAGTTCGGGCTCAGAGCCCATGTTTTCACCCAGAGACATGGGTCAGTGGGCTGAAGCCCAGAACGAACGAAACATTTTCTCTTTCCAACCCATCATTTATTCAGGAGAGCATCTCTGAAACGTGTCTCTTTGGTCTCAACTCGTTGAAAATGCTCATTATAACCTCCTTTGTCACGCTGAGCCCAGCATGTTCTGTCTGGCAAGAAGGGACTGGGACTAGATGCAATCAAAGTCCCCTCCTTCCGCGAAATCACCAGGCTACGCAGGCAGCTCATCACGAAGCGGGAAACAGCAGAAGTGACTCCCAGGCTTTGAGCCTGATGCGTTCCTTCCCTAGGCAAATCGTGTTATAAATATTTGAGAAATGGCGCAGTCAGCCGGAAATGAACAAGGCCTCCATCTCCCGGTTTCCCTCTGTAACCTGGGCATATGTCCTGGGTCACATTTATATGTAAATAGCGGCTGTGATGCTGGACTCCCAAGGGCAGTCTGCAGAGACCCCCCCTCTCCAAATAAGGAGCAGAATCCCTTACTCCACCAACCAGGGCTTCAGATCCGGGGCTCTTCCATGGGACTCGAACCTCGGTGCTGTCATCCCTGCTCCATCAAACAGGGGAAATAATCATACAAACACAAGTAAATGTTTGCAGCAATGCCTGGCTCATAGTAAGGGTTCTGTAAGTGTCAGCCATCGTCAGTGAGGGCACACTGCTTTCTCCCTGGGTGACCTTGATCGGCTTTCTGATCTGTAAAATGGGAACCATAGGAAAAACACGCTCTGCCAGCATCTGTACGTTTTTGAGCAAATTAGAAGGAAACATGGATTCCAAATTACTGTGTACATTGCAGGCACTGTACAAGTGTACAGGTGTCCCTGTCCTGCCTCTCTGTTGGGAATAGGGACCGGGCTCCCCCAAAAAGGCATTAGCAGGAATTCAATACCCAGCTCTATCTCTCGCCTCCCAGGGTAAGTCTTGGGACTCACCAGGCACATTCCAGAGCCTGCTTGGTCTCTCACATCAACCCTCCTACCACTTGATCTGGTTAAGTCTCTTTCTCTCTTCAGCATGATTTTGTCCCAGGGCCCTACCCTGTCACTGGACACTGCTCAGACCCATGTCTGGCTACCATGAGAGATTTCAGTAACTGCAACTCAGGCAAATGTTCCTGGAGCCCAGGTATGGTTTTTTGTTTTTTTTTTTTCATCTCCAAAAGCTCCATGCCAGTGTTCCTGTTCTTCCTACAGCTTCCATCCTCCATAAACCATTAGTTTCCTTCACCTATAAATAAAGGATGGATTGTCCAGATACCCTGCTTCACACTCGGGCCAGAAAAAGCCATCTCAGACCCTTACGAAGATGGTCACCTCCCTCCACTACCTTCTAAAGATGATTCCCCGGACAACTGGTAACCCCATAGCCAGGCCGTCTCTTAGTTTGGGTGACCTTACTTGTTTTTGATACTTGGGGCCCCCAGATTAACTTCTATGAGAAAACACTATTTGGGGAGGGCTTTGTGAGGCCCCAAACACCCCAGAAATGATGTAAGTGAACCTGAGTTCTAGACTTCCAAGGATTCAATCAAAAGGACCCAATATTGGGGCACTTGGGGGGCTCAGTCAGTTAAGCATCCCCCTCTGGGTTTCAGCTCAGGTCATGATCTTAGGGTCACAGGATCGAGCCCCGAATCAACCTCCACTTTCAGTTTGCTTGAGATTCTCTCCCTCTCCTCTCCTCCCCTCACCCCGCAATCCCACTGCTCCCTCTCATATGTGCTCTCTCTCTCTAAAATAGATAAATAAATCTTTTTTTTTTTTTAGAAAAAGCACTCAATATTTTTTTAGAAAACCACAACTCTCAAACTCCGTGACCACCTGACCCCCTACTCACCTTGGTTCTAACTAAACGCTTAGTGAGGCCGAGATCACTGCACGGGGCCACCGTCTGGAAAGGAAATACATGAATGTGGCACAGGAAAGAGCTTTGACAAACAAGATGCACGATTATTAGCATTATCTGTTCATTCTGTCTTCCAGGTGGACTGTTCAAGAGAAACCCGCAGAGACTGTTCATGGCATTCGGAGCTTTGCCCGCTTTCTTCCTCTGACAGGATTCACCCAGGCACTCAGGGCCTCCCTGTGAACTAGGACAGTGCTGGGGTCTGCACTGTCACCTTCCACTTGTGCCAGGGCTGCAAACCTTGCAACAAGATCGCTGCAGGAGAGACGGAATTCCAGTCCTTGACCACATAGCATTGGACGAGTTGGCATCCGTCCAAAGGTGCCAGAAATGTGTGTGAGAAGGATTATTTTTAAAATATTATTTTTAAAACACTTCTTGGAGGAGCGCCTGGGTGGTTCAGTAGGTTGAGTATCCGACTCCTGGTTTCAGCTCCAGTCCTGACCTCAAGATCATGAGATCGAACCCTGTATCAGGCTCTTTGTTCAACATGGAGCCTGCTTGAGATTCTCTCCCTCTCCCTCTGCTCATCTCTCTCTCTCTCTCTCTCTCTCTCTCTTTCTCTCTCTCTCTCCCACCCTCTCTCTCTCAAATAAATAAATAAATAAAATATAGGGGCACCTGGGTGGCTCAGTCAGTTAAGCATCTGCCTCTGGCTCAGGTCATGATCCCGGAGTCCTGGGATCGAGCCCTACATCAGGCTGCCTGCTCAACCTGTTTTTCCCCCTGCCCCTCACCCCACTCATGCTCATGCTCTCTCTCTCGAGTAAATAAATAAAATCTTTAAAAAATAAATAAATAAAATCTTAAAAAAATAAAAACACTTCTTAGAAATGAAGTCTAACATATGAACTAATCAGGCAGCAAAACAAATACAGGTATCTCTACACCTGCGTCCTTTCAACCAATGTCCAGTGTGGCCTTTACACTAGGGTTGGTTAGGATTTTTCTGTGAGGGACTGATAACTGCCTCTCCCCCATTAACAAGTTAGGAAGAAATGAGGCCTGAGCTTCAGAATCCTGGGGAGGCCAGTAGACGCCTTAGTCTTTCCAGAGCTAAGAGGAGATGTGTCCCATCCTGATGGGATCTGGAGAGCAAGGTGAGGGCACAAAAGCAGCTCCCTAATTCCCTCAGAGGAAGGGCTTTGCAAATCCCAACAAAGCTTGCCCCTATTTTCTATTGCTACGTAACAAACCATCCCAGACCGTGGTCTATACGATAATCAGCATATGCTTCTATCTCTCCTGGTTGCACGGGCTCCCCTGGGCGTCCCCGCTCCGCTGGCCGTCTTTGTCAGGGAGCAGTCAGAGACCATGTTGGAGGCTTGTCTGCTCACATGACTGGTGCGTGGGCTGGGAAGAACCAAGCATCGGGGGTTAGCCGCTAGCATTCCTCCGATAGCTCCCTCTGCGTCTGGGTGGTCTCTCCCCACGATCCCTCCAGGGTGGTGGCTCAAGTGTAGGTCATTCTTAGGTGGCTGCTCTGTGCTGTAAAGGCACAGGGGAGAGGAAAAGAGACAGAGAACTGGGTGGACACCATGTCGCCCATCTGATCGAGCCTTGAAAGTTATGCAGTGATACTTTCATTGTATTCCATCAGCTAAAAGCCAGTCACTACACTGGCCCGCATTCAAGGGGAATTAGATCCACCGTTTGATGGAAGGAGTATCAAAGAGTTGCATGTTTTAAACTCGCCACAGTGGTTTTCAACCCCATTTACACACGAGAATCCCCAGGGAGCGCTCGATGCCCACACCCCACTCCAACCCAGGTAGACTCTCCCCCAGTGGAGCCCAGGCATCGATCCCTCAGCAACATGAAACCAAGTTTAAGAGCCACGGCTTTAGGCAGACATAATTTTTAAAGGTACCTAAAATTTACGCCTCCTAATGCTCACTTATTAACCTCAGCAAACCCAATGCTGGCCTTTTGTAATAAATATATTTTTTAATTTATAAATAAATATATATATTTGATATATAACATGATATCAGTTTCAGATGTACCACATAATGACTCAATATTTGTGTACATATATATTTTGAGGAAATACACATGTGTGTATTAAGTTATGTGAATGCACATATCTATAAATATTTCTACACGTGAAAATCTCTATCAGGCTAACCATGGATTTACACTGACGTCTCCAGCTCTCACTCATTACAGCACAAATAGTTCCAGGCACCCCTCTGGCTCATGTGTTGGATTACATCCTTTTCCAACAGCAAGAAGCCTGGCTCGCAGCATCTGTTATCCACTTACTTGTTCAGTTCCAGTGTGTGTGTAAGTGTGTATGCGTGTGTGAGCACACCCACACTGGCCTCAGAATTATGCTATTTGTGTATATTAAGAGATGATCACCACAATGCCTGGTTAGCACCCATCATCACACAGAGTTACAGAGGTTTTCTTGAGATGAGAATGTTTAAGATCTAACCTCTTAGCAAATTTTCATATCTAATACAGCATTTTTTTAAGATTTTATTTATGTATTTATTTGTCGGAGAGAGAGAGAGAAAGCACAAGCAGGGGGAGTGGCAGGAGGGGCAGAGGAAGAGGCAGGCTCCTGGCCAAGCAAGGAGCCCGATGTAGGACTTGATCCCAGGACCCTAGGATCATGACCTGAGCCAAAGGCTTCACTGACTGAGCCACCCAAGCATCCCTACAGCATTAACTACAGTCACCACGCTGTACATTGTATCCCCATGACTTATTTTATAACTGGAGGTTTATACCTTTGACTCCCCTTACCCATTTCGCCAGCCCCCCCGGCCCCCTGCAATAAATATTTTTAAATATCCTATGTTTTCAATTAAAATTCATGGGTAATATAATTTGCCTATACAGATTGCCTATTCGCCTAAATAATAATAATAATGTAATAAATATAATATATAATAATAAAATAATAACTCGCCTATTTCCCAAAATAGCAATATATCAACCTAACTACCATCAAAGGTAAATACAGAAAGGTAATTTATAATATGGTGGGGTTAATGTGGAGCACAAACTCAGCCATCATACCTGGCTCGCTAAGATGTAACACAGAGGTGGCTGAGGGCAGGACGGGTTTCAGAGAAGCAGGTAAGCAGGGCTTTGAGATGCCGAGGCCTGGGGACCACTCCGCACTAGAAATCCTGCTAGGGGTTGCCTTCCTGGAAGCTTCCTTAGCCCAAACAGCCACCCTGTGATCTAAGCACTGTACGCATTGTCCCTTAGGCTATGTTCAGCACTCGGAGAACATGCAGATTAGCATATCATATCTTTTCTGTAAACAAATCCTCGGGGGTGGGGGGAGTCATGGAGGGAAGGGAGGGAAAAATGAAACAAGATGGAATTGGGAAGGAGAGAAATGGAAAGAGACTCTTAATCTCAGAAACAAACTGAGTGTTGCTGGGGGTTGGGGGCGTAAGGATATGGTGGCTAGGTGATGGACCTTGGGGAAGGTATGTGCTATGGTGAGTGCTGTGAATTGTGTAAGTCTGATGAGTCACAGACCTGTACCCCTGGGGCAAATAATATATTATATGTTAATAAAAAAAATTTTTTTTTAATCCTCCTAGTTTCAGCAAGACCCCTTGTCACACATCACGTGCTTGAGAAACAGTGATAAGGATTTGTGATTATCCTGAAGGACCAACAAATCCAGGAGCAAAGAAGAGCAAAGGGTCTTGGTCTCTGAGCGTTGATGCCCTTGCCTTCTCCTGTCTTTCACAGAGAAGGGGGGAGGCACCTTTCATCCATCGGTGCAGGGATGGCTGGCCATCCCAGCAATGATACAGTAACAGGACTGTCCCTAAGCAGATGCTCAGACTCCACAGTATCACGTGTCATGTAGTCAGACTGTTGCGCTCTGTGTAGAGTCCCCATGAATGTGACCACTACAACTGCACACTAGCACAATGTGTTGTGCTGGAGACTCAAGCGCAGTGAGCTGCTTGATGTCATTAGTGTGACTTCTTCAAACAAAGCAACCCCTAATACCCTCTTCTCATAAGGACGCCATATTGAGCCCTCTTTAATGACCCCATCTTTTTTTTTTAAGATTTTATTTATTTATTTGACAAAGAGAGAGAGATCACAAGTAGGCAGAGAGGCAGGCAGAGAGAGAAAGAGGGAAGCAGGCCTCCACTGAGCAGAGAGCCCGATGCGGGGCTCGATCCCAGGACCCTGAGACCATGACCTGAGCTGAAGGCAGAGGATTAACCCACTGAGCCACCCAGGTGCCCTAAAGACCCCATTTTAACTGAATTGCCTCTTTGCAGGCCCTGTGTCTACACAGTCACATTCTAAGGTACTGGAGGCTGGGGCTTCGACATGTGAACTTGGTCCATAATAGTAACCAGCTCTTGGGAAGCTTCTAAACAAAGCAAAGTTGTCATCTTCGACCCATTTTCAGAGCAATTGTGTTCCAACAAAACATATTATATATTATTGAAACTGGGCCCCCACCAACACCAGCATTAAGTTTATATGTGAAATGGAGAGAGATTCTAGGCTCGGTTCATTAAAAACAAGTTTTACATTTACATGGATGTCCCATTGGGCATTTGACGATTGTGAAGGATGAGAGACAATTCATGTGTGTGGGACTCGGACTGGACACAATCAGGCACCACCAGCTTCCCCCTACTAACTGCCAGTAACCCTGCTTCAATTATTGTGATGCTCAGAATGCCCCCTAGGGGCCAGAACTGGTTTGACTGAGGATATTTGATTTAAAGGAAGCCAAGGATAAATCACAACTAAATATTTCTCTTGTCAGTGAAAAATACTACCCCCTATTTTATTTGCTTAGCAAGTTTTGTTATTAGCATTTCTAAAATTGGGAGCAGACTATTATTGTGTTTAATACTTGAGCTTAACTGCAGGGCTATGTGACTTTACCCAATGGAAATTACCGAAGGCAAAGGGAATCCCAAACAAAAGTTGTTTTGGTTTTAGTCTATTCCAAATTAGCCACACCGATGATGCTGTCAGTTGGCTTAATAAATAGTCCAAAGTTGACAGCATGCAATAAGGGAGAAGAAGTTTTTCCCCTTGTTACATTCTTGGGAAGAAAAAAAAAAAGAAAAGAAAAACAAATTTGCCATTGATCAAATTTTCTAAAAATGTTTCAAAGTTTGAATGTTTACTTTGAATTTGAGGTCATATGTGTACACACAAGTAAAAAAAAAAAAAAAAAAAAAAAAAAAACAAAGAACATTCTAAAGAAAAAACATCGTTGTTTAACGAGTAATAATATTGTGCCCCAAATCCCAAGCAGGGCGAGCAATGAAGCCAGCAGGTGGTGAAGCCACATATCCAGCACAGGTCTGTCTGACACCAGAGCCATGCTGTCCACCCCCACACAATACAACATGGATGGGATATTTGGGAGAAGGACCAACACAACAGAGCCGTACACTGTGGAATGCGCAGCATTTCTCCAACAAAGCAAGGGGACTTTACTCTCAGGTAGAGCATGTGGGATGCTCCCTTAAAGCACTTCATGACCCATCACCTGTAGATTCTTACTTATCTTTGGACAAGACCTAAATGTCACTCAGACAATCAATGTCTAAGTCTAGAGGAAAAAAAAAAAAAAGACATTCTAAAACATACATGCTTCAAGTACTTGGGCTGAGCCTGAACTTAAAAACATTTTAATGTTCAAATGCATTATTACCTTAATGGTTAGAGGTTTTTTGTTTTTTGGTTTTTTTTTTTAAGATTTTATTTATAAGGGCGCCTGGGTGGCTCAGTGGGTAAAGCCTCTGCCTTCGGCTCAGGTCATGATCCCAGCATCCTGGGATCGAGCCCCACATCGGGCTCTCTGCTCTGCAGGGCATCTGCTTCCCGCTCTCTCTCTCTGCCTGTCTCTCTGCCTACTTGTGATCTCTGTCTGTCAAATAAATAAATAAAATCTTAAAAAAAAAAAAAACTTAAAAAAAAAGATTTTATTTATTTACTTGAGAGAAGAGAGAATGGGGGGAGGGGGCGACGGGCAAAAGGGAGGGAGAATCAGACTCCTTACTGAGCAGGGAGTCTACACAGGGCTCAATCCCAGAACCCTGGGATCATGTCCTGAGCTGAAGGCAGATGCTTAACTGACTGAGCCACCCAGGCGCTCCTTTAAAGGTTAGATTTTAAATCGCCTGAAAATTAAAACATTATTATTTCGTGTTTGGATATTCCCTCCTCCAGCACATGTAAGAGGTTTCTTTGTTGGGTCCTTTGAGATATGCCAAGATAATTATACTTTTGCATAGCTGGAGATAAAACTGCCCCACATGACCCAGTCTGTCCATCAAGACAATGTCCATGAAGACCCAGTCTACTCCTGTTCTCAGCATTCAGGAGTTTCTTCCCCAGAAAGAAGAGAGTAGGAAGCCAAAGTCTGAATGTTGTTGCTTTTTAACTGATTTTCTTTTGATTACAGCTATTGATTTTTTTTAAAGATTTTTTGTTTATTTATTTGACAGGCAGAGATCACAAGTAGGCAAAGAGGCAGGTAGAGAGAGAGAGAGAGAGAGGAGGAAGCAGGCCTCCTGCCGAGCAGAGAGCCCGATGCGGGGCTCAATCCCAGGACCCTGGGATCATGACCTGAGCCGAAGGCAGAGGCTTTAACCCATTGAGCCACCCAGGCGCCCTAACTATTGATTCTTTTATAGCACAAGAGAAATCATTTGTGGTCATGTCTGTATGTTGAAAAATAACAGACACCTTCCCTTCTAAAATATTAGCCAGAAGAGTTTTAATAGTTTCCATGGCCAATGTAAATCATAGCGCAAGTGATGACAGTAATAGTTTGATACATATTTGTTGAATTAGCGAATGGATGGTATGATGGTTCAAAGCACGTAAACACACTAGAAAAGTCAAAATGACCTGGAATAGTCAATATGGTGACAGACATGACAAAAGTCCCATCTGAATATCATCTTCTAGGGGACAGAAAAGGGATTTTACTTTAGCCAAGGCATTCAAAACCATGTGTTTTGGATAATCTTCTTAGACACAATCATTATTTGTATTTTAAGTCATTGAATGATTCTCAAGGACTTCGTTCTGGCAAGAAAAAGACATTGTTTATAATTCATTAGATGCATGTTACAGTATTTTGTATTCTGTAATTTTAGCCTGAGATCCCAAGAGTCCCCACCACAGACTCTTCCCTTGTGGTACTGAGAAGGTTATAACAGTGCAGGATTAAAGAACAGACTCTTCCAATGACATGTGACCACTGCTGTGGGAGATCCCACACCTTTTCCTTGAGACTGGTACCCATAGGAGCACCACATACGCATGTTACTCGGTATGGGTTATAAATCTACAGAAGTTCAGAAAAATAATGACCAATTAACATTGGACTTAATGAATCCCTTTTTTTCTTCCACTTCCATCTCCTCCTAACACAGTCAGGGTTGCCTTCCATGACTGATGAAATCACGTGTGCATGGTGGATTCATCCAGGTCAATGTCATGAGAAAAATACCCAAAAGGTACACAATTACAGTCTAATCATTGTGTCATAATGTATTCAGACTATTATGCTAATTTGACAACAGCCAAATGGAATTTGAACAGTGCAACTAATCTTCCTTTCAGGTCATCCCTATTATATACCATCCTGCTGACCATCTGGCAATTGATTTCAGGGAATGATTGAACATTATTTCAAGCCTGCCTAGAGACCACCAAGGGAATTAGACAAAATGGAAATATAATGATTCAATTGCAGGCCTAACATTCACAGATTTCTAAGACTTTTAAAAATTATTTTTCTTCTCAGCACACATTTACTCAGCTGTTATATTCCCTGCATGGGACAATATATCAGACATCAAAAAATGAATAAGGCGTGCCCCTCAAGAAACGCATCGCTGAAGCAAAGGAGAGAGAGTATACAATGACCTATAACGTAACGTTGGCTGTTCACTAGGGTAGCCCCAGCCAATGTCTCTGTGAGACATTGTGAGTACGCTGGCAATGTACTTAGTCTAAACTGAGTGTGCTGTAAGTATATAATACACAGAAGATCTCAAACAACTTGTTATACCTCCTTTATAAGCGTTGCATTGTTACATGTTGAAATGATATTTTTAGATATATTACGTTCAGAAAAACACGTTTTCGAAATTAACTTTTGCATTGTTTTCACCTTTTTCAATATGGCTACTTGGAAATTTTAATTCTATATCTGGCTCAGGTTATACTTCTACTGGACTGCACTGATATGATGTATGTGCTACAGAAAGATAATTGCACACAGAGGAAAAGGCAATAGATTCTGCTGGGCAGAGATTTTGAAATTTAATGTATGTTGGTCTTTAAGGGATTACTTTAGAAGAAGTTTGGGGAGAAAATCAAAATGGAAGAAATAGAGGCAACATCGCAGAGGCCTTAAACTCCTTGGCGAGTCTGTGGAATGGCTGGTAGACCAGGGTGGGAGAAGAAGGAAAGCCAGTAGCCAGACTAGGCTGGGAAGCATATGGAGGCCCAGACAGGTAGGGTCTTGTCTATCCTAACAACGAGACCAACTTGATCCAATGAACTAAGGAACATCATCAAAGGTCTTTAAGCAGGTGATTGACATGATCAGGACTTGCTTGTTCTGGGAGCAGAGAAGAAGCTGAGGAAGGGAGAAACCAGGAGAAGAGAGACCATTAGAAAATCAGGCCAGGAATAATGAGAGCTTGAATAAGAGTGATGATGGGAAGGCAGCCATGAATGAGACACATCAGCTCAATCTCAAAGCACCAAATGATGTGGTGCTTTCTCTGAAGTCAGGACAGAGTTTACCCGCCAAGCTCATGCTTACTTTCTATCTGATAAATGCACTTAATCTTATTGTCAACCAATAAAATTGTAGAGAATTATATTTATTTATTTATTTATTTATTTGACAGAAATCACAAGTAGGCAGAGAGAGGAAGAAGCAGGCTCCCTGCTGAGCAGAGAGCCCGATGCGGGGCTCGATCCCAGGACCCTGAGATCATAACCTGAGCCGAAGGCGGAAGCTTAACCCTCTGAGCCACCCAGGCGCCCCGAGAATTATATTTTTTAAAAGATTTTATTTATTTGACAGAGAGAGGGTCAGGGAAGAGCACAAGCCAGGGCGTGGGTGGGGGGAGGGGGAAGCAGACTCCCCACTGAGCAGGGAGCCCCATCCAGGGCTCCATCCCAGGACCCTGAGATCATGACCTGAGCTGAAAGTAGACACCCAACCGACAGAGCCACCCAGGCGCCCCCAATGAGAATCATACTGATTTTCAGACAGAGTCTCTAGAATTCATAATCTCTACATTCTTTAGGGCTTTCTTCTCATTCATCCTGAGTCCACAGAGGATAACAGCAACTTCTTGCTAAGTCAGTGCACGTGGGGTGCTTCCTCATGAGACAGGCTCTTTCTTTATCTCCTGCCGTGCCGTTGTTGCAAAAGACAAGTCCATGCGGCCAGCCCTGGACTTGACTTGCTCTCCTTCCACTTTCCATTTGCACAAAGGCCACTGAAATCTGTTCTCTCGTTCCTCTCTTGTTTACATAATAGCTACTTCGGTCTTCTGTCCTCTTTTTGTTTTCCCTTGGGGAGAACAATGCTACTGTCTCCAGGATTCATGAGAAAAAATGAAGAGTATAGTTCAATTAGCACTCGTCAGAGGCAAACATTGGAGTGTTCCAAGTAAGTAGCAAGACATGAAGCTAGCAGAAAAGTTAGTGGAGGCTGAGAAGGGGAGATGGAAGGCAAGAGCACAACAATAGTTTAGCCCTGTAAAGAGAACTAGAAAGAGAAAGTGAAATATTTAATTTTATTGGGAAAGAAATTAGTAGAGGAAGTGAGATTAAAATACACACGCATACACATGAGCATATGTCCACACACACCCACACACAAACATGAGATCCACTGACTATGGCTGTAAAAGTAGGAATCTTCGTTTTTTTAGTCAATATGTGTCTTCGTTCTCAAGAGCCTACTGGATGATTGGTATCATTTTCAAATCTTCACAGCAGCTTTCTGAATGGAACATCCTAGAGAGTCATGTGTAACAAAACGTGAAACTGACTCATAAAGTGAAACATTCGATTTCCAAACATCTCAGTGTATGACTCAATTAGCCAGACCACATGATCTGCTCATAAGAAAGTGTAGGGGATTCCATTCTCCAAAGTAAACACTCCAAAGTATTCTGTACTCAGTTACAGACCAGCCAGGATATCCTACAATACTGGTGGGGGCTGGGAAGTCAGAAACTGCCCCAATCAATCAGGTTTCTTAGTTGTAAGCAACAGAAACCAACTCTGACTATATTAAGTTAAGAAAGAAAGAAAGAAAGAAAGAAAGAAAGAAAGAAAGAAAGAAAGAAAGAAAGAAAGGGGGAGGGGGGGAGAGAGAGAGGGAGGGAGGGAGGGAGGAAGGAAGGGAAAAGAAAAATATTGAAAACCTATGGAATAATTTATAGAAGTGAAGGAAAAGTAAGTAGAAAAGTAAGTAGAAGAAAAGCAAGGAATCAGGGAAGCTCTGGAGAACTAAGTAGCAGGAACCAAGGACAGTCTGTTCAGGGAGCTAACATCAGGATTCATCAGGTTACCCCATAATCCTCTGCATTGCTCCATGTGATGTCCATGTTTTCTAGGGAAAGAGCTTTTCATCAGTGTAGTTTGAATCACGGATCCACTTGTCTAGGGAAGACAAGGTTCCTTGATTGGCTGTCCCTCCAAGCCTGAAAGCAGCAGAGAAAGTATGGTTGAGTCCTCTGAATGGAAGAAGGGGTGTAGGGCAGGCAAAAAGCAGCGGTTGTCCTCTATGAGACCAGTACCCTTTCTGTGTGCATGCTATCCACCATCCTCACCCACCCACCCACATGGTCCACCTTCAATCCACTTTCTCCAAGAAGCCTTTTCTGGATTTACAACTCCTGTTGACCTCTTTCACTTCTGAACATATACAGTACAGCTAGTCATTCACACATTCATTCAACAAGCATTTTCAAGCCTTCACTATGTGCCAGGTACTCACTCCATGGTGTACCCATTCTTCTTCTGATGGTCCCACTCCTCTCCTTCATGTTTCAGGTATAATTGTTCACATTTGGGAACTCAATTAAGATGGCGCAGCATTTATTGGTCATTTATCAATCTTTGTTGCTAAGTCTCAACCTTGGACCAAATGCTCCAACCTAGATACAAGTTCTGAAATTACTTTAAAAACCTGTACTACCCAACTACTGATAAAACCAAAGACCTTAGACATACTTGCAGGACAGATCAAGTCTAACTCTAAGTATCAAGCAAGGATCTGAATTTACACTTAATTTGCCGTTATTCATCCCATCAATAAACAATACCATCGGATGTGTTTTTTGTATGGGACATTTTTCTACTCAGAGCTGACATACAACAGTACACACTGATACACTTGTCTCCGTTTTGTTAAAATAGTGAAAATTTCCATGGTGGCTAGTCAATAGTCACTGTCCTAAGCTTCCAGGTACATTATTACCACACTAGCCACCCATCCCCTTTGCTATGACTCCTCTCCCGAACCCCACCTTCTCACAGTCCAGTGACAAAGGGTTCATCTTTGGTGCAGGACTCTGGTCTAGCCATCAAGCCAGTGTCTGTTCTGTTAGGTGCCCACACCATCCCTATCAATAAATATTTCTAATATGACCCTGGTTCTAAGTATGATGTTGGGGTTAAAGATGGGCAGACCCTATCTTTAAAGCACTTGCAGATAGAGTACTACTAGCAATAAAAAGGAACAAAGTAGATGAATCTTTAAAACTTTGTGTTGAGCAAAGGAAACCAGACATAAAAGAATACATATTGTATGATTCCATTTATACAATGTTCTAGAGCAGAAAACAAATGAACTTTGATAATATAAATCAGAAGAGTAGTTCCTTGGGGTGGAATGGAGGAGAAGGGTGTGTCTAATGTCTTAAAATCTATTTACTTTGCCGTATGTGAATTATACATAAAAAAGAGCTTAGAGTCCGATGAGGAAGACAACACCTTCAAAAATTAGTTTAATGCTCATTAGAAAGCCAAAGTCCCACAAGAGACAGAGCTAGAACCTGCATAGATAAGTGGTTATGACCATTTTCTCTTGGGTTGTGCCCAGTGTCCAGATTTAAATCTTGTTCGGTGTTGGGGTACCTGGGTGGCTCAGGGGGTTAAAGCCTGTGCCTTCAGCTCAGGTCATGATCCCAGAGTCCTGGAATCGAGCCCCACCTTGGCCTCGCTGCTCAGCAGGGAGCCTGCTTCCCCCCCACCCCGCCTCTCTCTGCCTACCTCTTTGCCTACTTGTGATCTTTGCCTGTTAAATAAATAAATAAAATCTTTTTTTTTTTTAAATCTTATTTTTTAATGTGTGACTTCAGGCAAGTTACTTTAGCTCTCTGTTTTCTCATCTGCAAAATGGTCACTATAACAGTAAGTATCTAGGGTTGTTATAAGAGTCAGATACATTACCCATTGAAAGCATTTAGGACATTTGGTACATGGGAGGTATACAACAAATGTGCGCTATTAATGAGATAATTATTGTACTTCACAGAAGGAGGTTGTGTCCCTCTGGGAGAGCCCTGAGAAGGAACATTTGGGCTGAGATTTGAAGAACTGATTATAAAATGTGGCCATGGGGAGAAAGGAGGACTTTTTATGTGTGTGTGCTCATCTGGCCCCTCTAATCCAAGAATTCTCTGCAGTGTCATCTTCTCAAGCGAGGAAGTGATCTTCCCTTTGGCCATGTTACCACTCTCTCTACATACGCTCTCATACACTTGCATTTTTTTTTAAATATTTTATTTATTTATTTGAGAGAGACAAAGAGCATGAGGGGGCAGGGCAGAGGGAGAGGAAAAGGCAGACTCCCCGCTAAGCAGGGAGCCAGATGCGGGGCTCCATCCAGCACCCTGGGATCATGACCCAAGCCAAAGGCAGATGCCCAACCGACTGAGCTACCAGGTGCCCCGACATTTGCGTTTAATAAAAAAATTAACCAATTAGTATTTAAGTACTTACTTTGTATTTATCAGTCTTCTCTAGGAGACTAGAAGCTGTAGGTGGTCAAGACACTCACTTTTATATCCCTAGGTGTTAGCACAGAAACTTTCAGGAATTACTTAGTTGTAAATGAATAAATAATAAATACATAATTTATTTTATATAAATCAAATTGTGTTTACTCCATTCGAGTCAACTCAGACTATGTTTATGGTGGACCAGGGTTCCTCTGTGGGCATAAGTATTGGCTCTGCCACTTTCTCCAGGTGAACGCTGGGCAAGTGAGTGAGGTCCTCTTTAGGCCAGTGTCCTCACATGTAGACCAGGGTCGTAAGAGTTCATCTACATAGATTTGTTGTTGTTACAGACAAGGGAACGTTTGTAAAGCATTTATCACTGTGCCTATCTCATGATAGGTGCTCAAAAAATGGTGTTATTATCAGTGTCGAAGAGTCATTATCAGTCCCTTTACCCAAACTGGAGCACTACATCACTCCACCCAAGATGCCATTATGCCAAAAACATTAAATTGTATTAAAATACTTTTGACTGTACACATCCTTCTATCCTTCTTCTCAAATTCCTCCCCCAAACCCCAACTGGCAGAGTGTGGAATAAGGATGATCTGCTTTGTCTTCGTTGTATACAGCTGGCCCAAGAATGCATTGCAAAGACATTAATCCCTGTAAGGGCCTGGTTAGCCAGAGGGAGCCATTTCCGTGTAAACTTGGATTGACCCTGCCCTTCCCAGAGGAACTTACTTGAAACCCCGGATATAGGGGTGGGCCAGGCTGGATGGAGACATCCAATCAGTGGGGCGTGCACATATTTACTATGGTGAATTGGAATTCAATTGGTCACCCGTATTGCCCACCGAGCATGACTGTGCAGTTTTCCCTGTGTGTTGCAATCTCATTGGCCACCTGTGGGTGGGCCGGGCTCAACCACCTCTATAAAGGTTAGTCTGGGAGGTGGTGGGGGTGATAGTCCTCGGGGTAGTTGTTAGGAGCTGTGCCGCTGGGAGCAGCAGCGTCCGGGTCATAGTCATTGGGAGCGTCCTGTGGGCAGCAGAGTGGTCGTCAGGAGCATCGTGGTCGTTGTAGTCGTCAGGAGCTGTAGTCGTCAGGAAGCAGCGTTGTCCGGAGTGGCGCTGCCTCGAGCAGCGTCGCCTCGAGCAGCGTCATCGGGGTCGTCGTCAGGGTCGTCATCGCCTCTTCATAAGAGACGCCCCAACTGGTCGGTTTGATTTTCGATGCTTGGCGCGAAATAAAGCTTTGCTTGACTTTCGCTTTGCATCAATCTCGTTCCTTTGATCATGGACCCTAACAGTCCCAATACCAACCATTTGGCTCCTTTCTCTTTTTCCAACTCTAAGATCAAATTTCCTTTTTTTTTAAGATTTATTTTTTGGGAGTGCCTGTGTGGCTCAGTGGGTTGCGGTCTCTGCCTTCCGCTCGGGTCGTGGTCCCGGGGTCCTGGGATTGGGCTCCGTGTTGGGCTCTCTGTTCAGCGGCGGGCCTGCTTCCCTTCCTCTCTCTCTGCCTGCTTCGCTGCCTGCTTGTGATCTCTCTCTGTCAAATAAATAAACTCTTTGAAAAAGATTTATTTTTTTATTTTAGAAAGAGAGAGAGAATGCTTGAATGGGGGAAAAGAGCAGATGGAGAGAATCTTCCATCAGATTCCCCGCTGCGGGCAGAGCCAGACGTGGGGCTTGATCTCGTGACCCTGAGATCCTGACCTAAGCCGAAAGGAAGGGACAGAGGCTTAACTGACTCAGCCACCCAGGTGCCCCAAGATTATACTTTCTAATGCTTTCCAATAATGAGTGTGTGAGTTTTACTAAAGTATTTTAGAATGTATAGAAATCTCACACCTACTGTATCTCATTTTACACTTCCATCAACCTTATTATAACACCTTTCAAAATAAAGTTAGAAAATGAGAAGATAACATAATCTGTCCGCAGCTACACCTACAACAAGGGCTAGGGCCAGGTTTCTAAATTCAAGTTTTCTGGCTCTGAACCTGACATTCTTTAGCTTCCAGTCTAGACATAAGTTTCTGGAAATTTCTATAGCAGGGGAATAATGACCTCTCTGAGTGTCTTTGTATCTGGGTATGATGAAGCTCGATGTCTGACTTTGTCTGACCCCCAGGTCTAAGCTCCAGGGAAATCAGATTGTACATGATAAGCACAGCCTGAGGCTTCGAGATTTTAATTAAGACTGGCCTAGTATGAATTTCCTGCAGCAAAGTTCAGCTGAATAAAGTCCAATCACCAGGCAACAAACATCATTGGAAAAACTCCCACCTTGAAGAGGTGGTGAAAGAGCCCATCACGTTAGTAGAGAAAAATAAAAATCCTAGATGTGGGAGCCCCCAGGGCGGGCCAGCTCAGATGACCCGACCACCTGCTGGGCTCCGCTTCCATTGTTTGTTTTTTTCCCTGCATCAAGTTATAGTCAGTTTCAATGTGGTGATGTCATTTTCTTTTTTATCCTTTATTAATTATCACAAAATATAATAGCATGCTTTACATACATATATACATATTCAAGTGTAATTGTAAGCTTTTTTTTTAAGGTTTTATTTATTTATTTATTAATTTGACAGAGATAGAGGGAACACAAGCCAGGGGCACAGCAGAGGGAGAGGGAAAAGCAGACTCCCTGCTGAGCAGGGAGCCCAATTCGGGGCTCATTCCCAGGACCCCAGGATCATGACCTGAGCCAAAGGCAGAGGCTTAACTGACCAAGGCCCCCAGGCACACCGTAAATGTTCTTTTAACCTTAATAAACATACTAAATTCTTCAGTGAGGAAATCAATGTGAAAGCTTCAAGCCATATCTGGGCATTCAGTAAACGCTTACTAACCTAGAATCTGCTGAAATTTCTCTCCAGGTGCCTTTCAGGGCTTCACAAAATGGCACAAAGCTTTCCTCCTAATGCCACCATGGTACTAAATATACCCACAAAGCAGAACTCTTTCGGAGCCCTAGTCCCTTGCCTACCCAATTCTGATGCATCAAAACACCATTAGTTAGAGTTTCAAAGTCAAAATAATCAGACCACTTTTCACCACCAACCCTGGAGAAATAAAACTGCAAACAACTCATTAAAAAAAAAGGCATCTTGATGGCTGTCCAAAATACTCTCTCACTATTTAACATTTTCTCTGGGATGCTTTCTCTATAAATATTGGAGGGGGGAAAAATCCCCGGTTCTCTACACATAGATATGCATGGACTATAGACTCAAATTTCTCACATGGAAGCCTTGACAGGTCCCCCCTCTGAAAAGAAGGCCCACCTGGGCTGATGCTTCCTCATTTGCATTTTCCCTCCCCAGCTGCCTGAGTAAATGTCATGATTTTAAAATGAAGTCTGGTTTTTTTGCCCAAATCCAAAATGTCTTTATTTGCACCCTGGAAATGCTGACATCAATTGCCTTACAAATCCAGGGAGAAAAAATTCCAGTTAATTGTAGTTGACAGGACAGTAGCATCTCTAATAATGGCAGGCACACGGCTTGTCGGCAAGGTGTCTGTTGCCATAGTTACTCGTAAGGTAAGACAACGGCAGCTCCAGAAATTAAAGTGTGACGGAACAGAGAGTGACTGCATATCACTTAGCTAAATGCGCCCACGTGGCACCTTAACTGATTATTCCAGAGGGATGCTACCTTCCTCCTGGTGAAGCTGATAATCGGGAGCAATGGCCTCTGGGAGACCGATTTTCTCAGGGCTTTTTCTTCTAGATCCCAAAACACTGGTGAAAAGGATCCCTTGATAATTCTTTAGAGCAATTCTTCAGCCTGTGCTCTTTCAACGGTTTAGAAATGAAATGTCACATCAATTGACCATTTGAAACATTTTAGACTCTCTAATACCCGCTGCCTCCACCGCCAAAGAGGGACTAGCCAGAGTTCCCAGTGACTTGTCCTATCTATACCATAGCAAGCCACCACGGCCGCCTTTTCCCTTAAATGGTTGGATTCTAAAACAAGCGCGCGGGGAATCAAAGTGTGTATGTTCTTACCTAAGTGTATATTTTACCAACTTAAACAAATGAGACAAATTGATGAATGTGTTTAAACCATTTATACAGGGGCGCCTGGGCGGCTCAGTCGGTGAAGCGGCTGCCTCGCTCAGGTCATGAACTCAGGGTCCTGGAATCGAGCCCCATGTGGGGCTCTCTGCTCAGCGGGGAGCCTGCTTCTCCCTCTCCCTCCGCTATTCTCCCTGCTTGTGCTTTCTTTCTCTCTCTCTCTGACAAATAAATAAATAAAATATTTAAAAACAAACAAACAAATCATGTATACACATACATGTGTCCACAATTTAATTAATTAATTCTTGGTAGTGTTTACAGAGTGCTTTTGCTCCCTTCCATCAGAGGAGAAAATTGAGTCAGAAATAATCCTTTTCCGGTTGACCCACCTAGTTTCAGATGGCTCCCAGAGCCATTCACAACTCCTTGGAAGC
Organism: Enhydra lutris kenyoni; assembly: GCF_002288905.1. Taxonomy (NCBI): domain Eukaryota; kingdom Metazoa; phylum Chordata; class Mammalia; order Carnivora; family Mustelidae; genus Enhydra; species Enhydra lutris. The sequence goes on along the minus strand of NW_019154085.1, from coordinate 32,677,402 downwards.
TTTTGTGAGGTAAATAAGCATAGAATACAATTTCTTTAGAAAAATAATGTTAAGTTTATCATATAGCAAGGAGAGAAGGAGTTAAAGTCTTAATGATAGAAATAATGTTCTCCCTATATAAGACTACACTGTGTGGTGAAAAAGAAACACACACTTTCTGTGATGGAATATACTAGAAGGCAATGAAAAAGACTAGAAGGTTGGAGTATAATACTCAACCAACATGTGCAGTGCTACCCTAATCCCACTACATTTCCTAAGAGAAAGGGTCTCTACAAAAATTAGAATATAGGAATACAAAAACAGATGGGAAGCCTAGATTCCTCACAAATTCCTGCCTGCAAAAGGTATGGTGTTTTTGCTTCTTGTCCAGAAAAACAAAGATAATGTTTTAAAGGAACTATTATTCTTTCCTATTTGGTACAAACTTTTGGGGAGAAAAATGCACATTTGCAAGCATACACACAAATCTACATATGTATGGTGTATTTATAAGAATTAGCATATCACTGTGATTCAGGTCCCAGGATTCAGCGAGTCTAATATTTTTGTATCTGTCAATATTTCTCAGTTGCCTGGGATGACCTAAAAGTTTCGAGCCTCTTTTCCCTGGTGGCTCTGTGTCAGAGAAGATAAAGGAAAAGGAAATCAAAAGCCCTAATTGCATCAGCTGACACTGGAAGGGACAGCTGAGGGATCACAGGCGAAGGCTGGCAACCAGCCCCTTTTCTCACAGAGGAAAATTACCAGAGCTGGCTGTAGTGGACTAAGAGCAGCCAGCGCCGGGTGGTCTCCTCTCATCTGAGACCGAGCAGATGAAGTTCTGCAAAGATGGGAGAGGAAAGCCCGGATTCTACCTGGGAGGCCACCCGGAGGCTAAGTATCCCCATCTCCGAGCAGGTGGTACCTTCCTCCCCACCCCCACCCCCCCGGGGGACAGTGGACAGATGGACAGAGGGCATGAAACACTACTGGCCAAAAGCCCCACAGGTGCTTCCTAAAACAGCTGCAACACTAAAAGTCAACAGAAAAGAGCTCATGGAGTGGGTGACCACCGGCTTGTTGATAATACAGTTGTAGAAATGGAAGCCCCAGGAAACCCCGTGGCTTCTCCTGGTGCCTGGAAGACGTGAGATGGGGGAGGCGTGGTGGTTCAGCTGCTCGGACCCACAGGACTGCCAAGACCAAGAGTAGAGGAAAAACAGAAGTCAACGGAAATATGGTGCTGTAGAGATAATAGAGAGTTCAACCTATTGTCCCAAAGGACATTGTTAGGAGCCTCATGAGGGTAAAGACCCTCTGACTTATCCCCTGCGCTATTCCAGCTCCTAGTAGAGAAACTGGCTCATAAAGGCACTCAAAACATTTTACATGAATAAATGAATAAACGAATGAATGAGATATTGCCTACTTTTCCACCATAAAGAACTCTAATCATAAAAAAAAGTTGAATGTGAGGACACCTGGGTGGCTGGGTAGGTTTAGCACCTGCCTTCCACTCAGGTCCTGATCTCAGGGTCCTGGGATCAAATCCCCTGGTCGGGATCCCCACTCGGAGAGGAGTCTGCTTCTCCCTTCCTCTCTGCCCCTTGTGAGCTTGTTCTCTCTCTCAAATAAATAAATAAAAATTTTAAAAAGGTTTTTTTAAGAAGCTGAATGCACACACATGGGGGATTCACGGGGAAGGGGGAGTGTTACAGCCTGGACAAAAATACGATCTTTGTCTCTATGTCGCTAGTTAGACCATGGACATGGAATAGGTCTGGTGAGAATGTTCTACTAACTAGAAATTTTTAGTCTACACTCATACCACCCTGAATGAGCCTGATCTCGTCTATTAACTAGAAATTTAAATATTTTACTATTTAATTCTTATCTTCCCTTTATAGGTAGGAACCTATAAAGGGAAGATAAGACACTCCTAGGAAAAAGGCAAATAGGGACAAATGGCACCAGGATCAATACTCTAGGAAATGGAGTCTTTTTTTTTTTAAAGATTTTATTTATTTATTTGACAGAGAGATAGAGACAGAGCACAAGTAGGCAGGGTGGCAGGGCTTGGTCCCAGGACCCTGGGATCATGACCTAACCCAAAGTGCAACTGTTTAACCAACTGAGCCACCCAGGCACCCCTAGGGGTTGGAGTCTTAAGGCACAGTGGAATGAAGGAAGCAGGCAACGACCAGTTGAAATAGAGCCCGTGTTTGCCCATATTCCAATTTCAGGAGTTTCAGGCTCTTTGGATCTATGGCCCTAAAAGGAGAGAATCGTGTGTGGTTATTCTGGAACAGAGAAGAGGAACCACTGTACACCTTTACCCCTTCCCAAGTAGAAGCTACTGGGAGTGAGGTAGCGTCTATTTCCAGAGCTAAACCCAGGGGCACAGCTTCTTGGAAAGACCTTCGTCAATGCCTGGGCAGCCCGTTCCACATTCTCTTGCCTCCACCCTAACCTCTTCTTGACAACAGACCATGTTCCAAGAATACCATTTCCAGACTCTATTCACAAATAAAGGGCAAAAAGACACAGTATTAAAGTTTCACCACCAAAGCTCACTCCCCCAGTTTTGGCAGATCAACAGTGCTAATCCTCTTTGACCCACATGGATGGCGACCCAGTCCTTCGGCTAGAAAAGCCAGCAGATTTCCATATGGCTACTGAGCTCAGCCAAGACACTGGACACTTCGTTCTCAGGCAAAATGAGTCGTCCGTGGAAGACAATTCAATTCTAGCTCTAGGATTGGGAGTAATGGAAGGCTGAATGGGCCCCGAAGGCTCTTTGCGTCGCCAAGTTTGTGTTTTCCAGCAATCTTCAGTGGAACAGGCTAAAAGGGAAGGTTCCTAAGTGCTGGGAGGGAACATGAAAAGGAAAATAAACAGAATGGAGAGACAGCTGGAGTGTGGATGCCCGAGTCCCTTCTGAACTTTGTACAGGGAGATCTCACGTGTTCTCTCTTCCCGCGGAAGCGGGGACAGACGGACATTGCCCTGCCACAGGGCCAGGCTGAGAAAGAACTCCACTCGCTCTTTGGAAATCCATGGGAATTCTTCTCTCTGGCCCTGAACCTGATACCCAAATATAAAGAAGGATAACTTTGTTTTCTCTTCCTTTCAGTTCCCATTATCAGTTCTGACACTTAAATTTCTTCTAATTCCCTCCCTGTCTCTGCCGTTCATAGCCTGCTTAGCTGCTTGGCCCTCTACCCCTTTCGCACCAAAGAGGGGAAAAGAATTCCCAGGAGGAAAAAAGTATAACTTTCTCATCATAAAAACAAACTTTTGGCATTTGTCCGTAGGGCTTATCTTAAATAACATAACATGTTATTACACTTTCAGTAAGTATTAAATATCAACTTTATACCCAGCCCTCTGCAGGAGATATCAAGTTGGACAGAGTACAGATCCCGCTATCCTTGGAATCCCGGTGTTATAATAATTTGTTTATGTGCCTTAACGTTTTCATATGGATAGGAGCAAGGCATTGTGGGAATGCAGTGGAATAAACCCTTAATTGTCCCTGGAGATATCGAGGAAATCTTCTTGGAAAGGGTGACATTTGAGCTGGCTCTTAAGGGATAAGTAGTAATTCTCTATGCAGTCAAAAAAAGGAAAGAGCTTAGGAGGCTAAAGTAAGATCATCTTAAAACAAGAGAAGATGAAAAATCACTTGTGTGTTCAGGAGACTGCATTCAACAGCAATCTAAGAGACGAGACTGTGTAAGTATGTAGAAGGCAGGGCAAGACAGGGCAAGTTAGGGCAAGGACGCTCTCTATTTAGAGCCTTGGACCCTGTCTCTAGGAAATTAGGGGAATGGAAGGGTTTCAAGTTACAAAGCAGCCTGATCAAATTTGCATATTAAAATGATTCCTCTAACTGTGATGATGAGGATAACTTGTCAGGACAAGACTGGAGGCAGGGGAACTAGTGAGGAGGTACTGAGAAGTCCAGCCAGAGATGGGGAGGGTCTGTAAGGCAGTGGCATGAGTTTGGAGAAGAGAGCTGCACCTTATTTGTGGCTCAAGTTCCCAAGGTAACTTTTTTCCCTAATATTGGGATGTGGAATCAGACAACAGGATATCTACATCCTAAGGCAAGGATTGTATGTTTTCTTTGCTTATCTTTTTTTTTTTAATTTTATTTGTTTATTTGACAGACAGATCACATGTAGGCAGAGAGGCAGGCAGAGAGAAAGGAAGGGAAGCAGGCTCCCTGCTGAGCAGAGAGCCCAATGCAGGGCTCCATCCCAGGACCCTGGGATCATGACCTGAGCTGAATGCAGAGGCATTAACCCACTGAGCCACCCAGGCGCCCCTCTTTGCTTATCTTTATTAAAAATTATCTCATCCTGAGCCTGAACTAGGCTCTTCCAAGGCAAGTGAGTGGTGGTGGTGGTGGTTTGTCATTGTTGATCATGATGGCAGTGATGGTGATGGTGATGATGGTGATGATGGTGATGATGGTGTTGACGGTGATGGTGATGACGGTGTTGACGGTGATGGTGATGACGGTGTTGACGGTGATCGTGATGATGGTGTTGACGGTGATCGTGATGATGATGTTGACGGTGATGGTGATGATGTTGATGACGGTGATGGTGACAACCCATGCAGAATATGAGAATAAACTTCAAACGATCCTGAATTAAGATTACGCACCAATTATTCTCTCAAAAGTTCTGTTATATCTTCAGAAATAAAGTTACCATTATTAGTTGAGGCTGTTCTTGGCCTTCAATTAAGATGTCCCCCAGGTAGAGGAAAGAAGGACAGAGCTATGGGCCTGACATGTACTTGGTAGGACAAGAATAAGATTTGGCCATAGTGATCCGAAGGGGCACGTGCACCTGAATGTTTATAGCAGCAATGTCCACAATAGCCAAATTATGGAAAACACCTAGATGTCCATCAACAGATGAATGGATAAAGAAGAAGTGGTATATATACACAAAGGAATACTACGCAGCCATCAAAAGAAATGAAATCTTGCCATTTGCAACAATGTGGATGGAACTAGAGGATATTGTTCCGAGTGAAATAAGTCAATTCAGAGAAAGACAATGATCATATGATCTCTCTGATATGAGGAATTTGAGAGGCAGGGTGGGGGTTTGAGGGGTAGGGAGGGAAAAAAATGAAACAAGTTGGGATCAGGAGGGAGACAAACCATAAGCGACTCTTAATCTCACAAAACAAACTGAGGGTGGATGGGGGGTAGGGAGAGGGTGGTTTGGTTATGGACATTGGAGGGTATGTGCTATGGTGAGTGCTGTGAAGTGTGTAAGCCTGATGATCCACAGACCTGTACCCCTGGGGCAAATAATACTTTTTATGTCAATAAAAATAATTTTTAAAAAAAGAATGAGATTTGACAATCATAACTCTATGTCTCTCTCAAGTCTGGGAGTTTCTAGACTTGACTGATTTATATAAATGGAATTCAATCTCCCTCTACTTCTATTCTGACTACAGCTAACCTCTTTCGACCATTTAAAATGTGTCACAAACTATTTTAAGCTCTTCATATGCACTATCTCCTATAATCTTTTTAATGATCTAGGAGTAGGTTTTGTTACTATACCCATTTTGCAGAGGTGGAAGCTGAGACACAGACCCATTCACTACCTTGCTCAAGGTCACACAGCTAGTCATCCACGATTCTCTGCAGTTTGGCCCTGTTGACCCCAGACCTTTGGCTCTTTTCCTCAACACCAATACCACTGCTCCTACATGGGACAGAGATAGGCGCAGAACCTTTGTGCACATTCATATTCGGATGACGAAGCTCTAGGCTGGCCAGTCAAATCAACAACAGTGAAAGTTCAAGGTTGCAGAAAGTGAGAGGCACACATTAGCTTCAAAGAGAAGGTCATTGCTATGTGGGGAGGGGTCTTCCCCTGGCCACACAGAAATGGCTCCCACACTGGCAACTGGAATTCTATGAAAAGTCTGCTATTTAAAGCACTTTGCTGAGAGAGGGAAAAGCAAAGAACTCCTCGAATGAGACACTCAGAGCTACTGGAAATCCCCAAAGACTCATGACTGACATGAGCATTTCTCCACCTCTGCTCTTCCCCCTTACGAGGACATGGGGCAAAGTCAAGTTATTAAGGGAGCAGGTAGAGGGAGAGGCGAGCCGCGGAGACAGTGACTAATATGAAAGCGTAGGAAAGGTCAGCCGAGAAGACTGTAAGGGGCAGGAGACGGAGGCAGGCATCCAGAGGAAGTGGTTTTGTTAAGGCTTGCTAAGAGCAACAAAGGTTCTGGGAAAACTAAGGACCCCGTGGGAAGGTGAGTGACCCAGAACTTACAATATGTGCTTCTTGAGATCAGAAGATGTCTACTGACTATAACATTTTTCAAATGGGACCCTAGTAGATAAACAAGGCTTCAAAATCTTAAAATCTTCATATTAGTCAAAATACAGCCTGACTCCCTGGAAAGATGTCTTGTCGTGCCTCCGAGACTCCTTCGCTCCCCCGGACTTCAAAGCACAGATGTCAGGTTTCCAAACAGGCCAGGCTACCTTCGAAGATTAGAAGAAAAAGCAAGAGCAGGAAGAGATGAAAACCGCAATTGGTGTGTTGCAAATGGGAATTGTCTCTGTAAGGCATGGGGCTGGTCTCAGTTCTGTGAGTCGCGTGTGAAAATCAAAATGATTACACCAAGTGCAAGAGACTGACATGTCCTCCACTGGCCAAACAGGTGGCCTCTGGCTTCACTGTTGCCCTCGGCCTCACTGCAGAAACAGGACTTGAAAAGACGAGAGTTTTCTGAAGTTGTTCCATCAGAGCCTCTGGGGTCGAAGTTATAACCAATGGGAGAAAGCTGGTTGGCAATGTCGCTTTCTTTAATCTGAGCTTTTTAAATTTTATTTTATTTTTTTTTAAAGATTTTATTTATTTATTTGACAGAGAGACCACAAGTAGGCAGAGAGGCAGGCAGAGAGAGAGGAAGGGAAGCAGGCTCCCTGCTATGCAGAGAGCCCAATGCGGGGCTCGATCCCAGGACCCTGGGATCATGACCTGAGCTGAATGCAGAGGCTTTAACCCACTGAGCCACCCAGGCGCCCCTTTTTATTTTATTTTATATGGGAAATTCTCCTTAATCTTACAACATAGAGGTTTATTTTTAATCTTTTGAAAATCCCTTAAATTAATATTTGAGGACCAGAAATAGAAACATGCAATGTTCAAGAAATGATGGTGGATTTGTCTTATATTAGCTTCTCTTGTTTTCTTTTGTTTGTTGGGGGGTTTTGTACCCCCCGCCTTCTGAATCTCTTTCCTTGCCACTTTCATTTCTAATCTGTTTAGTAAAAGATGAAAGCAGCCCACTTTTGCAGACGAAGCTGAGAGAAGATTCCTTTCTTCCGGTGAGAGTGTGTCCTCATGTCCCGGGTAGTTTTTCCACCAGCAGCAACCAGACGTGAGCCCAGCCACTGCCTCTCCTGGGAGCACCATCTCCTCATCTGTCCAACATCCAAAGGCACATCTGGAGCCCTAACCATTCTTTAAGTTCAACAAGCTGAGATGGCTTCCAAACTTTTTGGGTAGAAAAGACAATATCTTAACACCAGAAAGTGTTCAAAGCCCTTCCACATGAATGTCACTGTGCATTTGCTATTGCTTCATTTTTAAAAACCATCTGAATGGCAGAAAGCAGTGGACTCGATGGTCCTCTTAAGACATATATTTGCAGATTAGGAGACCATCTACCCAGATCAGAACAGTAGCAGTCAGTGCATCCTCCAGATGCACGATCCATGAGTCTAGTTTCCAATGCACAGACTGATCCACTGGTCGCTCACAGGGATTGGAAATTCCCAGGGCCGTAGGGTCCAATCTCTGCTCAAAACATGCTGTTCTAGGTGTCCAACAGCTCAATTGCATTACACCAAAGCACCAGGGCGCTGAGCACTGCCATGGGGACGTTGTCACTCCCCTAGGAAACACCCTTCCCAAATTTTAAAGTACCACTAGACTCCAAGGGCCATCTGGCTGGAAACGGTCCTGGGCTATATTTTAATTCCCAAAGACTCATCACTACCTGAGACAGTCTTAGAGTCCTTAAAATACCTTGGCATTCCCAAGCCCTTATTCAGCAAATTCAGCGTTATGTATATTTCTAAGTGCAACTGACCATCCTGTGCTTTCCCTCTTCCCCTCTGCCATGAGGCAGACCTCATGCTCACGAGACACTGCCATCATGGGTAGTATCTGAAGTGGCTTCTGCAATGTTCTATCCACCTAGGACGGTTTCCTCTTCTCTCCCTCTCCTGTCCCTACTTTACCCCACCCTTACAGTCTTACTCCAACCACAATACCTTACTCTTATTCTCACTCCCTCCACTTTACCATTCTCCCAGGCCCTAGATCTGCTAGTAGCACCATAATCGCTGTGCATGGGAGCTTGCATTTGAGATCAAAGAGGCTTCTGATCCATACATAATTCTAGAGATTTTTCTCCCTGCGCAGTTTCCAGCAACAATGCAGCCTTCTTGGTAACAGAGATAACTCAAACTGTGGAAGCAGACAGAGCTGAGCTCACATATTGCTTTGTTCATGTTATCATGCTTGCATGTTCTCAAAAGTATATGTTGAGCAAATTCTATACTTCAAGCCCTGTGTTGGGTGGGGAGGACTCAACAGGGAGCAAAACAGTTTCTGTCCTAACGCCCCGGAAATTTCTGGTGGAACTGACACGGCAGATCCACCAAAGAATCTTACTAATAATCGTTGAAACTTGCAAGAAATAGTATGAAGATAATGTACAGGTGGGACAAGAACATTTAACAGAAAGATTTCACTCGGTGTCTCTAGGGGGAAGTAAAGTTCAAGCTGACACTGCCAGGGTGAGTACAAGTTGGCTGGGTAACAAGAGAAGGAAAAACTGGTTGTTTAGGAAAAGAACCTAAATGTCCATCAGTAGTAGAATGAATCAGAGAGAATAGTAGAGGCAAAGGGCCTGAGGTTAGGGAAATGTGGAGGAGAAACAGAAGGGACAGAGAGCAAAGAGAGAGGATGAACGAGGCAAGATGAGGCAAAAGTCACGGGCCATGTCTGGGAGGCTTCTGATGATTTGGGATTTTTTTTTAAAAAGCAACAGGACATTCACATCCAAAATATATATTTCAGAAAAAACTCTTACAACTCAAAAAGGAATGAACAATTACAAAGCAGGTAAAAGGCATGCCAGTTCATGCCACAAAGGATGTCAGAATGGCCAATCAATTACATGAAAGAGTGCTCAGATTCATCAGTCATCAGAGAAATGTGGATTAAAGCACAGGGAAACCTTACTATGTAACCACCAGAATAGCTACAGCTGAAAATGCCACTGTACTTAGTGTTGGTCAAAATAAGAGGCAACTGGAATTCTCTCACCCTCCAGGTGGGTGTGTAAATTTGCACAATCACTTTGGGAAAACGTGTGGCGAGCCTACAAAAGCGACAGGTGTGTGTGTACCCTAGGAGCTATGGCTGAGCACACACCCCAGAATGTCCATGTCCACCAAAGGAGCCTTCACAGCAGCTCCAGGCAGAATGGGTCCAAGCCATCAACAACTTAAATGCCCACGAACTCTAGAATGAATAGCTAAATGGTGAAATATTAGTAAAATAGAACACCACGCTTCAGTGAAAAGAACAAGCTAATGACACACACGATGTGGTTAAAGCTTACAGATGTGATATTGAGTGAAACAAATTAAATGGGGGGGGGTGACTCAGTCTGGGTGGCTCAGTGGGTTAAGCATCTGCCTTGGGTTCAAGTCATGATCTCAGGGTCCTGGGATTGAGTCCCATGCCCGGCTCCCTGCTCGTGGGGAGCCTGCTTCTCCCTCTCCCTCTGCCTGCCGCTCTCTCTCAAATAAATAAAATCTTTTAAAAAACATTTTTAAAACAGAGAGGGGAAGCAAGCAATACAGGAAGGGACGTGCAGGCCAGCTGACAGTAGGTCTTAAAGACTTTAGATGAAGAAGGATGACGACTGCATGAGGGGAAAGACCCTCCCGCCCCACAACTGGGCGTAACCCACACAGAACAGTCATGCCATTGTCGTCTGGCGGCAGATCTTTTTTTTTTTTTTAAGATTTTATTTATTTATTTGACAGACAGAGATCACAAGCAGGCAGAGAGGCAGGCAGAGAGAGAGGAGGAAGCAGGCTCCCCCGCTGAGCAGAGAGCCCGATGCGGGGCTCGATCCCAGGACCCTGAGATCATGACCTGAGCCGAAGGCCGCGGCCTAACCCACTGAGCCACCCAGGCGCCCCCTGGCGGCAGATCTTAAACCCTCTGGAGGAGCACCAAGCCTCCATCCAAGCTCAGCACGAGTCCCGCGCAGACAGCACACTCAGCATCCCGGGCAAGCTGGGGGCTCTTTCTTCCAGGCCCTTTAGAAATAGCCCCCCAGTGGCCTGATTCCACCTGGCCATGTTGCCCCCTGACCCAGACAACCGGGCGACCTTCAGGGGCGCCCGGGCCAACGCAGAGGAGAAATGAGCTGAATGAAGGAAAAGGGAAACTGACACATGCCCAAGGTTAAGTCAAATGACTGGATTTTCAACAAACCATCACTCATAGCAAAGAACTCCAGTCAGGTCTTCAGGGACAACGGCGGTGCTGAGGGACAGGTTTCTAGAATACATCTGAGGGACACGGCTTCTGTGGGAGTACTTTCTCCTCCTCTTCATTTCTGCAGCATTTGAGCGAAAAGCATTCTTAAGACATCCCTCCACTCTTCCTGGTTTGGTGTTGTTCATGGGTACGCTTTTGCTCCCTGCTGGGTGGGAAGCTCCCCGAGGGCAGACACCAGACCAGTTCATCTTGATTCTGCCCACCCAGACCTCCTGAGCCAGAGAGGCAACAGGTGTCCCTGGAGCCAGGAGGAGCACGTCCGCTGCAGGACAGACTCTGATGGGGTGCGGTGGCCGGGGAAGCGGGGGCCGCCTTGCAGAGTCACATTGAGTCCCATCATCTGGGGCCTGAGTTACCACTGCTTCTCTGAGAGAAGTAAAAATAAAGTGTTTAAAATTCAAGAAGTCATCTCAGCAAAGCAGGGCCTAGGTGAAGACAGCCCTTGTGCCAGTATAAACAGCAGACAGTGAAGGATGGAAATGGAGCGCCAGAGAAGAGAGGCAAGGTCGCCTTGCCCTTGGGTCTCATTAGTGGAAATAAATCTTACAGGAAAGTCACATCTTTTAAAGATGTTTGGAAGTTTCCCGGGTGATCATGAAAGCGCTGGCCGCAGTGTGAGGTTTTCAGAATAGACAGCGTCTGCCCTGAAAGCAACCAGATTGGCCATTAGGACTATGTGGGGTCAGGAGCTCTCTTCACTTCTCTAGCTGCTAATTAAGAAATCAGCTACATGTCAGGGGCTTGATGTCACCTAACGGGCTAAAGCCCTCCATAGTGATAACAATAACATTGGTGTGTGTTCTGGAGTTAATCTCGAACTGGATTTCCTGCGGTGATGAGATTAGATCGTGTTGCTCTTTGACAGAGCCTCTTTATGGACACACGGAAGACACGGCTGAGCGAGAGGAATGAAGGCTTTTACCTTCTTGCATTCTCTCTCCATCCCCACGCCCCCCCAACCAGCCCAACAGCCACCATGTGCCATCACCCTTCTTCACCTACATACACATGGGTGCTCTTGGTACGATGTGTGGGAATCACAGGGCTTGGATGCCTGTAGACCCACGCCCTTCCCTGCCATGTTCAAGTGAAAACCTCAGAGAGGGCAGTGTTGCAAAAATGTTTTGCTGAGGGACGCCTGGGTGGCTCAGTTGGTTGGACGACTGCCTTCGGCTCAGGTCATGATCCTGGAGTCCCGGGATCGAGTCCCGCATCGAGCTCCCAGCTCCACGGGAGCCTGCTTCTCTCTCTGACCTTCTCCTCGCTCATGCTCTCTCTCACTGTCTCTCTCTCAAAAAAAAAAAAAAAAAAAAAAAGAATATTGTTTAAAAAAAAAAATGTTTTGCTGATACAAATTTAGAGTCCAGCAGATCTAGTTTTTGCCTCGCTTTGCCCCTCACCAGTCTCAGTTAAGCTTTGCAACCCCATCTAAGCCTCAGTTGTACTCATCTGTAAAATGGGAGTAGTGATAGTACCTACCTCATGAGTGTTTGGGGAATTAAATGAGATAAAGCATGTATAAGGTTTAGTGTAGTATCTAGTTCCTGAGAAGTACTAATGGCACTATTTTTATTATTCTCTGAGAAGGTCTCTTTATCTGACCCCCTTTCTTTTATAGAGTAGAAACATTTTGCCGTCATTACACCACCCAGGGAGAGAAGAAGGGATGTCTGCTTACAGAGGAAACTACAAATAAGATGGCCATACGTACAGATTTCTACATTCAAGCTTAGAAGATGGCTCTTTGATAGAGGCTAGTTAGGATCTCACAGGAGGCTCTAAGGCCCTACATAGGACACACTCCTTTAAATATCACATATCAGTGGGGCACCTGGGTGGCTCAGTCAGTTGAGCATCTGTCTTTGGCTCAGGTCATGATCCCAGGGTCTTGGAATCAAGCCCCAGGCCGGTTTCCCTGCTCATGGGGAACCTGCTTCTCCCTCTCCCCACTGCTCATGCTTTCTCTCTCACTATCTCTCCCTCCCAAATAAATAAATAAATAAAATCTTGAAAAATATATCACACGCCATTATGTGTTTACAGTTCTAAAGTAAACCAAGATCTTTGAAGGGTGCTTCTCCATCAGTCTCGTTCTTTCTACTGCTAATGGAGAAGGATCTCTGAGATTGGTGCCAGCATATTGCCTTAAGAATAGACAAGGCAGGCACAAGGCAGTCAAGGAACATCCTTCAAGAAGAGTGGGATTTAACAAAGTTTGCATAATCGTCAATGACAAAAAATAGAGTGGCAGTGACCATGACTCTTGGCTTTTCCCATCCCTGGTGAATGGAGTTAACCCACCTTGCCTACCGAGGATGCTTTGAATGGTATGATATGAGAGATGGGTGTTTTCTTTGAGGCTGACCAACCTCAAAAGAGAGAAGGCATGAAGTCATATCACTGTAGGTGAAGGACAGATGCATATCAGCAGAGTGATCAGCAGAGTGATCAGAGGGTCAGCAGAGTCACAGTGACTGGTTCTGACCTAGGCCCCTGGGGTTTTTGACACGGAATCACTGGACCAAAGCACAGACAGTGCTGGATCCCCATGCTCACGGCCCAGACAAAGTGGAAGAATAAAAAAGGGGAAGGTGGGCTCCATAGCTCAGGGGTTAGAGCACTGGTCTTGTAAAAAAGAGGAAGGCAGGGGCGCCTGGGTGGCTCAGTGGGTTAAGCCTCTGCCTTCGGCTCAGGTCATGGTCCCAGGGTCCTGGGTTCGAGCCCCACATCGGGCTCTCTGCTCAGCAGGGAGTCTGCTTCCTCCTTTCTCTCTGCCTGCCTCTCTGCCTCCTTGTGATCTGTCAAGTAAATAAATAAAATCTTTAAAAAAAAAAAAAGAGGAAGGCAGAAGTTTGCCACGTGCTCAACAGAAGTTACCTTAAAACAAAACAAAAAAAAAATAATAATTGTTCTCAGTTGTACATCTGCTCTCATCTTATCATCTTCATTTAGATACCAACTTGTTGATTTAAAGAAACAAAACAAAACAAAAAACGGAAAGTCATGGTCACCAAGTTCCAGAACCTCATCCTTGTCTAAGACCTAGAACCCCTTCATTTCTATGAAAATTAGGCAAATAACTCCTAAAACCCAATGTGGAGTGCAGGGCTGGTCATAATTACCTGGGAAACATTTATAAATTACAGACGCTGTGAGGTTACCCCATATGGACTGACCTAGAAGTATAGAGGTGGGCCTATTGATTGAAGCACCCCCTGGTGATTGTGATGGGTGACCAACTTTGAGAACCCCTGGAATGGGCCATTTCCATGCCCAGCTTTATGGAATTTGCACCTGAATGCCATCTCCTCATTAACGGTCCTCCTTATAATTCACCATTGGGAAGCTTGCCCAGCAAGTTCCAAGAAGATAACGTGACACCAATAGCCATTCTCTTCTACTACTTATCCAGGAGTTTTCCTGCTCTTCTGCTGCAAAAAGTCCATTCCAACAATCGACAAAACTAAAAGGCAACCGACAGAATGGGAGAAAATATTTTCAAATGACATATCTGATAAAGGGTTAATATGCAGTATCTACAAAAAGCTGACAAAACTCAACAAACAAAACATACTTAATCTAATTAAAAATGGGCAGAAAACATGAATAGACATTTTCCCAAGGAACACATAGAGATGGCCAACAGACACATGAAAAACTGCTCAACATCACTCATCATCAGGGAAATGCAGATCAAAACTACAATGAGGTATCACCTCAAACTTGTCAGAACGGCTAAAACCAACAACACAAGAAACAACAGGTGCCCCTGGCCTTCACCTTGAGCTGTGTTTGGACTTCTCCTCTCTCGAAATGGAATCCAGTGACTCGTTCTCATGCTGAACACTTTTCCTGTTGAGAGTCTTATAAACGCAACATGAGTTTGTCCCTGAACATAGTGGCTAAATGTCCAGAAAAACAGGGACACCTGGGTGGTTCAGTCGTTAAGCGTCTGCCTTCGTCTCAGGTCATGATCCCAAGGTCCTGGGATTGAGCCCTGCATGGGGCTACCTGCTCAGCAGGAAGCCTGCTACTTCCTCTCCCACTTCCCTGCTTGTGTTCCCTCTCTCGCTGTGTCTCTGTCTGTCAAATAAATAAATAAAATCTTTAAAAAAAAAAATAAATGTCCAGAAAAACAATCACTCCCATAGGTGCTCAGGAAAATTCCTAATGAGCCCGTGGAGTACTACTTAAAAAAAGGAGAGAGAGAGTGCTGTATTTCAACTCTGTGTACGTGTATATTGTAGGAGAGGAGAGATTTTGAGTCAGATTTAAGCAAAGCAATAAATTAATCTTTTATTCCAACAAGGGAAAAAAACAATCTGACCTTGTATCTAGAAGCTGGGGAAAAGACAAGCTTCTCTTTTATCATTTTGGAAAGATGCCAGGCGTGGGGAGGCGGGAGAGGTAAGGAGGGCGGAGGAGTAGTTTTTCTTTTTTAATCACAGTTTTTAAAATGGTATACTAGGTCTTGTCAGGCCTAAACCTCCCTAAATCATCCTTCAGAGGAAAAAATCCTGTAATCTCCCGTCCTCCTTTGTGGGGAAGAAAGATGTCATGGAAACCACGCCTGTGCCTAAAACAAGAGATGGTGACAATGATACGTAACTGTTTCCATGACTCCAAAAGGACATGTTGGTCTCTACGTGGAGGCGTTTTATCAAGCATCGGGAACTTTCCCGGGCTGAGACGCCTGTGCCCACCCTGCCCCGGTTACTCTCTACTCAAGCTTTAAAGTCAAATTGCCCAGAAGCTTTTTCTTCTCCCCTCAGTTGGAAAAGATCCCTATTCCCCTGGATGTGAGCTCTTCAGACCATGAGCAGCGGTTCTCATCAGCGGGGTAGGACCGTCTGGAGACATTTTTGGTTGGCGTAGCTGGGAGGGAGGCATCTAGTGGTAAACACCAGGGGCGATGTTAAGCATCCTGCAATGCACAGGAGGACCCTGACCAAAAAAAGATTATCAACCCCAAACTTCTGCAGCAGGGAGTTTGAGAAATGTTCGGCATGTGAGCTGTGTAATGGCCCAGCAGCGGGACTTGACGCTGATGTCCCTCCTCCTTGGCCTTTTTCCTCCTTGGTTTCTAGGACACTACATTCTCTGGGTTTCCTCCAACCTCAAGGATCCATCCTCCAGTCACTTCCCATCTCCCTGACTTCTAAATGGAGGGGCGTGCCTGTGCTCCATCCTTGGATTCATTCTGACTCCGGTCCACGCCCTTAACTGTCAAACAGACCCACTGGCCCCCTCTCACGAACTGCACTTGGGCATTTCCCCTTGGACATCACCGAGCATCCCTGACTCGCCATATCCAAAACGGAGTTCCTCGCCTTTCCTCAAAACACCGGCTCCCCTAATGCATCTCTGCTAATGGTCAGCTCTGCCTAGTGGCTCATGGGAGTAACATTGCAGTGGTCCTTGACGCCTCTCTTCCTCTCAAACACTCAGCCAATCTACCATCAAATCCTGTTGACCCAAAATTTATCCAAATGTGACCGCTGCTGTCACCACTGATGGCTTCAGCTACGACCATCTCTCACCCTGACCATCACACTGGTCCCTCTGCTTCCATCTCCGGCCCCTTCTCAGGATAGGAGCCAGAGTGATCCTTTCAAAATGTAAGCCAGATCATGTCACTTCTCTATTGGGAATCCCCCAAAGGCTCCTTCCTATCAATCCCAGGGTGGAAGCCAAAGTTCTTACAGTGTCTTGATAATGTTTTATATAATCCATCTGCTTCAAATCCCCTAATCTACCCCAACAGTGTGTCTGCGACTCATAGCCTACAACTCTCCCCTCTCTGCATCACACTGGCCTCCTTACTCTTCCTGGAGTCTGCCAGTCAGGACCTTTGCTGTACCCTCTGCCTAGAATGATCTTCCCCTCAAGTCCCTATAACTTGCCCCAAGACCCTTCAGGTCTTACTGAAATGTCACCTTCTCATGGCCACACTATTTAAAATTGTAGCTGCCCCCCATCTCCGCTTATAGGTTTTAATATTTGTTCCGTAGTGTGTATCACCATCTGGCATGATACTTATTTTCCTTAGCTGATTTGTTATCTGATCCTCCCAACGGGACGCAAGCTGTCTAAGGGCTGGGATTTTTTCTTTTTTATTGCTGTCCCCACAGCATGCAGGTAAGTGCTGTCTGGAGTAAATGCCCACAGTGATGAATGAACAGATCCCCAGTTCAGCATCAAGATTGTCTAGGAACAGGGGGTGCCTTGTTGCATCCCTGACACAGGGTCTGGCTCAGCCCTCCTTTTTCTTCTCTCTATCTGGTCCCTTGCCTAGACCACGCATTGGACAAGAAGCTTTGGTACAAATTAAATGAAATGACTAATTGCATTTAATTTATTAGGAACTCAATCCATTTTTAATCACATTTCAGTCTGAATGCTTAAAATGTCAAAAAGCATCTTTGCCTTGGTGAAGGCTTCCTTCTGCTGACCTAACCGGTTTATCATTTCACCAGGACTCTGGCGGAGGCTGCAGAGCTCGCCCGAGGACAGGCTATGAGCAGACTTTCTGCACCATCTTGTGGACAGTCTGGGAACTACACCTCCTCGCAGCGATCTGGGTCCCAGCGGGCGTGAAATGCGTCTACTGACTGGTCTCTTCACAGCCCCAAAGCCAGACGTTTCTCTTCCCCATTCTTTGACTTCCCAGACCGTCTTTGGCCGAGATGGTCCTCAACCTTTTTTAGGAGAAAAATGGATTTCCACGTGGCCCCTCAAGGACAACACTGAAGGCTACTCGCGGTCTTGATGACTCCCAAATTGCTCGTTAATCAGCACCTTCATCCAGTTCGAGTCCCCATGTCCGGAAACACTGTGGGTAGCATAAGTCGCTAAGATCCATGTCCTGCGATGCATGAGTTCAGTGACGTCAGGAGAGGCTCTCCCACCTTCGGCTCCCAAAACTCAGCCCTTGGGAGTTCTGAAACATGCCTTTTATTCAACACTTCCAGAACTGAGGTTGTAGGTATAAAAACTCCTGGGAGAGGCAACAGCTTCATTTCCAACCACACCAACCTACAGACAGGTGTTGAAGGGCAAGGGCAGAGGAGAAAAGCCTAGAAGAAAGGTCTGAAGGTGGACACCAAGGGGCGAGGCCTGAGACAAAGAACGGCAAGGGGGCCTCTAAATTCAACTTCACACACCTTTGCTTTGGTCCTGTTCAGTCCGACTGCGTTCAGTAGGATCTCACTACTTCCATTCTGTATATTTGGGATTAGGGAGGGGAAAGGTGTTAGATCCGTCTTAACTGTGAAAAATCTACATTACCATCATCTATAAAGCAGTCCTATTACTCTCAAGAACCCCCAAACAATATTAACTACAGCCACCGAAGTCTGGAAAAGATTATAGACCAAGAATAATAACCTGAAATGAGCACATGAATTGTTAGAAAGGAGCTTGTGCTTCTGAGGTGTGAGACTCCTTTGGCCAAGATTAGGGGGATTGTTTTCATGATATCAATAAAGAAATGAAAGAGTGTGGAATTTTAAGTAAATTCAGGCTTTAGACCCCAATACCTGAATTACTGTCAGAAGAAGGGAAGAGAATAAACATTATTATTAAGAGCCTATTTAAAGCACTATTGAGGCATATTACATACATTTTCATCAAAATTAATAACTCTCTTCTGAGACCAGCTCTGTGACCTTGTGACTAGTAACTTAACCTCTCTGAGCCTAAGTCTTCTCCATAAAAGGATGCTGATTGAAAAGCAGTTCGATGATTCCTCAAAAAGCGAAATGCAGAATTACCATATGATCCCGCAAGTCCACTGCGGGGAATGCACCCAAAAGAAGTGAAAGCAGGAACTCAAACTGATATTTCTACATCACTGTGCAAAACAGCATTATTCCCCACAATAGAAAGGGAAATGACTCAAATACTCATCAAGAGATGACTCTATGAACAAAATGTGGTATAAACATACAAACAATCATTATTCGGCCTTAAAAGGGAACAGAACTTTTTTTAAGACTTTATTTGTCAGAAAGAGAGAGCACAAGCTGGGGGGAGCAGCAGAGGGAGAAGGAGAGCAGGCTACCCGCTAGCTGAGCAAGGAGCCCGATGTGGGACTCGATCCCAGGGATCATGACCTGAGCCAAAGGCAGACACATATCTGACCGAGCTGCCCAGCTGTTGTAGAATGGAATACAATTCTGATGCAGTATACAACATGGGTGATCCTTGAAGACATGATTCTGTGTGAAATAAGACAAACACAAAACAACGAGTATGTACCGTCCCACTTACATGAGATGCTGAGAACAGGCAAATTCAACTCACAGGGACAAAAAGTAAAAGAGATGTTAGTTACTAGGACCTGGGGAGGGGCAGGAATGGGGATTTAGTGTTCAGTGGGGACAGAGTTTAGTCGGGGAAGATGCAAAAATTCTGTACATGGATAATGGTGGCCGTGGCTTGTCGTGAATGAGCTTAATGCCACTGAACGGTACACTTAAAAAGGGTTAAAATGTTAAGTTTGGTGTTATACATAATTTAGCACAATAATTAGACAGAAAACCACGCTGAGTTACCATTCAAGGCCAAGTCTTTCTTTGACCCCCAAATCAATGTCCTTTCTACCAGATCCTCTCATTCCGAATGTGTTGAATTGTGGTTTTGTTAAGAATTACTTGGCAAAAAGTGTGAATAGATGTTGTAAATTAATTGGGTAGTTATATTGGTCCCTGAAGCACAAAAAGGAAAGATATTGCAATGAATTTTTCCAAATAAGAAATATTGCTTCCGGCTTTCCTCCTGAGCTGATTGCATTCTGGACCATGTGTCTCCCCTGGGGATGCGGGGGCTGCGGGGTGGGAGGGCAGGGCAGGCAATTTCTCTTCTTCTGTAGTCTTGATGAGAAAAGTCTCCACAATGTACTTTTTTTTTCTATTAACAATGTAGAAGGACGACTTTTTTTCCTCCAATTTTAATTGAGATGGAACATTCCAGAACAAGAAAATATCATGCATTGGATGATGAGTAAGCCGGACATCATGGGAATGACAGTCGCAGGACACAGCTATTTGCCAAAAATGTGACCTGTGGGATTTAAGGACCATGTCACGCTGCTCCGCTTGGATGGTTTTTATTTGGATGAGATTAAAACACCAATTTAGTTTTCTTTTGAGGGGAAAAATGCCAGAGCAAACCAGAGTATGGAGAGGGGGCTGTACACAGCCATGGGGGAAGGAGGGAAAGGTGCCCCTAACTTGGGGAACTCTGGGACTTCCAGAGGAAATATCCTAGTACCCCTGGTGAACAAAAATAAAAAGAGATAAGGGGATAGTTAGATGCCCCAGTTATGCTTTGACCTGGGAGGAAAGTAAGCGAAGAGGACTGTAACTTTGAAGACAAATGACAGAATATGAGTCTCTCCACATGGGGCACTCAGTCTTATTTTCTTATCACTTCCAAATCCTGCCAAAGAGCATAATCAAGACTAAAAATATAAAAGGCCATAAAAGGGAGGTCCGAATGCCTCTCCAGATGTGTGTGAATCCGTTCTATGAGAAATCATGCTAGCGAAGACAGATAAAAATGCGATGGGCTTCCATGGTAAAGCTGACTTGATTGATAAATATATATTGAGCACATACCGAATAAAAGGTTTTGGGCCAGGTTCTGTGGAGTACAGAATCAAACCCGATCCCATCCCCATGCGAGATTATAATCTAGCTTTACATTTTTTTTGGAATTTAGTCCCATCAACAGAAAACTATCCTGATTTGAATAGTTTATTAAATAACAAGTAGCAAAGGTAGGAATTCCAGTCTCAATGGACGGTTGAATATGTGCATTTAAGGCGCCCCCCTCTCCTTGGTTTTCATTAATATGGTAGCAAGAAAATGTTGCAGGACGTAAGCCCACCACAGTAAGGAAAATAAAAGAACGGCTATTGTTGAAGTGAAGTCAACAAACATCAGGGAGACAGAGGCTGGATGGAGGGATGTTAGAATAAAGATCGGAGGAAATCACGACTTTAGGGTCTGCATGGAAGGGAATATATTCCAGAAAAAAGCCAAACCCTCTGAGGAGATTGAGGACTCAGACACAGCAGGAATGTCAAGATAGTGAAGTGAAGGCATGTACAAGGAACAGCTGCTCTGCCCACTGCGCTCACTGGAAATCTCTTCCCCACCCTCCCCCTGCCCCAGGCTAATCATTGGAGTTCCCCCCAAGGCAAATCATATGGGGTCTGGAAACATCTCTGCCTTCTGGCATTTAGGATGCCCTCCATCTTGCAGAGGCAAACCCCTCCAACGGACGGCTTTTGCCCACATACAGGATCTTTTATTGCCTCACGCTCCACTCTGAATGGACACAAGGACGAACTTCCAGGATAGAGATTGTTTTCAATAGTCATTTTTTTAATGACTCCCACTAAAATAAAGAAAAACTGGGTTATAAACAAGAACTCAAAAAAAAGAAAAAAAAAAAAAAACGAAAACTCTCATTAGCAACTGCCCATAAAACAGAAAACATAAATAGGATGCTATTCCATTTTATTCCATAAAACGGAAATAGGATGCTATCTAAAGAAAGAAAATCATAGATCAAAATAAGAGCTATTGAAAAATTTTAAAAATTACTGCAGACAGAATATTCATTATAAGGTTTGGGAAAATAAAATCTACCCAAAATCAGGTCCCAAACTCGAGAGAGAAAAAAGATGATAGAAAAAATAAGAGACCTATAAAACTAATCCATGGATCCAGTATTAGCTAGTAGGACTTCCAGGAAAAGAGAAATGGGAAGGGAAGAAATTGTCAAAGAAACAGTACAAGACAGTGAGAAGTAAGAGGTGGGAATGAGCGTTCAGGTAGTGAGAGAAAACGTCGCAAAGGAGTAGAGTTTTAGCTCAGCCCTGAAAGATGTGTGGGATTCTGACCAATGGGGAGAAGCAAGGATCTCAGGACACAGCCTAGCAGGGTCCAGACCAGAAGAGAGCATGGTTTGGCCCATGAACCTGCATAGATTCAGATCCAAGTACCATCTCCCCAGCATGGGCATCTCCAACACTGATCTATGTGATATCTGTTGGAATCCTCATAGAAAGACCGGGGCCCCCCTCCCTAGGAAATGGTTTCAAAGTCCAGAACAAGGGGCAGGAGGGGGGCAAAGGAAACCCCCCGTGACTTTAAGTGGGCATGAGGCACCCTCGGGGGGTCAAGGAAATGTTCTAGAGCCAGATTGTGACGATGGTGGCCCGACTCTATAAATTCACTACAGATCATTAAATTACACACTTATAATAAGGGAATAATAAGGGAATCTTATGGTATATCAACTCTACCCCCAATAAAAGTGTTTTTAAAAAGAGAAAGGAAACCGTTGCCTGGGAAAACGTGGTCCTCATGCTCATCCGCGAACGGAAATGAGTGGAATGACTGACGCGTCAAGAACGGGATAACCAGGTGGCCTACTCTGAGCCAAAATTAACAAAAATCCCTTCGCGGAGTATAGCGATGTTCCTGCCAACGTGTTCATTTCCACCCTGTCACCGATGAAGCGCCCCGCCCAGAGCCAGCGGCGGAGCGGTCACTGTCTCGCTGACCATCGGGGCAGGTGGGCAGTGCCATGCTCGGCCCCCAGGGCAGGCCCGCAGCGGCACCGCTGACAGAGCAGGTGCGCAGAACACCGGGAGCATCAGGGGTCAGCAGGGCAAGGATGGGGCAGTGAACGAGGACACCCATTTTTAGGGCACCATCGCAGGGACGGATGGAGGTAACACACCTAACATCCTTGGCAAAGTCTCAGTGTTAACTGTTACAATTATTATTTTTCCGGAACTCCCAAGCGTGAGAATTATCAGTGTCTTACAGACCCTGGTTTCTCAAGAGGTTTTGCAATAAAACTGACATCATTTTTCTGTATCTTTTTTTTTTTTTTTTTTTTTAATTTGACAGAGATCACAAGCAGGCAGAGAGGCAGGCAGAGGAGAGGGGAGGAAAACAGGCTCCCCACTGAGCCGAGAGCCCGACATGGGGCTCGATCCCAGGACACGGGGATCATGATCTGAGCTGAAGGCAGAGGCTGAACTCACTGAGTCACCCAGGTGCCCCATTTTTCTGTATCCTTAAAGCAAAAGAAAGAACAGGAAGGATTGGGGAAGAAGGAAGGGAGACCCAGCATAAAATTCTTGTTCCTCAGACTGCAATCTAAAATCCATCTTTTTCTTTCATAGCCATAATGCGTTTTATGACATCAAGGGCGTGCTGGTGACTCGGCATCGCGGGTGTCCTGCTGCGGTGAGTCTGCGTCACCTCCTCTACCTGTGACAATAGCATGTCCTGCTGTACCCGGTTCCCATGACTCTGTAGGAGAAAGGCTCGGGGTCTGCACCACTTTGGGAAGCCAGGAAGCCGGGGACGGAGCTGGCAGACGTCAGCATGCACGGCGGCCGGCACCCCAGGGCTGGTGATTCACAGAAGGAGAATGGGGGGCAGACCGTCGCGGAAGCATCCATTATCTCCACGCAGTCCCTGCCGCTTCCTGTAAATGCTGCAGAGGAGGGAAACGAGATCCACCCGGCCAAGGCTGCCTTCGGCCTCCCCACCGAGCGCCAGCACGTCTCTTTTTGATTAATGATACTGTGTACGTTTTTATTTCCCTCGTTATTAGAGTATTCCTGGGAAGGGGAAGGACAAAACAAGGTCCCAAGTGACTCAAAAGGCATATGAGATTATTATTTATCATCAGGGGGAAAAAGGAGGGAGGGAGGGAAGGACTATGTGACCAAAAATCCTAACAGCTCACATCGCACACCTTCTTTCTCCTGATCGCCTGCATTTTAGCCTGGGCAAAGGCTAACTGATGAAGATGGTCCCAGAGCAAACGTTCCAAATCTCAGAGAAGACAGACATCCTACGCTAGACCTGCGGAATGAAAGGAATTGCTAAAGCCCCCGTGTCCTGGGGAATTTAAACTTACCCCAGGAGTCAGGATATATACACTCAAAACAAAGTAACAATTGGATAGCTTGCAAAACTTCTAAGGTTTGATCCAGCAGGTCCACTACTCAAGAACTGTCCTATATGTGAGTTTCCACTTATGCCCAAAGTGTTAGTAAGGGCCCTTTGCTGTCACAGTGATTGTAGTGGTAAACTTTGGAAAAACCTAAAAGCCCAGGAAGGAAAGAATGATTAAATACATTATAATACAGGACACAGTGTTGGCTCAGTTGATTAAGCATCTGCCTTCAGCTCAGGTCATGACCCCAGGGTCCTGAGAGCAAGTCCCGCATCTCTTCTCAGTGGGGAGTCGTCTTCTCCCTCTACCTCCGCCCCCACTCATGATCTCTCTCTCAAGATCTCTTTCAAACAAATCTAAAATCTAAAACAAAATAACAAGTATGCATAAAAAATTTTAAAAAGAGCTGAGCTGTATGGAGACAAAAGTGCCACATAAATAGGAAAATTCCAATTGAGTGCTGAGGCAATCAAGAGAATTGATAACATGAAAATAAAAATATACAGAAAAGGGAAGGAAACACAGAAAAAAATGTTTAATACAAGAAGACAGGGATAGATACTTAAATATCACATTATAAAGATGGAATAAACAGAAAATTGATAAGCAAAATGCATAATTGGGGGGGCACCTGGGTGGCTCAGTGGGTTAAGCCTCTGCCTTCAACTCAGGTCATGATCTCAGGGTCTTGGGATCGAGCCCCACATTAGGCTCTGTGCTCAGCAGGGAGCCTGCTTCCCCCTCTCTCTTTGCTTGCCTCTCTCTGCCTACTTGTGATCTCTGTCAAATATATAAATAAATAAAATCTTTTTTAAAAAAAGTATCATTGGAAGAATGCTTTCAAAAAAAAAAAAAAAATGGGCTATGGGTCGAATTGTGTCCCCACCCCCCACCCCCAGAAAGATACGTTGTCCTAACTCCTGTATCTCAGAATGGGACCTTACTTGGAGGTAGTAAGGTTATTGCAGACGACCAGGGTAATGCGACTATGTCCTTATGAAAAGGGGAAATTTGAACACACAGATGCACACAGAGGGAAGATGATGTGAAGACACGGGGAGAAGAATGCCATGGGGAGGAGCGGGGCGATAAATCTACAGGCCCAAGACTGCCACACATCATGGCAAGCCGCCAGCAGCTGGAAAGAGGCAAGGAAGAATTCTCTGATGGACTTCAGAAGGAACATGGCCAAACCAACACACCTAGCCTCCAGAACCGTGAGAACAGATTTCTTCAGTTTTCAGTCACCCAGCTTGTGGGATTCTGTGACAGCAGCCCTAGGAAACTAACACACTAATAGAAATACAAGGAGATTAAAAAATCAAAAGTTGGGGCACCTGGGTGGCTCAGTCGTTAGGCGTCTGCCTTTGACTCAGGTTATGATCCCACGGTCTTGGGGCCGAGCCCCACAGCAAGCTCCCTGCTCAGCGGGAAGCCTGCTTCTGCCTCTCCCACTCCCCTTGCTTGTGTTCCCTCTCTATGTCTCTGTCTTTCAAATAAATAAATAAAATCCTTTTAAAAAAGGAAAGAAAGTCAAGTTTCTGGTTTTTACCAAAACATGACACAATTTCAAGACTTTTTCTCTTAAAAAGTATTCATTTTGCCAGGATAAGAAAAATAACGACTGAACTGTTCTCATAAATTTGGATTTTTAAGATAGCAATAATGTCATTGTAAATTAAAAAAAAAAAATAGTAAAGAAAAGCATGGAGGGGAAAATAAGGGAACCACAATTTCACAATCACCACCATGTTGGCATATGTCTTTCCAGGCTTTTCTCTATGCAATATGCGTGCCACACAGATGGGCGTGCATGTGCACACACACACACACACACACACACACACACACACACACATTTTGACCTGAAGTGCCTCTACATTTTGATTCCAACTTTCTTCCCCCAAATCATTCATAATATGAAATAATCCTCATGATATAAGAAATTGTGTAAACACTTGTTGCCCATACGATCAGTCGAATGGATGTTATAGGACATTTAGCTATTTAGATATTAGGGCATGTAGGATGTTTCCAACCGACAGTTACTATAAACTTCACCGTGAAAGTCTTTGTCCAACCCAGCCTGAGCGCCCCTCCCCTGACCCTCACCCAGCCCCCTGTTAAAGCCATCCTTTGATCTCATTCTGACCTTCAGTCTGCCTCCCATTTCAGACACAGAACCCTTCTGAGGTCAGACAGCATCCAGTACAGGGCCATGAGGGTAGACAAAGTGTAAGGGCATTGGAACTATAGGCTTTTACAAATAGAATTTGGAAAGCTGTGGCATCACATTATTTGGGCAACATAGCAGTGGGTTTTTCATTCCTATTTTGATGGAGACTGTGGAACTGTGCAGTATCACAGAGCAAAAATTTCACAGCTGTGTTCTGCTAACAGCTACGATGTTTTTCCTCCAGTGGAAAGCTGGGACTCGGGGATGGGAGAAGGGACATACATACAGCCCAGCCTATGGACCCGTACTCTCACTTAAAAATGATTATCTTAACATGTCTGTGGTCATTAAGGAAACCCAAAGTGAATGATTTTAAAACTCTATACATTTCCTGGTAAAGCACAAACACTTGTGAACGAAAAAGTCCATGATTTTAAAATATCGAGATGTAAGCCACATAAATCAAAGCTTTCTAGGGTCCTCAAGAATTTTGCCAGTAATTTGTTTCAGATTGTAAAGAAGTCCTGAGGTCAAAGAGTTAGGGAACTGCCTTAACATGTGGAAAATCATATAGGTATGAAATCCTCTGGTTGTAAAAACCTGACAAAGTCTTTAGGGACTGCCCATTCTTTATCCAACATGTGAGTGTTCATGCAGGTTAAAAACAAAAATGAATGTGAAGAAAGTGGGGAAATCTTTAGCTATAATGCGCCTTGTAATCAACATCAAAGAATTTATACTGGAGAAACTCCACAAATGTGTTCACTACAGGAAAATCTTCACTTACAGCTTGCCTTTGATTAAACAGGAAAGCTCACACTAGGATTTCCATGAAGAAACCCCATAAATTCAGACAGTGTGGGAAAGCCATAGGTCGTCCCACTCTTACCATGAGAGGGCATTTTCTAAAGAGAAAAATCTACCACCAGTATTTTTCACTGGAACAAATAATTCTAAAATTTGTATGGAACCAGAAAAGACCCTGAAGAACCAGAGGAAGGTTGAAAAAGAAAACCAAAGCTGGAGACATCACAATTCCGAACTTCAAGCTGTATGACAAAGCTGCAATCATCAAGACAGTATGGTACTGGCACAAAAACAGACACATAGATCAATGGACAGAATACAGAGCCCAGAATTAGACCCTCAACTCTATGGTCAACTAATCTTCAACTAAGCAGGAAAGAATGTCGAATGGAAAAAGGACAGTCTCTTCAACAAATGGTGTTGGGAATGAAAAGGAATGAAACAGGATCACTTTCTTACACCATACACAAAGATGAACTCAAAATGGATGAAAGACCTAAAAGCAAGACAGTCAAAATACTAGAGAACGACACAGGCAGCAACCTCTCTGGCCTCGGCCATGGCAACTTCTAACTAGACACCTCTTCAAAGGCAAGAGAAATAAAAGCAAAAATGAACTATTGGTACTTCATCAGGATAAAAAGCTTTGCACAGCAAAGGAAACAATCAACAAAACTAAGAGACAACCCATGGAATGAGAGAAGATATTTGCAAATGACATACCTGATAGAGGGCTAGTATCCATAATCTATAATAAGAACTTATCAAACTCAACACCCAAAAAAACCCCCAAAAATCCAGTCAAGAAATGGGCAGAAGAAATGAACAATTTCTTCAAAGAAGACATCCAGATGGCCAACAGACACATGAAGAATGCTCCACATCACTTGGCATCAGGAAAATACAAATCAAAACCACAATGAGATACCACCTCACACCAGTCAAAACAGCTAATATTAACAAGTCAGTAAACAAATGTTGGTAAGGATGTGGAGAAAGCGGAGTCCTCTTACACTGCTGGTGGGAATGCAAACTGGTACACCCACCCTGGAGAACAGTATGGAGGTTCCTCAAAAGGTTACAAATAGAACTACCCTATGACCCAGCAATTGCACCAGCAATTGCACTAGGTATTTATACAGAGGGTACAAAAATGCTAATCCAAAGGGGCACATGCACTCGAATGTTTATAGCAAACATTAACAATAGCCTATATACACACATATACATGTGCATGCAATGTGTGTACACACACACACACACACACGAATATTACTCAGCCATCAAAAAGAATGAAACCTTGCCATTCGTAAAGACACAGATGGAACTAGAGGGTATTATGATAAGCAAAGTAAGTCAAAAAAAGACAAATACCGTATGATTTCACTCATGTGGAATTTAAGAAACAAAACAGATGAACATAGGGGAAAGGAAGGAAAAATAAAATAAGATAAAAACAGAGAGGGAGGCAAACCATAAGAGAGTATAGGGAACAAACTGGAGGGGAGCTGGGTGGGGGGATGGGGTAATTAGCGGATGGTTGTTAAGGAGAACACTTGATATTATGAGCACTGGGTGTTACATGCAAGTGATGAATACATTATATGACTAAACTGAATTTAAATTTTAAGAGAAAATCTGTAAATGCAGAAAAACTTTCATCAACAAAAAACTCATATTGGAGAGAGACCCTATTTCTACAAGGTAATCCATGCAGAAAAAGTTTTAATCAGAGGCCCCATCTTATTGTGTAACAGAGAACTCACACAACAGGATCTATCTTTACAAAGAACTGAGGATTAACAAGGAATCACCAAATGGAAAAGTTGCTTCTGAATGAATCCCACCAAGTCAACACTATTCAAAAGTATCAGTCAATAAGAATGCTAATGGAAAGGTTTGATGAAAAGGGTTCCAGAAAGTCTAAACTAGAAAAATGCATCTCTCGTTCGACACATATATGCCTTGTGGTTATAATTTTGTTAACATTTTAATTTAATCAAGAAAGTGATTGAATGCCCACTCAGGGGACCATGGACCATTATTAAAGCACTGTAGCTGGAGAGGACTTCTGAACAGATGTGACCTTGGAGTCTACATGCTTGCAAGTAGATTAGAATCAGAGGCAAGTTTTTGTTTTTTGGGGAGAGGGGGTCACATTGATGATATCATTTAAATCAGGCTATCTATATATATAAACGTAGCCTGTTCTTGTAGCTTTTCATGACAACAGAGACCTGCCTCACCTAAAATCATAGGTGTTACTTAATGTAGTATAAACATTAAGCTACCAAAGTTTAAAGTAACAATCTGAGCAGTTAATGACAGAAATGAGGCACAATTAATATTTAAGTTGATGCACAACACACGAAGCTGCTTTCTTACAGTTGCAGGATTCCGTAAAGTGACCTGCTTTTATAGAAGTGCTGTTGGTATCAAGGTACATACATCTGTTTTTGTCAGAAACAAACATCAAGTGGTCTTGAAGGCAGGGAGGGGGGTGGGTTTCTGAGATATCACAGCAGGAAACAATTCTTTCACAATTACAGGATTAAATGTAGGAATAAAACCCATATTTATGGCTGCCATGTTGCTTTTAATTTCTCCCACAAATTGTAGGATCTCTAATTCATAATGTGAATATTTTATGTGTAGAGAACATCTTAACGTCACTAATTTTTAAATGCTGACAGCAGATAATCTGTGTAGGCACACCCAAAATAGAAAGGAGGCATCACGAAGGGTTAGAGAAACAGAGAACAGAGGAATGCTATCAGAAACAAAAGTAGGTTAAGACCAGAATTTCTAAAGTACAGTATTTGCCTTCAAGAGGATTGGCTAGGCCAAGAAAAGGAAATTCCCCAAACTCCTTTTTCAAAACAAATATTTCAAGAATGTCAGTTTAAGTTTGACCTTATATTATAGAGACCTTTTTTTTTGAGGAAAAAAAAACACAAAATATTGTTTTAATATCAGAAACTTTTTCCGTATCTTTATTCTTCAAACTTGATGTCAATTTACAAATAAATAGTCCATACCATGTGGCTATATTGCTTCTTTATGATGTACACTTCTTCAGGCAGAAAACAGCAGTAACCAAGAATACAACCAAAATGAACTCCCAGTGAATAACCGTTAAGCGTAGAGAAAGGACGCATTACATTTCAGCGTGGTCCAGTATGTACACTGTTAATAGTGGCTCCCCTTTAAAACATCACAGATGTACATAATTCTCTTACAAAAGAACAAACTCACAAACAAGAGATTTTAAGTTTTAGAGTTGTATCACAGGAAATAATTGCTTTAAAAACTATAGAATTTATTTTGGCAGCAAAAAAAAAAAAAAAAAAAAATTTATTCCAGGATAATCTTTAAACATTGCTGAAAAAATTGCAAGCTTTGGAGAACATGGTATTAGATCCATTACTTAAAAAATCAAAGCAGTACTTAAGAGAGACCCCTTACAGTTTTGTTCTGCTGTTGGTAAAAACCTTTCTAATAAAGTTGAAGCTAAAAAATCCCCAGCAGGAGAGGTGAGGGAGGCTGCCAAGAGAAAAGGGGAGGTAGCCGCCATCAGCCCTCAGACTTACTGTCACGGGCAAGGCTGATAAGTCTTATGTAACTTATTTCCAGAAAACAAGTTCTTCAGAATCATTCTTTTTAGGATCTATAGTCTGTTTTCAGATGTATTAGATTTAGCAACTGACTTTGACATTCTTCAAAGTTTTCCTCCCCAAGCGTCTTCAAGCTAAACCAGTATTTTAAAAAAATCCTCATTGTTGGGTGGTGTTTTTGGTTTTGGTTGTTAAACCAATGGTTTCTTTTCGAAAAGTTAAGATGAAAACGTCTCATTTTTCAAGTCACTAAAGATGGTGTGGGTCAGAGAGGAACTTGTTTGAAAGGGGACGCTACTTTATGTAATTTCATACTCTGCTGTGACATCTGACACCTGGCATCTGAGATTTTAGGACTGAAAAAAATGAGAAAAATGGAACAAAATGCAAATTAAATCAGTCCTGTTAGAGGCTTCTGAAAAGAAACAACTTGTATCCAGAATCAGTGATAAGCTGCGTATTCATCTGACAGTTTTTGAGTCCCGATTGCATTGTTCTCTCCCTCCCTTTGAAGCACTGAACCTTCTTTTCTAAATACAACTTCTCAAAAATCATTTGAAAGCAGACATTCTAAAGATAAAGCATCTGAAACAAATTCTCCACCCACCCTGACTTAATCTTCAGATCACAACATCCTGACAGAGAAGTTCTGTTTAATGTCTTTCATTGTTTTACTTCTTGGCAGTTTTCCCAAACTTTATGAATAAATTTAAACTATGACAAGGAAAAACACACTCAAAACACAATGCTTATAAACAAATACAAGAAAAGTTCGAAACAGAACACCATATGCGGTATCTCCAAATATGATGTGTGTGCAACATGACCAAAAGCTACAGAGTCCTGGGTCTCAGCATTCCTACTGTCCTACCCAGATCTACTTCTTTTCTTTGTTTTTGCCTTATGATGCCTAAAGGAACTAAGAATCGAAAAATAACCAAGAGGACATAAGAAAACATGGTACCTTTTTTTTTTTTTTTGAAGTCTTGATCTGAACACATCGTCATTGGTGCAACAGTACTCTTGATAATGCTCAAATACAAGACAAGCAACACATATGAAGACTTACCATGTACATACAAGCAGCGTTTTTAGAATCTTAACTTCCACAGTAACATAAAAACCTACAAATTAAATCTTAACTCACCTCAGTATAAAGTTAAATTCTCATATATCTTAGTACGAATGCCAGTATCAGAAACATTCTCCATGTTTCCGTATTCTAGTGTAAAAAAGTTTCATAGAAAGGATAAGGTGCCTTTTTGATAAGTTGCCAACACACACACACACTCTCTCTCTTTCTCACACACACACACACACACACACCAGTGCAAACTATCAAGAGAAAAATCCTCATTTTGAAATGCGATAGATTACACATCTAGACTAAAAGCATCAGAGCGGACAGAGTAGCTTTCCATGATTGAGGTGCTATAAATATGAACAACTGCATGTACAATGGTTGATGAAATAAAGAATAGCTTTCTATCCTTTGCCTCTTAAATCCCACCTTAACTTTTAGAATTGCGCCCAACTCTTAGAGTCCGGACATTCTCCTAGTTTCAAAGCAACTAGAAGACCCTGACTATTCGGAGGGTAAGCGACTAGAGACTAATTACCCAGCGGCGCTACACTTGCCGCGTTTCTTCCTTGCGCTTAAGCGTGACCCCCAGTGCCAGCTTGTTTCACGCAGCACCACACTTCCATTCTTTTCCCTAATAAAAAATAAATATATATAAGACGCTGTCGGGCATATATTCACAAGGTCTCAATTTCTTAAAACATAAGTATGGGTATATTTATTTCTCTCAAATGCATACAAGACAATAATTACACAGCAACAAATCTTTTGTTCAACAATGATTTGATTCATAAGCGTTTGAATTTACATAATTTCACATCCATACCCTTGCATTTTTAAATACTGTAAGTAAAAAAGCCCCCCAAATAACCAGTTCTTATATTTCCTATTTCTCTCTCTATACATCCAAACTTTAAAAAGTTACAAACTGAACATTATACAGAACATATAAATCATGTTTAAAAACTTGAGGTTTTAAAATCACTGTTCCCCAAAATGATTCAAAGTCCTCATGCTGACAAGTGCAGTCCTAGGTGGTAAGTTGGAAAGGGGGAAGAAAGAAGAGACAGACACCAGTTTGCTGTCTTAATGTTTTACTAATCCCGTCAGTAAGAACGGCGACGTCAGAAGGAACAGGCGACGTCAGAAGTAACAGCTTAGGTTTACTACGAGGAACGAGGAACGGGGTTTGCCTCACAGTTGGAGACATGCACTTCAAGTATTTTCCTATTTGATCTGAGCTCCCTGCAGCAAACGATGCTGAAAGAGAAGAACTATTTTCTTCCATACATTCGCTCAATGTCCGCCTGGTAATGTGTTTTAAGCTCTTTACGTTTCAGCTTGAAGGCATCTGTCACCAGACCAGTTTCGGGGGTCCACGGTTCCGGGCTCAAACGAATTTTTACTGGAATTTCGAATTTTTCTAGACTCGCTGCGATGGTGGAAGAGGGAGTGAAAATGTAAATGCAGAGGCATAAAAAACATACAATTAAAATTCCTGGCAAACAGTGTAACTTTTCTAGTCTTAGAGCGCCCATCAAAATGCACAACATCCCATGAAATCTTGCTTCTAAATAAGCCATCCCTCAAAAACACTAGAAGTAAATAGATACATACAGATATGTATGAGAATTATAAAAGCCAAATTTTTTGTTTAAAAAATCTACATGGCCATCAACAGAATAAGTTACATTAAGTTATGATGCAGGCATAAAATGGAATAAAATTCAGTCATTAAAAATAAGATCTACATGGTAGGGTGTATAAAGATATTTGCAATATATTACTAGGCTTAAAAAAAAGGCAGTTTTCAGATTTTTTTAATAGCAGATAAATGTTATGCACACAGATGTGTAGGACAACTATACACCAAGTTATAAACTGTATAGCTCTAGGGGTTAAGATCCATGATTAAGGAAAAGCAAATGCCACACACCTAAATCTGAGTTTATTATAAGGAGATCACTTTAGAAACCAAAAAATAATAAAGTTTAAAGAGAATCTTGTCATCAAATCAGAATATTCAGCATAAGCTATGAGGACAGAATGTTTGCTTACTAGTGTGTCTCTATATACTGCTGGATATCAGTAAGAGTCTCAGTAGCAGAGGGTTGGACACAGGGAGAGGGATGGAGAAAAGGGAGAGGTTTTCCAGCATTCATTCAACAAATATTTATTGAAAAAAATTACTGTGTAAAGCGTTTTACTAAACACTCTTAAACACTCTTTAAGAAACACAGAATAGTTCCTGTTCTCAAGTGGTATAAAATCTAACAAGGATAAACAGATGAACATCTAGCCATGATTACACACACACACACACACACACACACACACACCATACAGACAGGCACACTTGCTCACTAAACTGAAGGTGTAAGTACCTTGGGAGCAAAAGAGATATATTAACTCTAACTTATAAACATAGACATAACAAGGTTTTCTTCTTCAAAGACTAAAGCTATTCCGGGAGTGCTCTCCTAGAGGGAAAACCACAGTGAGTAAAAGCAGCAAGGCCTGGACCTGAGAACTTATGGAATGGTTCTTGTTTTGTTGTGTTTGTATATATGTTAAAGCAAATATTTTTATTTTCCTCCCTTTTATTCTCCTATCATAATAAGTATTAATAAGCTAACTGTGTATCACTGAATAAGAGCAAAAATCGCTCAAGGGGTGTGCATCGTCTTCTGCAAAAAAGGTTAATGTATTTTCAGCTGTGTGCTGGGCAGTTTTACTACATGAGGCGGGAGTCTTTGTTACTGTCCTTACTTAGAAATCAACTATGCTCTCACGAGATGTACATGGGTGCCAAGCGGACAAGCGATGATAGACTGGAAAAGTCAGTTTTATGTATCTACTGGCTTAGGCTAGTGTCCCCAGTTAGTCAATTAAACTCTAACACAATACACATTGTACATAAATGATTAAGTCTACAACCAGTTTACTTTATGTGAGGCAAACTGTCCTCGATCATCTTAACGGGCCTGGTTGGGTGGACTGAAAAGGCCGCAGGAGCAGAGCTGAGGTGTCCCCAAACAAAAACCAACTCCGCCTGTGGTCGGACTTCCAGCAGCTGCCAACCAGCTGCCCTACCGAGTTCCAGCTTTGCCTAAGTCAACCCCCAAAGAGCACATAAACCAATTCTTCACAGTGAGTTTCTTTATAGATAACTACTAACTGTTTCTCAGGTGTAAACCTGATACAAATTTTGCCTAAGAATGAAGTTGGATCCCTCCTTCACACATTAAAATGAACTCAAATAGACCGAGGACCTAAATGTAACAGCTGAAACTATAAAACTCTTAGAATAAAAAATAGGGTGTATCTTTGTGATAGATTAGGAATGATTTCTCAGGACACCAAAAGCACAAACAACAAAAGAAAAAAAAATTACCCTTTCAAAATTAACACTGTTGTACTTCAAAAGGTACCATCAAAAAAGTAAAAACACAACCCACAGAATGGGCGAAAATATTTACAAACTGCGCATCTGGTAAGGGCCTCGTGTCTAGAATACATAAAGAACTTATACAGCTCAGTAATAAAAAGGCAACTCCATTTTTAAAAAACGGGCAAAGGATCTGAATAGACATTTCTCTAGAGAAGACATAAAATGGGTAATAAATACAAGAAAGGATGCCCGACATCATTAGCCACCAGAAAAATATATATCAAAACCAACAGATACCCTACTGCATACCCACTAGGATGAGTAGAATCCAAAGGATGACAGTAACAGGTGTTTCGGGGACGTGGGGAAACTGGAACCTAACACCAGTGGGAATGATAAAATGATGCCAAAATTTTAGAAAATAAGTTTGGAAAATACTTGGAAAAAATATTCTGGAAAATAATCTAGTACTTTCTTAAAAGGTTTAACAAAGTTGACACAGGCCTAGCAATTCCACTCTGAAGTACCTACCCAGGAGAAAGGAGCCCGTCTGCACAACCCCTTGTACACGAATGTTCACAGCAGGATTATTCAGTAACCACCAGAGCGACCGACTGCAGGCTCCCCCAACACACCCGCAAAAAGGGGGGATAGGACACATCCATACAAGCTACTACCAGCACATTAACAGTGTAGAAAATGCAGAAAAGAGTCTTGGGCAGTTGAGGATGGGCCGGGGTGGCCAGGACCCAGCTGAGAGAAGGAGAAAAAGGGTGAACCCAGAAGACAAAAGCTAAAGGGACAAGGACAAGGACTGGTGCATGGGGGTCATGGGAGCACATGATAGGCGAGTCCTCTGGAAGGGCCTGTGAAGTCTGCTCTTCTATTTAGCTGCAGGAAAACATAGTTGGTTTCTGAGTAGGAAATGACGTCACCTAAGCCGTGTGACGGCAGCACAAGCGAACGTGAGCACCCTCTTCCCTTCCCGCCTCAGTCCTCAGTCTGTTTCACAGCCACTCACCTGAAATAGCAGCTTCAGAAAGCACTTTGAGGACCTCGTTTTCCATTTCACAGCTGTTACACAGCTCCTCCCAAGTCCCATGAAGTCCTTTCTTTCGAGCGAGTTCTGTAAGTTCCTTTTGGTTTGGCACAACAAACCCAATGACGTAAGAATGATAACTGAAATACAGAAAGGACAAAGGGGTAAGGATCTAAACGGCACAGGGTGTGAGCTGCAGTCATGATTACCAATGCTGTTGTCATCGATCCACGACTGCACTAAAGAACACACATGACGCCTATTTGGTACTTAGCACACTCACCTCACGCCACTTCTGCTGCATGACTCATAGTATGTTCAAGGCTCTGACAGAGTTCCCTGCTAAATAAACCTTCATCGGATATTTAATGACAAATTTCAACTATGTGTGTTATGAATACTTCCATTTATACATTTTTTTAAAGAAAATTACAAATATTAGAAAATTCAACTCTTAAATCAGTAATTCACATTAACAGGTTAAAGAGAAATTAAAATTTATGTAAATAGAAATTATATCTAGGGGCGCCTGGGTGGCTCAGCCAGTAAGCATGTGACTCTTGATTTCGGCTCAGGTGATGATCTCAGCGTTGAGACCGAGCCCCATGTCAGGCTCCACATTCAGTGAAGAGTCTCCCTGGGATTCTCTCCCTCTCTCTGTTTCCCCCTCCCCTGCTCATGCACTCTGTTGCCCTCAAACAAATAAAATCTTTAAAAAATATATTTAAAGTAAAAAAAAAAAAAAAAAGTGTATCTCAAGAAATCTGGCAGCAAATCAAAGTAATGTGGTTACATTTATTTTCTCTTTTGTTGTCACGAGAACTGTTAATAAAAGAGCTGTAGGTACGCCTGCCAATGGCAGCAGGAAATGGCAAGCAGCATCAGGAAGAGAAGGGTAGTCTGGTTAATATCACACAAGTAAAAGCCAGAACTGTAGTACCACAGAAGAAAACATCTCTTGGCTAATTGAAGGGCAGAATAATTTATAATACAATGTAGTTAATCTTTAAAGTCTGTTTCAAAATTGGTTCTTCTGATACCAGATTTTATCTTTTCATAATAATTATTATGTCAACTGCTGCAGCAAGTAGTAGCACGAAGTAGCTGATCATGAACACTGGCCACAGAGTAGCTGATCATTAACACTGGAGACATTACCACATAGAATACTGTTAGGAAAAAATGTCACCAGAGTGCCAATATAAATTTCCAACACATTTCCCAGGAATACATTTCCAGGATTTTTCTTTAAACTCTCCTTCCCAGCTGCCTTGTATCATTACGGATTAGATATGATAGGAGTTAAGCCACAGCTTAACACAGCTTAAAGCAGAGCCCCCCCACCTTGGCGAGGGTCCCAAGCAGGCTTAAGTCTAGTGCAAGGTAGTAGGTGTGGAGCAGGGTCCAGCTTGAAGACTATCCAACTTCCTTCTCTACTCCCCTATGCTCTGGGCTGTTTCTGGGAAGCTTCCCTGTGCGGAAAGACGTGTTGCTGGGGATGCCAAGGCACCAAGAAGGAGCACTTGACTTTCTTCCCCTCCCCATCACACAGGACACCGCAGTGAGATGTAAACAGAAACCAGAGAGAGAGGATGACAAGGAGGGGAAGCATCCCAAGGACAGAATCAGTTACTGGCTTTCCAGAGAAGAGGCCACTCCCAGAGACAACAGATACGAAGGAAGAAGAGTTCTTAGTATAGTTTTAAGAAGAAGATTCATCTAGGAAGGAAATGCCAAGAACACACAAAAGGTTTGAAGTAAAAGTAACAGAATTCTACTTTCTTACCTGTTTGCATATGCACAAATGTTATCTATAAGGGAGAGGTTCTTCAGGGCTGCCTCTACTTTCCCAAGAGAAACATATTCTCCGGCTTGCAGTTTCACAAGGTCCTTCTTACGATCTATGCAGGACAAAGGCCAGGAGGGGGCACATGGGAGCACAGAAATACCTTGAATACACATGAATATTGGCCATTCCTGAAGTAATTTGCTATCAATTAAGTTTATTATAATAGTTACACCAAAATTAAAAGTACACAGTAAATTAGGCCCTAATTTCAGTACCATTAAATAAATTCTTTCAAAAAAGAAAATTAGTTTCTGGTCAAGAGTCCCTCCAGGGCTTCAGGCATGTTCTGCTGAAGAGGTATGTTCCCTATGACATATTAACACCAGGAAGGAGAAGAGTTCTCAGTGACATGTGAAAGCTCATGTGCTATCTGGAGAGAAACATATCCCCTCAACACAGAATGGTAACGGTAAGGGTCAAGCCTGTCCAACCTGCTGATCTGGAAAGAATTCCCACCAAGTGAGGCCTGGGCAGAGTCTCTAGGAAAGATAGGAGGTAGCCAAGTGCACTGGCCCTGGTAAACGACAGACAGGTAGGTCAGCCTGAACTTCCGCAGCACTTGGGGGGAGGGAGGGGCTAGATGGGGAGGCGGAGAGGTGAATCTGGCTACAGAACAGAGGCACTGAACCGAGCCCCTAGCTGCCACTAGAGTTTTTTAGCAGCAAAGTGGCCCAGTGAGATCAGTGCTGACGGCTCAAGCGTGTGTTTAAGCGGGACAAGCATGTCCAGAGAGAGGAATTTCTTGCAACAGGGTGACAGAAGGTGTGGGCCTGACCTATGGTCATGGTGAGAGGGCAGAGAGAAAAGAATGATTTTTTTTTTTTTTTTTGGTGCAAAATGGTAGTTTTATTAAACCACGGGGACAGGACCCGTGGGCAGAAGAGCTGCTGCCAGAACAGAATGATCTTGAGGCACGTTTCACCTGGTAAATCAGCAGAAGAGGGGTAACACATGGGGAGCTCCCTGAAGTCTCACATCTCCTCCGAGGTTTCTAAGTAGCATGACTAGTACAGAAACACTATTAACTGAGAAAAAGAATGTTAAGAGGGAAGGCAGGGAGCTATTTTCTGCCCCATGGGTCACAATACTCCAACTGCCAGGCCTTCCTTATCTCACAGGCAAGGCCAGGACATGGTTCCAACAGGAGAGCCGTGTCCAATAAACCTTAGATACCAAAGAACACAAAAAATAAATATTCCGTACTAAGAATTTGATTCCTTCAGGGTTATCTAGTAATTAAAAATATCACTGCTATTGAACAGATTTTGAGATCTCCTAAAATGTCAAGCCTTAAAATTCCTTCACAGTCTCTATTTTATATTCCAGAGATGATACAACAGACCCTATCAACACTGCAGAAAGATCTATTCTTGTATTATTAAAAAGCTTCCCTAAATATAAGTTATCTCTTTTGCAAAACTGTTTCAGAAACATCCATTGTCAGGGGGTATATATACATACATTTTATATATATATAAAATATATGTATATATATATATATATATATTAGTTGGCTCACCAATAATCTTTAAACAACCATCAGGGTCAAACTCCCCAATATCTCCAGTACAGAGCCACCTCTGTCCATATTCATCTTCAAAGAAATCAGCTTTCGTTTTTGCTTCATTTTTGTAGTATCCTAGTGTCACATTTTGGCCACCAATAAGAATTTCACCCCTGGGGTGTGGTTTATCAGTATTAAAGTATCCACCTAGTAAACACAAAATAATTAAGAGTTAATTCTAAATTTTTATTTCTATATACATCATGTGAAAATTAGAAAATGTTAGTTTCTAAATAGGAACATCTGATTTTAAATCCAATTAGAGTTTCCCAAAGGAAACGAGGCAGACAGTATAAATGAACAAAACTCATTCAAGTAAAACTAGGTGCAACATTTCAGTTGCTTACCCATAAGCACTGACGCTTTTAAACTACTATTCCAAGCAAACATTACACTAAAAAAATCCAACGCCTGTGGTATAAAATAGTCATGTGTACTACAAGGTAAACTCCTTTAGGGACTCTGTGGAGATTCTTAGATGTCTGATAAAAGTACTAAATCATGTATTCAATAAAACACAACACTGTAAAACCAAATTACACTATATTTAAGAGATTTATGCCTTATAAAATTCAGAATGACTCCAAATTTAAATTTGTCAAACATTTTCACTAATTCTGCTAAAAGAGAAATGAAAAATGGCATCAAACCTTCAGAATATTTATTTTGTATAAAAGAAAAGTGAAACCAAACACTAATAATCTATATACACTGATAGAATCAAATGCAATTTTTTAAAAAGTAATTAGTATTTAAATGGCAAAACAACAGATTTTATGAAATCATAGTAAAAATTTCCTTCTGATGATTCTAGATTGAAATCATCAGGGAAAAGAAAAAAAGAAAAAATATGAAAAATCCTGTTTCAGAGATTACATTTTATGATTTTTGCTTCTACAAAATAAACTTATGATCATTCCTAATTTATTGACATCGTTTAGCAGATTTCAAGTTTTTGTCATAATTCTTCCTTGCATTCATGTAATGAAATAAGCAAAATAAAAGCAATTATAACTCTTCAGAATCATTCTTGAAGCAAGTAAATCCAAGTATAGCTCTAGATAAAATAATTCTATTAGATAAAAAACAAGCACTTGTGGATGATTTATGTCCTAAAGTAAGAAAATGAAGCACAGTTCTAACTTTAAGGTTAAATATTATACAGATTAATGCTCTGTGGTTAAAACAGGTTATTACCTTCCTCCCAGTTCTTTAATTTGATTTCACAGCAAACTAATGGTGCTCCCACTCTGCCAGTATTGTAGTCCCACACTAAGATACAAATGAAAAAAGGTATTTGATTACAGTGGTGACTAAACAGCTTCATTTTTCTACCAAAGATGATGACGTATCCCAAAGCTCTGACATCCCCAGAGAATCTTTAAAAGCAGGAGTCACAAACTGGTGAACCACAAGCTATGGGGCCCACACAGGGTTTCTTTTTATTCTGACTTGGTTATTGACATTTAAAACTCAAGCCATTTTACACAGAAGTGTGGACCCTCCAGGAACAACAGGGCCCGCATC
This sequence comes from Enhydra lutris kenyoni, assembly GCF_002288905.1. Taxonomy (NCBI): domain Eukaryota; kingdom Metazoa; phylum Chordata; class Mammalia; order Carnivora; family Mustelidae; genus Enhydra; species Enhydra lutris. The sequence goes on along the minus strand of NW_019154085.1, from coordinate 32,636,727 downwards.
TCCAGCACAGCAACAACTGGGGTCCCCGTCAGACGGGGCATGCCTGCTCCAGCTCCCCTACATGCCTTACTCCCTTCACGGATCTTCTCAAGGCCCACTTCACTCCGTGAAGCTGCCTGGCTCATCAGTCTGGAGCCCCTATCCTCAAGGATGATGGGACCCACTCCACTTTCTTGTCAGACCAGAAGGCTTTGCAGTACCTGCAGCCTCTCCAACCTTCTCCTGTCTATCACTATTTCAAAGGGAGACCTCTAAGCCTCCCGGACAGCAGCCTAGGCTATCATCCAGACCAGGCTGGAGATTAACTTTCAAGGATCTGGGAAAAGCACACACCACTATTGTGAATTACTATTTCATCATGTTTCCTCTTCAAAGATCATTCAAGTACCAGAAAGAAAAGGCTGATTATTTAATAATTTATAGGCTGTTTTATTTACAATATAAGCTGTAACTGATTAATCACATTCAACACAATAATTAACACATAATTAAGACTTTTATTTCCTGCAAAACAAAACTTAGAAATAGCTTCCAAAATATAGAAAACAGGAAAATACAGAAGTAGTGTATGATAAACCTGACATAAGAAAGGTACACAGAAACATTCAAGGTAAACAAGGAAAATGATCAATTAGGAAGTTTAATATCTGTCAGTATCTAGAAAATATAAAGTAGCTCTTCCTAGTACTGAGAAGCAAAATAACTTTCCTCAATAAAAGGGACACATGAGGCACTCCGGGATTCATCTGGGAACCACTTGGGTTATGGATGGCCTCGTCAATCATGTCACCATGATAAACCCTAGAAATTATATTCTCTAGAACTGAATCTGGTTTTCCTCTCATTACACAGACCACCCCCATAAACCACTTCCAAGTTTGAGCTTTAATACACATACCTCAACAACTACACAAAACATGTTTATTTTTCTTCACAAAAAGACACTTAATAACTGAAATAAGAAAATAAATGTATATAATACAGCCAATTCTTGTTACTAAAACTTTTTCCAGAACTCTAAGTAGCTTTTAATTTAACATATCATAATCTAACATGAAACTATCAATTATTGACTATTAGATGTATCCAATACATTCTAAACACTATCAATAATCACAGTACTTAGAATTTACCATCATTCTGCACACAAATACCTTAACCACTTTTATCCTTCATACTGCAGAAAAAAACCATTACCAAAGAATGCCTAGAGGTGCACCCCAGCCTCTTTTTGGACACACCACTTTGAAGAACACAAACCTTCTGTAATTGTTCCCGCACCGCAAGATTCAGTCAGTCCATATCCCTGACCAACGGGACAGCAGAAACAGATGTTCATGAATCGCTGTGTGGTTGCAGAAAGTGGAGCACCTCCACATAACAGAAGCCGAATATTTCCGCCTAGCAAGCCTCGGACTTTTCGGAAAATAAACCTTAAAAAAAAAAAAAAAAAAAAAAAATCAGAGAATTTGAAGCTGAATGGCATTCTCCAAGTCATTTGGACTAATCTCCCAATTCTGAAATGTGAGATTCTGAGAGTCAGGCTCACCCAAGGCTACATAGCCAATTTAAGAGATTCTCTCACCCACTACTTAAACCTTAACTTTTTTTTTTTTTTTAAAGATTTTATTTATTTATTTGACAGAGATCACAAGTAGGCAGAGAGGCAGGCAGAGAGAGAGAGAGAGAGGTGGAGGCAGGCTCCCTGCGGGGCAGAGAGCCCGACGCGGGGCTCGATCCCAGGACCCTGGGATCATGACCTGAACCGATTGCAGAGGCTTAACCCACTGAACCGCCCAGGCGCCCCAAACCTTAACTTTTTTTATGTTTGGCCAAGTAAAGAAAGTAGCATTTTCTCTTAACTTTTCAAGTTAATATTTGAATTCAAAATTGTCAGGTTTAATTTTATACAGTAATGACAAACTTATGTTTATGGCCAGAGCAATTAGTTTTATATTATATAATAATACAGATATTAAGGGGCGCCTGGATGGTCAGTTAGTTAAGTGTCTGCCTTTGGCTCAGGTCATGATCCCAGGGTCCTGGAATCGAGCCCCATGTCAGACTCACTGCTTAGCAGGAGCCTGCTTCTCCATCTCCCCCAACTTGTGCTCTCTCTATCTCACTATCTGTCTCTCTAATAAATAAAATCTTTTTAAAAACACACCTATTAATACTGAATAATCCTGTTGTATCTTCATAAAATTTAGCATTAAAAGCAAAGCATTTTCTTTGCTTTTGCTTACTTCATTAGGAATGTGTACGTATTGGGGGCACCTGGGTGGCTCAGTCAGTTAAGCATCTGACTCTTGGTTTCGACTCAGGTCATGATCTCAAAGTCGTGGGATTATGAACTTGGCCCCACATCAGGCTCAGCACTCAGAGTGGAGTCTGCTTAGATCCTCATTCTCCCTCCCTCTTTACCCCTCCCCCTGCATACACCCATACTCTAAGTATTTTTTGAAAAAGAAATGGGTACATATTTGTACAATCTCTTTTTAAAATTTCACTGGTTTCTGAAGTGTTTATTGTTTTAAAATGTCTGCTAAATTAAAAAAGGAAAACAATTCAAACATCTAATTAAAATGTTTCTGAAAATACACTAATAAAAAAGACTGCTTATTAATAATTTTTTTTAATATTTTATTTATTTATTTGACAGACAGAGGTCACAAGTAGGCAGAGGGGCAGGCAGAGAGAGAGGAAGGGAAGCAGGCTCCCCGACGAGCAGAAGCCCGAAGTGGGACTCGATCCCAGGACCCTGGGATCATGACCCAAGCCGAAGGCATAGGCTTTAACCCACTGAGCCACCCAGGCACCACGCTTAATCATAATCTTTATCAAAAAGGGGAAAGGGTAGGTTTTTCTTTAATAACTCTGGAAAAGTAGAAGACCAAGCAGCAATCATTTTTATATCTCACTCAGAAGTTAATTAAAATAAGGCAAAAAAATATAGTTTCAAATAATGTGGAGCATGTAAAAACTGTATTAGTATTGCCATAAAAAGGGGTACCTGGGTGGCTCAGTTGGTTAAGCGACTGCCTTCAGGCTCAGGTCATGATCCTGGAGTCTCAGGCCTGAGTCCCAACATCAGGCTCCCTGCTCAGCAGGGAGTCTGCTTCTCCCTCTGACCCTCCCCCCTCTCATGCTCTCTCTCTCAAATAAATAAAATCTTTTAACAAATTCCCATTAAAACAAATAAAAAGTCATATATTTTTTAATTTCTAAATTATTTTATAACTAAATCTACTCACTCAGCACTACAAAAACAAAAAATAACAGTCTGTGGTAAAACCTATCGTTTAACAGTTTAAACGCAAAACATTTACTCCTATTTGGTTGCCATTTTATATTCATAGTGGAATTAATTTAAAAACAAAGAAACACTATTTCTCAAACTAAAATTACATACGTGTCCACAGAAAATAAAAGCACACTATTAAATATAATAAAACTATAAGTGAAACATTTTTTCAAACAACACTGCAATCTATTTTAATTGCTCATATTCTTATGCAAGATGAATTTATAGAGTCCCTTTGACTTTCTAAAACCTAATTATTTCTTAGAACTATCTCAATTACCTAGTCTAGTAATATGAACAAAATGGTTATTTGACACCAAAGAGAGAGGGAGTCCACTGACCTGTCACACAGTGGAGTACCATGGCCTTTGGAAATCTGTTCCATTTTGTAATTATAGGCCAGAATAAACAGATTACGTTGGAAACTACTCATTTCATTCACTTTATTCATGACGTTTTTGTAGATCCGATCCATGATTTCCTAGATGTATAAAAATGAGTTAATAAAGTCAATAATGCTATCAGCTGCCTTACATATTATATCTTAACATCAGATAAATATTTCTATCAGTACTGAGGCATTTTAGAAGATATAATCTATCAGGAACAAATTTTTTAAATAGAGCCATAACTAGTTTAAAAATGAGGTTTCTGTAAAACTAATTTTTCAAAGCACAAATATACCTAGATGTTCATGGCGGGGTGGGGAGACAAAAAGAAATAAAAGCCTTAGGTCAGTAACATAATCAGTACTGATTTTTTACATGGCTTTGCATATCTTATTTATTTTGGAAAAACTAAGCTTACTACATAAATGAACAACCATTAAATGAACAACTATATGAAATGGTTTTTAAAATTCTCATAACCTGGGGCGCCTGGGTGACTCAGTGGGTTAAGCCTCTGCCTTCAGCTCAGGTCATGATCTCAGGGTCCTGGGACTGAGCCCCGCATTGGGCTCTCTGCTCAGCAGGGAGCCTGCTTCCCCCTCTCTCTGCCTGCCTCTAGGTCTACTTGTAATCTCTTTGCCAAATAAATAAAATCTTTAAAATTCTCATAACCCTATAAAAATACAGAGAGCCACATTCTTTGCTCACAAAAGGACCACAGGGTTATTTTGGTTGGTTGGTTGTCTTTTAATGCTACACTCAGGAAATGTTCCCTTCTCTGCACTGCATTTTGCTTGCGAGCCCTATGACTTGAAATGGTTTTCCCTCTACAATTTTAAATTATATTTAATTTTACATGAACTAAAAGTTTACATGAACTAAAAAGTAAAATACTACACTAAGGAAACTATACACCTACAGAAACTATCAAACTATTGGTCTTTTATATTTGGCGTAACTATGTAACTTTGCTTGGACTGGAGTACTCAGGTACCTGGTAACGATTCCCAAAACTTTCAAACAAAATCAGGAGCCACATAAGACTTAAAATTCAGGAGACAGAAAATTGTTACCATCCCACTTCTACTCAACTAATTCCCAGGCCCCTGCCCATGCCAGGTACATTAGGCTACACAGTGCTTCTCAGGTAATTCAAAGGCACACTAAATTCTCTGTCACTTTTTTTCATGACTAGGCCAGACTGTTCCTGGGGACTCAGGAGGTAATGGCACAATTTGTTTAGAGGAGGAGGAAGTGGTTATCAAACCTTCCACCCTACCTCCTGCCGGGCTTCAGGTTTCTACTAATATCAAACATATCACAAAAATGATCTGAGTAAGAAGTGACTTAGGGAAAGGACCTGATGATGTCATAGAGAAGCTGAAACCACATTCAGTAAATTTTAAAAATAGATAAAGCTAATAAAGAAAAAAAAATAAAGACAATGAATCCAGTAGAGCATTAAGGCAATATAATCAATAAGGAATAAATTCTACATTAACCACCTTGTCAACAGTTATCTTTTAGCCTAGCATTTAGGTTCTGTAGCAGATGACACATCTTTTACTCAACATTAATTAATGGTCAATTCTTACCGGAACAGCTGCCATCAGTGTTGGTTTCAACATGGTTGTATCCCCTTTGCTTCCTTTTTTTATTTTTGAGGACTAGAGAGAGAAAAAGTGATTCATATAAACTGTTCCTTATCTCAGAAATTTGTTGTAATTCTTAGACCAAAAAGTGTATTATAAATTCATCATTTTTATTTACTTATTGTAAAAACAAAAAAAATTAAAAATAATTATTTTTAAATGATTAACTGCCATCCTTACAATATACTGTCATACGAATATAGAAAAATGTGTTAAAAAATTGTAATTTTCTTAGTATCTGAAGTCACAAACATTTAACTTACCTGATCTGCTAAAGTCTGTGGTGAAGAGTAGCCAATGCGGCATCCGTGAGAAAGACAGACAAGCTCAGCACTTAATTCTAAAACATGGGCCAGAGGCAGATAGCCAATATAAACATCTTCCTCTCTAAAAGAAAAGGGAGATGTAAAAGCAACTGTCAGGAGTGGTCTCTGCTGGAAAATATTGCAAAGCGAGCCCACCCACATGGAGAGAGGGAGATCGAGAAAGCACACGTGCACATGCGTGTATGGGGGAGGGAGGGGGAGGCAGAAAGATGCTGGGGGGAGGGGTGGTGAGAAGTACAGTTCAACCTAAAGCCCAGGAGGCAGACATGAAGGAAGAGGCTGTCTCTAGGGCCACCTGAAGACACTCACTAATTACAAGTGCTAACGTGCAGAAGACAGAAGAAACAGGGCCTGAGGGGCCAAAACATGAAGGGTTCTTCTACAGAACAGAGGAAATCATCCAAAGAGGAGTGGTCTTTAAAGGTAGGGGGGCAGAGTGCCTGGGTGGCTCAGTGGGTTAAAGCCTCTGCCTTCGGCTCAGGTCATGATCTCAGGGTCCTGGGATCGAGCCCCGAATCGGGCTCTCTGCTCAGCAGGGAGCCTGCTTCCTCCTCTCTCTGCCTGCCTCTCTGCCCACCTGTGATCTCTGTCTGTCAAATAAATAAAAAATCTTTAAAATAAAAAAATAAAATAAAGCTGGGGGGGCTCCCAAATAAAAAGTTCCAACAGAATCCAGAACTGCTGGCCAGAAATTTTACAACAGATTCCTGTTTGGAAAGTTACTTAGAAATAATAAATTATACTGTATGTAAGAAAATGTGTATGTCTGTATGTATTTCAAGAACTGCCCCCACCCCCAAAAATATGAAGGGCAAAGACTAACCCAGGAAACTACTGCTTTTAATTTTTTCTGAAAACTTATCCATTCATAAGAGAAATCTCTCTCTCCATCCCTAAATTAAGTTCCACAGTAACCTGTGAGTATAACTTCTGTGCATAAGGGCATCAAAAATACCCCAGCACTCCCACCACACCATATTAGTCATCAAGTACTGACTCCTCTACTACCTGTCATGATCCCATCTGGCTTCCCGTCTCTTCCCTACAGCATGCCTACCCTGCCACCATGGCTGCGGGAATTGGCCTCAAAAATAAGAGAATGAATAAAGCTCGATAAATACTGGAACAGATGAAGTTATTTGTTCACCTCAATTATAACATGTTTAGGTATAAAAAGGACTACAGGGGTGCCTGGCTGGCTCAGTCAGTTAAAGTCTGCCTTCAGCTCAGGTCATGATCCCAGGGTTCTGGGATTGAGTCCCATAATGGGCTCCCTGCTCAGCAGGGAGTCTGCTTCTCTCCTGCCTGCCATTCCCCCTGCTTGTGCTTGCTCTGTGTCTCTCTCCCTCCCTCTGTGTGTCAAATAGATAAATAAAATCCTTTAAAAAAAAAAAAAAAAGACTATAGCAGCAATATGATCAACTGATTATTTAAATTAAAGAATTTAAGTCAGATAAAATTTACACTTTTGAAGTAAAAAAGTAATGCTATATAAATGATATATACATTATATAATGATATATAAAACTATATTTTAAACCTTACAACGGTAATTATTTTGTAATTAATTTTCAAGTCCCTCTGATTTTTTTGGAGGAATTGCTTACTGCCAACAGACTCTGAAAGACTAATTTAGCCACATACCACTAAATGGCACAAACCACGTTAATGTAACAACCAGCATCAACAAGGGACTACTTCATATGCATTGAACATGTGACATACCCCAGTCCTGGAATCCTTTCCGCCATCCCAGTTATACCAGCAATAATGTTACTGTGGGAGATCATGACTCCCTTCGGAAGTCCTGTGGATCCACTTGTATACATGATTACTGCAATATCTAAGGGCCCTGGTTTGCTAAGAGGTTTGCTTTCTGCATTGGAGAAAAAACAAAAACAAACAAACAAAAAAAAACACACACACACTTCTGAGAAATGCAGCCATAGCACCCATTTTTTTCATAATCATGTTTAATAACTCAATTTGACAACCATGAATTATATTCATTCAGAGGTCAACGAAACAGATGAAGTTCCTGCACATAAGAGACGTATGTTCTATTGAGATAAGCAAACCATAAATCCATAATGTAGTAAGAGATAGGAAGAAAAATAAAGACAAGGTGAGATGACAGTAGAAGTATTTAGATGGAAAAGTCAAGAAATGCTTTTCTGGCACGTTGGTGTTTTAGTGAAGACCTGGATACAGTGAGGAAGGGAGCCATGGAAACCCTGGAACTGGGAGATTGCCTCAAATAGTAAATAAGTGAGAGCAAAGGCTTTGACGTAGGAACCAGGACCATATCTGGCAAAGCCCTCAAGGCCACGCTGAAGACTTTGGATTTCACTTGGAGTAGAAAGCAATGTTGTTTTGAACAGGGGCTTGTCATCACCAGCAACAAGGGTCACTTTGGCTGCCAAGGAGCTGCCTAACTTGGGGAAGAAAGGCAACAGGGAAACAAATGGCTATTCCAACAATTTCACTATGAAGTAAGTGTGGTTGGGCTAAGGTACCCAGACACTTGTTAACAACTGTTCTCTGCCTCATGGTGAAGTGGACTTGGCTACAGTCCGAATCCTGGATTCAAAGACAGTGTCCTCCACCTGCACAAACCTAAGGGCAGTAGCCCACATCCTGGAAGTGACACAGGAGGAAGGCAAAGCGAAGCGGGTCATGGGTGGCACCCCCTGAATTAATCTTAGACCGCCCCTAAGTGTGGACTTCTTAAATAAGTGGCAGAAATAATTTTAAACATGTTGCTGAGTGAACCTTCCTTTCCTACAGGCACAGATCTATTTCATGACAACGCGTTATCTTTATTCCAGTCCTTACTTTCCAGCCTGCCGTTCACTCCTCCATCCCACACCACAATTCTCCACCACCTCCTAGCAACTGCTCTGGGGTGGGCCTCCCCCAATGCCTGTGTCATCCACTCCTCCAGGGCACCTGCTCTTGTGGCCAACACCTGCCTCCAAGAGAGGCTCCTTCATGCGCCCTCATGACAAACTGCGCGCCTCCCTCTTTCCTCTGACCCACCCTCAGTTGCTTTTGGAGACATGGCTTTCTGTGGGTAACCTCACCTCCCTCCACATCTATACTTAAAACCCAACTTCTAGCTTCTAAATCTCTAACTCCAAACTTACCTCCAGAGTACATGCCACTCCCCACTAAATATCCATGTCTGAATATCCTCTAGCACTTAAATGTCCAATGGTAATGTCAGCAAAACCCCATTCCCAAGCTGAGTGCTTACATCTAATTTATCACTGAGTTTCCAACTATAAAGGAAATATTGTCCCAGCATCCCAGCAGCTTTTAGGATATTCCTTGATACCCATACGCTTTCTAACACTTTCTGAGACTTATCTGAGAGTAGGAACTTCCAGCATCACCATGCCTAATGTTCAGGCGCATTATAAAAAGATGCTCCCTCTGGAAAAAGGCAGATTTGGAGCAGGGAACGAAGGAGGGGATCTAGGTCTAGCCACTCCAGCTATCTGTACATCCTTACGGATGATCCACATAGGATTAGTTTAATGGCATTGTTTAGAAAACGAACTTCAAACCACTGAAAACTATCTCAAAAGAGAAACGGGAAACCTGTATAATGTTCCCCCTTTAGAACAATAAACTAATGTGTGTATTCTTCCTTAAACGCTACTTTGAAAAGTAGAGAAAAGTATAACTAGAGTGACCTTACTTCCCCAAGTGATGATCTAGAAAATTATTTGTCCCTGATCTGACTTCAGGATCTGGAACCACTCCAGAGAACGCGGTCACTGCAGAACGACGACAAGGAACTGGGAAGGTGCGCCATACCTGTGCTGGCCTTGGCTCCCAGAGCCTGCACCGCAGCCATCGTGTGCACGATGACGCCCTTGGGAAACTCGGACCACGTTGGTGGCTTACCATCCACAGTGATGATGTGCCGTAGGCGTGGGACTAATGAAACTATATCCTGGAAAAACATAAGCATTTAGTATGTTCTTTGCTGCTGTTCCTCAGGAACAACTTAGCAAACAGTCTAGGACACAAGAAAAGTAGTTTACCATAATCTGTGAATTACTCATTTCTTGCCTTCAAAAAAAAGGTTAGGGGGTGCACTGGTATGAACAGCACTCTTTTCAGATGGAGAAACTGGTCTGACATTTCCAACAGCTATTTTATAGCATTAGATTTACTGTGTATGCCCCTGTTCTTAGGTAAAATCCTAATCAGCAATGTCACTTCCTTACAAAATAGGCATATAAACATAGGCCTCCTGTAATACAGAGTAGCCACAAGTCCTAGGTTTTTATGAGGCTCATAAAGATATGCGGGGAGAGGGAGGGAACTCACAAATCTGGGTATTAAAAAACCCAGCAGATATTACTGTTTTCACTGGAAGTCATCTAGGCACTTTCAAAACTTCTTTCTCCAACAGTTTATCATAGAAGTCTCTTTCTTCCCTTTAAAAAAATCCTAAAAACTCATAATGACTCAATGCTTCAGAAATAAATGATTACTTTAGAAACTAACCCTTGAAAATTATAAATTTGCTGAAAACAGACTAGAAAACAAATGAGCATAATAAAAAAGGTAAACCCTTCATCTTGGATTCCATGTTAATGATCTGTAACTCTGCACTACTTATACATAAATATGTATGAAATCTACTTTTTCTTTTCTAAAGGCAAGGAAGAAAGTATGGTACTCCTAAAAGTTTACAAAGATATTCAGGATTTTAAAGATCATAAAAGTATCAGTATTAGAGCTCATGAAAATGAGAATTCTTAAGTGCTGGATAATTATAAAGTAACCACAATCCTCACCTTCAACTTTGTTTGCAAGAGTTCTTTACTGGTAATGATGCTGGTCACTTCTGTTTCGTTTAATCCATGAACAATAGCTGGGCCTCCTAGAGTAGCATACAAGGTAACAACTACAGGGAAAAGAAGGGCAAGTCATGTATTTGCACATTTCATGAAAGTGCTACATGTGAAGTCTCTGAAAGTAGTCAGAAATTCTAATGATATACTGAACACTAAATTGTCAGATCCACAGTTTATTATGTAACTGTGCTATGATTAGCTAAATTATTTCAATATACTAATAAATATGTCCACTCACCCTTTCCTACTTCCTCCAAGATTTCCAGTATCTTTCAATATCTAACTGTGCTATGATTAGCTAAATTATTTCAATATACTAATAAATATTTTTTCTGTATCTTTTTTTTTTTTTTTTTTTTAATTTGACAGAGATCACAAGCAGGCAGAGAGGCAGGCAGAGGAGAGGGGAGGAAAACAGGCTCCCCACTGAGCCGAGAGCCCGACATGGGGCTCGATCCCAGGACACGGGGATCATGATCTGAGCTGAAGGCAGAGGCTGAACTCACTGAGTCACCCAGGTGCCCCATTTTTCTGTATCCTTAAAGCAAAAGAAAGAACAGGAAGGATTGGGGAAGAAGGAAGGGAGACCCAGCATAAAATTCTTGTTCCTCAGACTGCAATCTAAAATCCATCTTTTTCTTTCATAGCCATAATGCGTTTTATGACATCAAGGGCGTGCTGGTGACTCGGCATCGCGGGTGTCCTGCTGCGGTGAGTCTGCGTCACCTCCTCTACCTGTGACAATAGCATGTCCTGCTGTACCCGGTTCCCATGACTCTGTAGGAGAAAGGCTCGGGGTCTGCACCACTTTGGGAAGCCAGGAAGCCGGGGACGGAGCTGGCAGACGTCAGCATGCACGGCGGCCGGCACCCCAGGGCTGGTGATTCACAGAAGGAGAATGGGGGGCAGACCGTCGCGGAAGCATCCATTATCTCCACGCAGTCCCTGCCGCTTCCTGTAAATGCTGCAGAGGAGGGAAACGAGATCCACCCGGCCAAGGCTGCCTTCGGCCTCCCCACCGAGCGCCAGCACGTCTCTTTTTGATTAATGATACTGTGTACGTTTTTATTTCCCTCGTTATTAGAGTATTCCTGGGAAGGGGAAGGACAAAACAAGGTCCCAAGTGACTCAAAAGGCATATGAGATTATTATTTATCATCAGGGGGAAAAAGGAGGGAGGGAGGGAAGGACTATGTGACCAAAAATCCTAACAGCTCACATCGCACACCTTCTTTCTCCTGATCGCCTGCATTTTAGCCTGGGCAAAGGCTAACTGATGAAGATGGTCCCAGAGCAAACGTTCCAAATCTCAGAGAAGACAGACATCCTACGCTAGACCTGCGGAATGAAAGGAATTGCTAAAGCCCCCGTGTCCTGGGGAATTTAAACTTACCCCAGGAGTCAGGATATATACACTCAAAACAAAGTAACAATTGGATAGCTTGCAAAACTTCTAAGGTTTGATCCAGCAGGTCCACTACTCAAGAACTGTCCTATATGTGAGTTTCCACTTATGCCCAAAGTGTTAGTAAGGGCCCTTTGCTGTCACAGTGATTGTAGTGGTAAACTTTGGAAAAACCTAAAAGCCCAGGAAGGAAAGAATGATTAAATACATTATAATACAGGACACAGTGTTGGCTCAGTTGATTAAGCATCTGCCTTCAGCTCAGGTCATGACCCCAGGGTCCTGAGAGCAAGTCCCGCATCTCTTCTCAGTGGGGAGTCGTCTTCTCCCTCTACCTCCGCCCCCACTCATGATCTCTCTCTCAAGATCTCTTTCAAACAAATCTAAAATCTAAAACAAAATAACAAGTATGCATAAAAAATTTTAAAAAGAGCTGAGCTGTATGGAGACAAAAGTGCCACATAAATAGGAAAATTCCAATTGAGTGCTGAGGCAATCAAGAGAATTGATAACATGAAAATAAAAATATACAGAAAAGGGAAGGAAACACAGAAAAAAATGTTTAATACAAGAAGACAGGGATAGATACTTAAATATCACATTATAAAGATGGAATAAACAGAAAATTGATAAGCAAAATGCATAATTGGGGGGGCACCTGGGTGGCTCAGTGGGTTAAGCCTCTGCCTTCAACTCAGGTCATGATCTCAGGGTCTTGGGATCGAGCCCCACATTAGGCTCTGTGCTCAGCAGGGAGCCTGCTTCCCCCTCTCTCTTTGCTTGCCTCTCTCTGCCTACTTGTGATCTCTGTCAAATATATAAATAAATAAAATCTTTTTTAAAAAAAGTATCATTGGAAGAATGCTTTCAAAAAAAAAAAAAAAATGGGCTATGGGTCGAATTGTGTCCCCACCCCCCACCCCCAGAAAGATACGTTGTCCTAACTCCTGTATCTCAGAATGGGACCTTACTTGGAGGTAGTAAGGTTATTGCAGACGACCAGGGTAATGCGACTATGTCCTTATGAAAAGGGGAAATTTGAACACACAGATGCACACAGAGGGAAGATGATGTGAAGACACGGGGAGAAGAATGCCATGGGGAGGAGCGGGGCGATAAATCTACAGGCCCAAGACTGCCACACATCATGGCAAGCCGCCAGCAGCTGGAAAGAGGCAAGGAAGAATTCTCTGATGGACTTCAGAAGGAACATGGCCAAACCAACACACCTAGCCTCCAGAACCGTGAGAACAGATTTCTTCAGTTTTCAGTCACCCAGCTTGTGGGATTCTGTGACAGCAGCCCTAGGAAACTAACACACTAATAGAAATACAAGGAGATTAAAAAATCAAAAGTTGGGGCACCTGGGTGGCTCAGTCGTTAGGCGTCTGCCTTTGACTCAGGTTATGATCCCACGGTCTTGGGGCCGAGCCCCACAGCAAGCTCCCTGCTCAGCGGGAAGCCTGCTTCTGCCTCTCCCACTCCCCTTGCTTGTGTTCCCTCTCTATGTCTCTGTCTTTCAAATAAATAAATAAAATCCTTTTAAAAAAGGAAAGAAAGTCAAGTTTCTGGTTTTTACCAAAACATGACACAATTTCAAGACTTTTTCTCTTAAAAAGTATTCATTTTGCCAGGATAAGAAAAATAACGACTGAACTGTTCTCATAAATTTGGATTTTTAAGATAGCAATAATGTCATTGTAAATTAAAAAAAAAAAATAGTAAAGAAAAGCATGGAGGGGAAAATAAGGGAACCACAATTTCACAATCACCACCATGTTGGCATATGTCTTTCCAGGCTTTTCTCTATGCAATATGCGTGCCACACAGATGGGCGTGCATGTGCACACACACACACACACACACACACACACACACACACATTTTGACCTGAAGTGCCTCTACATTTTGATTCCAACTTTCTTCCCCCAAATCATTCATAATATGAAATAATCCTCATGATATAAGAAATTGTGTAAACACTTGTTGCCCATACGATCAGTCGAATGGATGTTATAGGACATTTAGCTATTTAGATATTAGGGCATGTAGGATGTTTCCAACCGACAGTTACTATAAACTTCACCGTGAAAGTCTTTGTCCAACCCAGCCTGAGCGCCCCTCCCCTGACCCTCACCCAGCCCCCTGTTAAAGCCATCCTTTGATCTCATTCTGACCTTCAGTCTGCCTCCCATTTCAGACACAGAACCCTTCTGAGGTCAGACAGCATCCAGTACAGGGCCATGAGGGTAGACAAAGTGTAAGGGCATTGGAACTATAGGCTTTTACAAATAGAATTTGGAAAGCTGTGGCATCACATTATTTGGGCAACATAGCAGTGGGTTTTTCATTCCTATTTTGATGGAGACTGTGGAACTGTGCAGTATCACAGAGCAAAAATTTCACAGCTGTGTTCTGCTAACAGCTACGATGTTTTTCCTCCAGTGGAAAGCTGGGACTCGGGGATGGGAGAAGGGACATACATACAGCCCAGCCTATGGACCCGTACTCTCACTTAAAAATGATTATCTTAACATGTCTGTGGTCATTAAGGAAACCCAAAGTGAATGATTTTAAAACTCTATACATTTCCTGGTAAAGCACAAACACTTGTGAACGAAAAAGTCCATGATTTTAAAATATCGAGATGTAAGCCACATAAATCAAAGCTTTCTAGGGTCCTCAAGAATTTTGCCAGTAATTTGTTTCAGATTGTAAAGAAGTCCTGAGGTCAAAGAGTTAGGGAACTGCCTTAACATGTGGAAAATCATATAGGTATGAAATCCTCTGGTTGTAAAAACCTGACAAAGTCTTTAGGGACTGCCCATTCTTTATCCAACATGTGAGTGTTCATGCAGGTTAAAAACAAAAATGAATGTGAAGAAAGTGGGGAAATCTTTAGCTATAATGCGCCTTGTAATCAACATCAAAGAATTTATACTGGAGAAACTCCACAAATGTGTTCACTACAGGAAAATCTTCACTTACAGCTTGCCTTTGATTAAACAGGAAAGCTCACACTAGGATTTCCATGAAGAAACCCCATAAATTCAGACAGTGTGGGAAAGCCATAGGTCGTCCCACTCTTACCATGAGAGGGCATTTTCTAAAGAGAAAAATCTACCACCAGTATTTTTCACTGGAACAAATAATTCTAAAATTTGTATGGAACCAGAAAAGACCCTGAAGAACCAGAGGAAGGTTGAAAAAGAAAACCAAAGCTGGAGACATCACAATTCCGAACTTCAAGCTGTATGACAAAGCTGCAATCATCAAGACAGTATGGTACTGGCACAAAAACAGACACATAGATCAATGGACAGAATACAGAGCCCAGAATTAGACCCTCAACTCTATGGTCAACTAATCTTCAACTAAGCAGGAAAGAATGTCGAATGGAAAAAGGACAGTCTCTTCAACAAATGGTGTTGGGAATGAAAAGGAATGAAACAGGATCACTTTCTTACACCATACACAAAGATGAACTCAAAATGGATGAAAGACCTAAAAGCAAGACAGTCAAAATACTAGAGAACGACACAGGCAGCAACCTCTCTGGCCTCGGCCATGGCAACTTCTAACTAGACACCTCTTCAAAGGCAAGAGAAATAAAAGCAAAAATGAACTATTGGTACTTCATCAGGATAAAAAGCTTTGCACAGCAAAGGAAACAATCAACAAAACTAAGAGACAACCCATGGAATGAGAGAAGATATTTGCAAATGACATACCTGATAGAGGGCTAGTATCCATAATCTATAATAAGAACTTATCAAACTCAACACCCAAAAAAACCCCCAAAAATCCAGTCAAGAAATGGGCAGAAGAAATGAACAATTTCTTCAAAGAAGACATCCAGATGGCCAACAGACACATGAAGAATGCTCCACATCACTTGGCATCAGGAAAATACAAATCAAAACCACAATGAGATACCACCTCACACCAGTCAAAACAGCTAATATTAACAAGTCAGTAAACAAATGTTGGTAAGGATGTGGAGAAAGCGGAGTCCTCTTACACTGCTGGTGGGAATGCAAACTGGTACACCCACCCTGGAGAACAGTATGGAGGTTCCTCAAAAGGTTACAAATAGAACTACCCTATGACCCAGCAATTGCACCAGCAATTGCACTAGGTATTTATACAGAGGGTACAAAAATGCTAATCCAAAGGGGCACATGCACTCGAATGTTTATAGCAAACATTAACAATAGCCTATATACACACATATACATGTGCATGCAATGTGTGTACACACACACACACACACACGAATATTACTCAGCCATCAAAAAGAATGAAACCTTGCCATTCGTAAAGACACAGATGGAACTAGAGGGTATTATGATAAGCAAAGTAAGTCAAAAAAAGACAAATACCGTATGATTTCACTCATGTGGAATTTAAGAAACAAAACAGATGAACATAGGGGAAAGGAAGGAAAAATAAAATAAGATAAAAACAGAGAGGGAGGCAAACCATAAGAGAGTATAGGGAACAAACTGGAGGGGAGCTGGGTGGGGGGATGGGGTAATTAGCGGATGGTTGTTAAGGAGAACACTTGATATTATGAGCACTGGGTGTTACATGCAAGTGATGAATACATTATATGACTAAACTGAATTTAAATTTTAAGAGAAAATCTGTAAATGCAGAAAAACTTTCATCAACAAAAAACTCATATTGGAGAGAGACCCTATTTCTACAAGGTAATCCATGCAGAAAAAGTTTTAATCAGAGGCCCCATCTTATTGTGTAACAGAGAACTCACACAACAGGATCTATCTTTACAAAGAACTGAGGATTAACAAGGAATCACCAAATGGAAAAGTTGCTTCTGAATGAATCCCACCAAGTCAACACTATTCAAAAGTATCAGTCAATAAGAATGCTAATGGAAAGGTTTGATGAAAAGGGTTCCAGAAAGTCTAAACTAGAAAAATGCATCTCTCGTTCGACACATATATGCCTTGTGGTTATAATTTTGTTAACATTTTAATTTAATCAAGAAAGTGATTGAATGCCCACTCAGGGGACCATGGACCATTATTAAAGCACTGTAGCTGGAGAGGACTTCTGAACAGATGTGACCTTGGAGTCTACATGCTTGCAAGTAGATTAGAATCAGAGGCAAGTTTTTGTTTTTTGGGGAGAGGGGGTCACATTGATGATATCATTTAAATCAGGCTATCTATATATATAAACGTAGCCTGTTCTTGTAGCTTTTCATGACAACAGAGACCTGCCTCACCTAAAATCATAGGTGTTACTTAATGTAGTATAAACATTAAGCTACCAAAGTTTAAAGTAACAATCTGAGCAGTTAATGACAGAAATGAGGCACAATTAATATTTAAGTTGATGCACAACACACGAAGCTGCTTTCTTACAGTTGCAGGATTCCGTAAAGTGACCTGCTTTTATAGAAGTGCTGTTGGTATCAAGGTACATACATCTGTTTTTGTCAGAAACAAACATCAAGTGGTCTTGAAGGCAGGGAGGGGGGTGGGTTTCTGAGATATCACAGCAGGAAACAATTCTTTCACAATTACAGGATTAAATGTAGGAATAAAACCCATATTTATGGCTGCCATGTTGCTTTTAATTTCTCCCACAAATTGTAGGATCTCTAATTCATAATGTGAATATTTTATGTGTAGAGAACATCTTAACGTCACTAATTTTTAAATGCTGACAGCAGATAATCTGTGTAGGCACACCCAAAATAGAAAGGAGGCATCACGAAGGGTTAGAGAAACAGAGAACAGAGGAATGCTATCAGAAACAAAAGTAGGTTAAGACCAGAATTTCTAAAGTACAGTATTTGCCTTCAAGAGGATTGGCTAGGCCAAGAAAAGGAAATTCCCCAAACTCCTTTTTCAAAACAAATATTTCAAGAATGTCAGTTTAAGTTTGACCTTATATTATAGAGACCTTTTTTTTTGAGGAAAAAAAAACACAAAATATTGTTTTAATATCAGAAACTTTTTCCGTATCTTTATTCTTCAAACTTGATGTCAATTTACAAATAAATAGTCCATACCATGTGGCTATATTGCTTCTTTATGATGTACACTTCTTCAGGCAGAAAACAGCAGTAACCAAGAATACAACCAAAATGAACTCCCAGTGAATAACCGTTAAGCGTAGAGAAAGGACGCATTACATTTCAGCGTGGTCCAGTATGTACACTGTTAATAGTGGCTCCCCTTTAAAACATCACAGATGTACATAATTCTCTTACAAAAGAACAAACTCACAAACAAGAGATTTTAAGTTTTAGAGTTGTATCACAGGAAATAATTGCTTTAAAAACTATAGAATTTATTTTGGCAGCAAAAAAAAAAAAAAAAAAAAATTTATTCCAGGATAATCTTTAAACATTGCTGAAAAAATTGCAAGCTTTGGAGAACATGGTATTAGATCCATTACTTAAAAAATCAAAGCAGTACTTAAGAGAGACCCCTTACAGTTTTGTTCTGCTGTTGGTAAAAACCTTTCTAATAAAGTTGAAGCTAAAAAATCCCCAGCAGGAGAGGTGAGGGAGGCTGCCAAGAGAAAAGGGGAGGTAGCCGCCATCAGCCCTCAGACTTACTGTCACGGGCAAGGCTGATAAGTCTTATGTAACTTATTTCCAGAAAACAAGTTCTTCAGAATCATTCTTTTTAGGATCTATAGTCTGTTTTCAGATGTATTAGATTTAGCAACTGACTTTGACATTCTTCAAAGTTTTCCTCCCCAAGCGTCTTCAAGCTAAACCAGTATTTTAAAAAAATCCTCATTGTTGGGTGGTGTTTTTGGTTTTGGTTGTTAAACCAATGGTTTCTTTTCGAAAAGTTAAGATGAAAACGTCTCATTTTTCAAGTCACTAAAGATGGTGTGGGTCAGAGAGGAACTTGTTTGAAAGGGGACGCTACTTTATGTAATTTCATACTCTGCTGTGACATCTGACACCTGGCATCTGAGATTTTAGGACTGAAAAAAATGAGAAAAATGGAACAAAATGCAAATTAAATCAGTCCTGTTAGAGGCTTCTGAAAAGAAACAACTTGTATCCAGAATCAGTGATAAGCTGCGTATTCATCTGACAGTTTTTGAGTCCCGATTGCATTGTTCTCTCCCTCCCTTTGAAGCACTGAACCTTCTTTTCTAAATACAACTTCTCAAAAATCATTTGAAAGCAGACATTCTAAAGATAAAGCATCTGAAACAAATTCTCCACCCACCCTGACTTAATCTTCAGATCACAACATCCTGACAGAGAAGTTCTGTTTAATGTCTTTCATTGTTTTACTTCTTGGCAGTTTTCCCAAACTTTATGAATAAATTTAAACTATGACAAGGAAAAACACACTCAAAACACAATGCTTATAAACAAATACAAGAAAAGTTCGAAACAGAACACCATATGCGGTATCTCCAAATATGATGTGTGTGCAACATGACCAAAAGCTACAGAGTCCTGGGTCTCAGCATTCCTACTGTCCTACCCAGATCTACTTCTTTTCTTTGTTTTTGCCTTATGATGCCTAAAGGAACTAAGAATCGAAAAATAACCAAGAGGACATAAGAAAACATGGTACCTTTTTTTTTTTTTTTGAAGTCTTGATCTGAACACATCGTCATTGGTGCAACAGTACTCTTGATAATGCTCAAATACAAGACAAGCAACACATATGAAGACTTACCATGTACATACAAGCAGCGTTTTTAGAATCTTAACTTCCACAGTAACATAAAAACCTACAAATTAAATCTTAACTCACCTCAGTATAAAGTTAAATTCTCATATATCTTAGTACGAATGCCAGTATCAGAAACATTCTCCATGTTTCCGTATTCTAGTGTAAAAAAGTTTCATAGAAAGGATAAGGTGCCTTTTTGATAAGTTGCCAACACACACACACACTCTCTCTCTTTCTCACACACACACACACACACACACCAGTGCAAACTATCAAGAGAAAAATCCTCATTTTGAAATGCGATAGATTACACATCTAGACTAAAAGCATCAGAGCGGACAGAGTAGCTTTCCATGATTGAGGTGCTATAAATATGAACAACTGCATGTACAATGGTTGATGAAATAAAGAATAGCTTTCTATCCTTTGCCTCTTAAATCCCACCTTAACTTTTAGAATTGCGCCCAACTCTTAGAGTCCGGACATTCTCCTAGTTTCAAAGCAACTAGAAGACCCTGACTATTCGGAGGGTAAGCGACTAGAGACTAATTACCCAGCGGCGCTACACTTGCCGCGTTTCTTCCTTGCGCTTAAGCGTGACCCCCAGTGCCAGCTTGTTTCACGCAGCACCACACTTCCATTCTTTTCCCTAATAAAAAATAAATATATATAAGACGCTGTCGGGCATATATTCACAAGGTCTCAATTTCTTAAAACATAAGTATGGGTATATTTATTTCTCTCAAATGCATACAAGACAATAATTACACAGCAACAAATCTTTTGTTCAACAATGATTTGATTCATAAGCGTTTGAATTTACATAATTTCACATCCATACCCTTGCATTTTTAAATACCGTAAGTAAAAAAGCCCCCCAAATAATCAGTTCTTATATTTCCTATTTATCCCTCTATACATCCAAACTTTAAAAAGTTACAAACTGAACATTATACAGAACATATAAATCATGTTTAAAAACTTGAGGTTTTAAAATCACTGTTCCCCAAAATGATTCAAAGTCCTCATGCTGACAAGTGCAGTCCTAGGTGGTAAGTTGGAAAGGGGGAAGAAAGAAGAGACAGACACCAGTTTGCTGTCTTAATGTTTTACTAATCCCGTCAGTAAGAACGGCGACGTCAGAAGGAACAGGCGACGTCAGAAGTAACAGCTTAGGTTTACTACGAGGAACGAGGAACGGGGTTTGCCTCACAGTTGGAGACATGCACTTCAAGTATTTTCCTATTTGATCTGAGCTCCCTGCAGCAAACGATGCTGAAAGAGAAGAACTATTTTCTTCCATACATTCGCTCAATGTCCGCCTGGTAATGTGTTTTAAGCTCTTTACGTTTCAGCTTGAAGGCATCTGTCACCAGACCAGTTTCGGGGGTCCACGGTTCCGGGCTCAAACGAATTTTTACTGGAATTTCGAATTTTTCTAGACTCGCTGCGATGGTGGAAGAGGGAGTGAAAATGTAAATGCAGAGGCATAAAAAACATACAATTAAAATTCCTGGCAAACAGTGTAACTTTTCTAGTCTTAGAGCGCCCATCAAAATGCACAACATCCCATGAAATCTTGCTTCTAAATAAGCCATCCCTCAAAAACACTAGAAGTAAATAGATACATACAGATATGTATGAGAATTATAAAAGCCAAATTTTTTGTTTAAAAAATCTACATGGCCATCAACAGAATAAGTTACATTAAGTTATGATGCAGGCATAAAATGGAATAAAATTCAGTCATTAAAAATAAGATCTACATGGTAGGGTGTATAAAGATATTTGCAATATATTACTAGGCTTAAAAAAAAGGCAGTTTTCAGATTTTTTTAATAGCAGATAAATGTTATGCACACAGATGTGTAGGACAACTATACACCAAGTTATAAACTGTATAGCTCTAGGGGTTAAGATCCATGATTAAGGAAAAGCAAATGCCACACACCTAAATCTGAGTTTATTATAAGGAGATCACTTTAGAAACCAAAAAATAATAAAGTTTAAAGAGAATCTTGTCATCAAATCAGAATATTCAGCATAAGCTATGAGGACAGAATGTTTGCTTACTAGTGTGTCTCTATATACTGCTGGATATCAGTAAGAGTCTCAGTAGCAGAGGGTTGGACACAGGGAGAGGGATGGAGAAAAGGGAGAGGTTTTCCAGCATTCATTCAACAAATATTTATTGAAAAAAATTACTGTGTAAAGCGTTTTACTAAACACTCTTAAACACTCTTTAAGAAACACAGAATAGTTCCTGTTCTCAAGTGGTATAAAATCTAACAAGGATAAACAGATGAACATCTAGCCATGATTACACACACACACACACACACACACACACACACCATACAGACAGGCACACTTGCTCACTAAACTGAAGGTGTAAGTACCTTGGGAGCAAAAGAGATATATTAACTCTAACTTATAAACATAGACATAACAAGGTTTTCTTCTTCAAAGACTAAAGCTATTCCGGGAGTGCTCTCCTAGAGGGAAAACCACAGTGAGTAAAAGCAGCAAGGCCTGGACCTGAGAACTTATGGAATGGTTCTTGTTTTGTTGTGTTTGTATATATGTTAAAGCAAATATTTTTATTTTCCTCCCTTTTATTCTCCTATCATAATAAGTATTAATAAGCTAACTGTGTATCACTGAATAAGAGCAAAAATCGCTCAAGGGGTGTGCATCGTCTTCTGCAAAAAAGGTTAATGTATTTTCAGCTGTGTGCTGGGCAGTTTTACTACATGAGGCGGGAGTCTTTGTTACTGTCCTTACTTAGAAATCAACTATGCTCTCACGAGATGTACATGGGTGCCAAGCGGACAAGCGATGATAGACTGGAAAAGTCAGTTTTATGTATCTACTGGCTTAGGCTAGTGTCCCCAGTTAGTCAATTAAACTCTAACACAATACACATTGTACATAAATGATTAAGTCTACAACCAGTTTACTTTATGTGAGGCAAACTGTCCTCGATCATCTTAACGGGCCTGGTTGGGTGGACTGAAAAGGCCGCAGGAGCAGAGCTGAGGTGTCCCCAAACAAAAACCAACTCCGCCTGTGGTCGGACTTCCAGCAGCTGCCAACCAGCTGCCCTACCGAGTTCCAGCTTTGCCTAAGTCAACCCCCAAAGAGCACATAAACCAATTCTTCACAGTGAGTTTCTTTATAGATAACTACTAACTGTTTCTCAGGTGTAAACCTGATACAAATTTTGCCTAAGAATGAAGTTGGATCCCTCCTTCACACATTAAAATGAACTCAAATAGACCGAGGACCTAAATGTAACAGCTGAAACTATAAAACTCTTAGAATAAAAAATAGGGTGTATCTTTGTGATAGATTAGGAATGATTTCTCAGGACACCAAAAGCACAAACAACAAAAGAAAAAAAAATTACCCTTTCAAAATTAACACTGTTGTACTTCAAAAGGTACCATCAAAAAAGTAAAAACACAACCCACAGAATGGGCGAAAATATTTACAAACTGCGCATCTGGTAAGGGCCTCGTGTCTAGAATACATAAAGAACTTATACAGCTCAGTAATAAAAAGGCAACTCCATTTTTAAAAAACGGGCAAAGGATCTGAATAGACATTTCTCTAGAGAAGACATAAAATGGGTAATAAATACAAGAAAGGATGCCCGACATCATTAGCCACCAGAAAAATATATATCAAAACCAACAGATACCCTACTGCATACCCACTAGGATGAGTAGAATCCAAAGGATGACAGTAACAGGTGTTTCGGGGACGTGGGGAAACTGGAACCTAACACCAGTGGGAATGATAAAATGATGCCAAAATTTTAGAAAATAAGTTTGGAAAATACTTGGAAAAAATATTCTGGAAAATAATCTAGTACTTTCTTAAAAGGTTTAACAAAGTTGACACAGGCCTAGCAATTCCACTCTGAAGTACCTACCCAGGAGAAAGGAGCCCGTCTGCACAACCCCTTGTACACGAATGTTCACAGCAGGATTATTCAGTAACCACCAGAGCGACCGACTGCAGGCTCCCCCAACACACCCGCAAAAAGGGGGGATAGGACACATCCATACAAGCTACTACCAGCACATTAACAGTGTAGAAAATGCAGAAAAGAGTCTTGGGCAGTTGAGGATGGGCCGGGGTGGCCAGGACCCAGCTGAGAGAAGGAGAAAAAGGGTGAACCCAGAAGACAAAAGCTAAAGGGACAAGGACAAGGACTGGTGCATGGGGGTCATGGGAGCACATGATAGGCGAGTCCTCTGGAAGGGCCTGTGAAGTCTGCTCTTCTATTTAGCTGCAGGAAAACATAGTTGGTTTCTGAGTAGGAAATGACGTCACCTAAGCCGTGTGACGGCAGCACAAGCGAACGTGAGCACCCTCTTCCCTTCCCGCCTCAGTCCTCAGTCTGTTTCACAGCCACTCACCTGAAATAGCAGCTTCAGAAAGCACTTTGAGGACCTCGTTTTCCATTTCACAGCTGTTACACAGCTCCTCCCAAGTCCCATGAAGTCCTTTCTTTCGAGCGAGTTCTGTAAGTTCCTTTTGGTTTGGCACAACAAACCCAATGACGTAAGAATGATAACTGAAATACAGAAAGGACAAAGGGGTAAGGATCTAAACGGCACAGGGTGTGAGCTGCAGTCATGATTACCAATGCTGTTGTCATCGATCCACGACTGCACTAAAGAACACACATGACGCCTATTTGGTACTTAGCACACTCACCTCACGCCACTTCTGCTGCATGACTCATAGTATGTTCAAGGCTCTGACAGAGTTCCCTGCTAAATAAACCTTCATCGGATATTTAATGACAAATTTCAACTATGTGTGTTATGAATACTTCCATTTATACATTTTTTTAAAGAAAATTACAAATATTAGAAAATTCAACTCTTAAATCAGTAATTCACATTAACAGGTTAAAGAGAAATTAAAATTTATGTAAATAGAAATTATATCTAGGGGCGCCTGGGTGGCTCAGCCAGTAAGCATGTGACTCTTGATTTCGGCTCAGGTGATGATCTCAGCGTTGAGACCGAGCCCCATGTCAGGCTCCACATTCAGTGAAGAGTCTCCCTGGGATTCTCTCCCTCTCTCTGTTTCCCCCTCCCCTGCTCATGCACTCTGTTGCCCTCAAACAAATAAAATCTTTAAAAAATATATTTAAAGTAAAAAAAAAAAAAAAAAGTGTATCTCAAGAAATCTGGCAGCAAATCAAAGTAATGTGGTTACATTTATTTTCTCTTTTGTTGTCACGAGAACTGTTAATAAAAGAGCTGTAGGTACGCCTGCCAATGGCAGCAGGAAATGGCAAGCAGCATCAGGAAGAGAAGGGTAGTCTGGTTAATATCACACAAGTAAAAGCCAGAACTGTAGTACCACAGAAGAAAACATCTCTTGGCTAATTGAAGGGCAGAATAATTTATAATACAATGTAGTTAATCTTTAAAGTCTGTTTCAAAATTGGTTCTTCTGATACCAGATTTTATCTTTTCATAATAATTATTATGTCAACTGCTGCAGCAAGTAGTAGCACGAAGTAGCTGATCATGAACACTGGCCACAGAGTAGCTGATCATTAACACTGGAGACATTACCACATAGAATACTGTTAGGAAAAAATGTCACCAGAGTGCCAATATAAATTTCCAACACATTTCCCAGGAATACATTTCCAGGATTTTTCTTTAAACTCTCCTTCCCAGCTGCCTTGTATCATTACGGATTAGATATGATAGGAGTTAAGCCACAGCTTAACACAGCTTAAAGCAGAGCCCCCCCACCTTGGCGAGGGTCCCAAGCAGGCTTAAGTCTAGTGCAAGGTAGTAGGTGTGGAGCAGGGTCCAGCTTGAAGACTATCCAACTTCCTTCTCTACTCCCCTATGCTCTGGGCTGTTTCTGGGAAGCTTCCCTGTGCGGAAAGACGTGTTGCTGGGGATGCCAAGGCACCAAGAAGGAGCACTTGACTTTCTTCCCCTCCCCATCACACAGGACACCGCAGTGAGATGTAAACAGAAACCAGAGAGAGAGGATGACAAGGAGGGGAAGCATCCCAAGGACAGAATCAGTTACTGGCTTTCCAGAGAAGAGGCCACTCCCAGAGACAACAGATACGAAGGAAGAAGAGTTCTTAGTATAGTTTTAAGAAGAAGATTCATCTAGGAAGGAAATGCCAAGAACACACAAAAGGTTTGAAGTAAAAGTAACAGAATTCTACTTTCTTACCTGTTTGCATATGCACAAATGTTATCTATAAGGGAGAGGTTCTTCAGGGCTGCCTCTACTTTCCCAAGAGAAACATATTCTCCGGCTTGCAGTTTCACAAGGTCCTTCTTACGATCTATGCAGGACAAAGGCCAGGAGGGGGCACATGGGAGCACAGAAATACCTTGAATACACATGAATATTGGCCATTCCTGAAGTAATTTGCTATCAATTAAGTTTATTATAATAGTTACACCAAAATTAAAAGTACACAGTAAATTAGGCCCTAATTTCAGTACCATTAAATAAATTCTTTCAAAAAAGAAAATTAGTTTCTGGTCAAGAGTCCCTCCAGGGCTTCAGGCATGTTCTGCTGAAGAGGTATGTTCCCTATGACATATTAACACCAGGAAGGAGAAGAGTTCTCAGTGACATGTGAAAGCTCATGTGCTATCTGGAGAGAAACATATCCCCTCAACACAGAATGGTAACGGTAAGGGTCAAGCCTGTCCAACCTGCTGATCTGGAAAGAATTCCCACCAAGTGAGGCCTGGGCAGAGTCTCTAGGAAAGATAGGAGGTAGCCAAGTGCACTGGCCCTGGTAAACGACAGACAGGTAGGTCAGCCTGAACTTCCGCAGCACTTGGGGGGAGGGAGGGGCTAGATGGGGAGGCGGAGAGGTGAATCTGGCTACAGAACAGAGGCACTGAACCGAGCCCCTAGCTGCCACTAGAGTTTTTTAGCAGCAAAGTGGCCCAGTGAGATCAGTGCTGACGGCTCAAGCGTGTGTTTAAGCGGGACAAGCATGTCCAGAGAGAGGAATTTCTTGCAACAGGGTGACAGAAGGTGTGGGCCTGACCTATGGTCATGGTGAGAGGGCAGAGAGAAAAGAATGATTTTTTTTTTTTTTTTTGGTGCAAAATGGTAGTTTTATTAAACCACGGGGACAGGACCCGTGGGCAGAAGAGCTGCTGCCAGAACAGAATGATCTTGAGGCACGTTTCACCTGGTAAATCAGCAGAAGAGGGGTAACACATGGGGAGCTCCCTGAAGTCTCACATCTCCTCCGAGGTTTCTAAGTAGCATGACTAGTACAGAAACACTATTAACTGAGAAAAAGAATGTTAAGAGGGAAGGCAGGGAGCTATTTTCTGCCCCATGGGTCACAATACTCCAACTGCCAGGCCTTCCTTATCTCACAGGCAAGGCCAGGACATGGTTCCAACAGGAGAGCCGTGTCCAATAAACCTTAGATACCAAAGAACACAAAAAATAAATATTCCGTACTAAGAATTTGATTCCTTCAGGGTTATCTAGTAATTAAAAATATCACTGCTATTGAACAGATTTTGAGATCTCCTAAAATGTCAAGCCTTAAAATTCCTTCACAGTCTCTATTTTATATTCCAGAGATGATACAACAGACCCTATCAACACTGCAGAAAGATCTATTCTTGTATTATTAAAAAGCTTCCCTAAATATAAGTTATCTCTTTTGCAAAACTGTTTCAGAAACATCCATTGTCAGGGGGTATATATACATACATTTTATATATATATAAAATATATGTATATATATATATATATATATTAGTTGGCTCACCAATAATCTTTAAACAACCATCAGGGTCAAACTCCCCAATATCTCCAGTACAGAGCCACCTCTGTCCATATTCATCTTCAAAGAAATCAGCTTTCGTTTTTGCTTCATTTTTGTAGTATCCTAGTGTCACATTTTGGCCACCAATAAGAATTTCACCCCTGGGGTGTGGTTTATCAGTATTAAAGTATCCACCTAGTAAACACAAAATAATTAAGAGTTAATTCTAAATTTTTATTTCTATATACATCATGTGAAAATTAGAAAATGTTAGTTTCTAAATAGGAACATCTGATTTTAAATCCAATTAGAGTTTCCCAAAGGAAACGAGGCAGACAGTATAAATGAACAAAACTCATTCAAGTAAAACTAGGTGCAACATTTCAGTTGCTTACCCATAAGCACTGACGCTTTTAAACTACTATTCCAAGCAAACATTACACTAAAAAAATCCAACGCCTGTGGTATAAAATAGTCATGTGTACTACAAGGTAAACTCCTTTAGGGACTCTGTGGAGATTCTTAGATGTCTGATAAAAGTACTAAATCATGTATTCAATAAAACACAACACTGTAAAACCAAATTACACTATATTTAAGAGATTTATGCCTTATAAAATTCAGAATGACTCCAAATTTAAATTTGTCAAACATTTTCACTAATTCTGCTAAAAGAGAAATGAAAAATGGCATCAAACCTTCAGAATATTTATTTTGTATAAAAGAAAAGTGAAACCAAACACTAATAATCTATATACACTGATAGAATCAAATGCAATTTTTTAAAAAGTAATTAGTATTTAAATGGCAAAACAACAGATTTTATGAAATCATAGTAAAAATTTCCTTCTGATGATTCTAGATTGAAATCATCAGGGAAAAGAAAAAAAGAAAAAATATGAAAAATCCTGTTTCAGAGATTACATTTTATGATTTTTGCTTCTACAAAATAAACTTATGATCATTCCTAATTTATTGACATCGTTTAGCAGATTTCAAGTTTTTGTCATAATTCTTCCTTGCATTCATGTAATGAAATAAGCAAAATAAAAGCAATTATAACTCTTCAGAATCATTCTTGAAGCAAGTAAATCCAAGTATAGCTCTAGATAAAATAATTCTATTAGATAAAAAACAAGCACTTGTGGATGATTTATGTCCTAAAGTAAGAAAATGAAGCACAGTTCTAACTTTAAGGTTAAATATTATACAGATTAATGCTCTGTGGTTAAAACAGGTTATTACCTTCCTCCCAGTTCTTTAATTTGATTTCACAGCAAACTAATGGTGCTCCCACTCTGCCAGTATTGTAGTCCCACACTAAGATACAAATGAAAAAAGGTATTTGATTACAGTGGTGACTAAACAGCTTCATTTTTCTACCAAAGATGATGACGTATCCCAAAGCTCTGACATCCCCAGAGAATCTTTAAAAGCAGGAGTCACAAACTGGTGAACCACAAGCTATGGGGCCCACACAGGGTTTCTTTTTATTCTGACTTGGTTATTGACATTTAAAACTCAAGCCATTTTACACAGAAGTGTGGACCCTCCAGGAACAACAGGGCCCGCATCTCCAGCACAGCAACAACTGGGGTCCCCGTCAGACGGGGCATGCCTGCTCCAGCTCCCCTACATGCCTTACTCCCTTCACGGATCTTCTCAAGGCCCACTTCACTCCGTGAAGCTGCCTGGCTCATCAGTCTGGAGCCCCTATCCTCAAGGATGATGGGACCCACTCCACTTTCTTGTCAGACCAGAAGGCTTTGCAGTACCTGCAGCCTCTCCAACCTTCTCCTGTCTATCACTATTTCAAAGGGAGACCTCTAAGCCTCCCGGACAGCAGCCTAGGCTATCATCCAGACCAGGCTGGAGATTAACTTTCAAGGATCTGGGAAAAGCACACACCACTATTGTGAATTACTATTTCATCATGTTTCCTCTTCAAAGATCATTCAAGTACCAGAAAGAAAAGGCTGATTATTTAATAATTTATAGGCTGTTTTATTTACAATATAAGCTGTAACTGATTAATCACATTCAACACAATAATTAACACATAATTAAGACTTTTATTTCCTGCAAAACAAAACTTAGAAATAGCTTCCAAAATATAGAAAACAGGAAAATACAGAAGTAGTGTATGATAAACCTGACATAAGAAAGGTACACAGAAACATTCAAGGTAAACAAGGAAAATGATCAATTAGGAAGTTTAATATCTGTCAGTATCTAGAAAATATAAAGTAGCTCTTCCTAGTACTGAGAAGCAAAATAACTTTCCTCAATAAAAGGGACACATGAGGCACTCCGGGATTCATCTGGGAACCACTTGGGTTATGGATGGCCTCGTCAATCATGTCACCATGATAAACCCTAGAAATTATATTCTCTAGAACTGAATCTGGTTTTCCTCTCATTACACAGACCACCCCCATAAACCACTTCCAAGTTTGAGCTTTAATACACATACCTCAACAACTACACAAAACATGTTTATTTTTCTTCACAAAAAGACACTTAATAACTGAAATAAGAAAATAAATGTATATAATACAGCCAATTCTTGTTACTAAAACTTTTTCCAGAACTCTAAGTAGCTTTTAATTTAACATATCATAATCTAACATGAAACTATCAATTATTGACTATTAGATGTATCCAATACATTCTAAACACTATCAATAATCACAGTACTTAGAATTTACCATCATTCTGCACACAAATACCTTAACCACTTTTATCCTTCATACTGCAGAAAAAAACCATTACCAAAGAATGCCTAGAGGTGCACCCCAGCCTCTTTTTGGACACACCACTTTGAAGAACACAAACCTTCTGTAATTGTTCCCGCACCGCAAGATTCAGTCAGTCCATATCCCTGACCAACGGGACAGCAGAAACAGATGTTCATGAATCGCTGTGTGGTTGCAGAAAGTGGAGCACCTCCACATAACAGAAGCCGAATATTTCCGCCTAGCAAGCCTCGGACTTTTCGGAAAATAAACCTTAAAAAAAAAAAAAAAAAAAAAAATCAGAGAATTTGAAGCTGAATGGCATTCTCCAAGTCATTTGGACTAATCTCCCAATTCTGAAATGTGAGATTCTGAGAGTCAGGCTCACCCAAGGCTACATAGCCAATTTAAGAGATTCTCTCACCCACTACTTAAACCTTAACTTTTTTTTTTTTTTTAAAGATTTTATTTATTTATTTGACAGAGATCACAAGTAGGCAGAGAGGCAGGCAGAGAGAGAGAGAGAGAGGTGGAGGCAGGCTCCCTGCGGGGCAGAGAGCCCGACGCGGGGCTCGATCCCAGGACCCTGGGATCATGACCTGAACCGATTGCAGAGGCTTAACCCACTGAACCGCCCAGGCGCCCCAAACCTTAACTTTTTTTATGTTTGGCCAAGTAAAGAAAGTAGCATTTTCTCTTAACTTTTCAAGTTAATATTTGAATTCAAAATTGTCAGGTTTAATTTTATACAGTAATGACAAACTTATGTTTATGGCCAGAGCAATTAGTTTTATATTATATAATAATACAGATATTAAGGGGCGCCTGGATGGTCAGTTAGTTAAGTGTCTGCCTTTGGCTCAGGTCATGATCCCAGGGTCCTGGAATCGAGCCCCATGTCAGACTCACTGCTTAGCAGGAGCCTGCTTCTCCATCTCCCCCAACTTGTGCTCTCTCTATCTCACTATCTGTCTCTCTAATAAATAAAATCTTTTTAAAAACACACCTATTAATACTGAATAATCCTGTTGTATCTTCATAAAATTTAGCATTAAAAGCAAAGCATTTTCTTTGCTTTTGCTTACTTCATTAGGAATGTGTACGTATTGGGGGCACCTGGGTGGCTCAGTCAGTTAAGCATCTGACTCTTGGTTTCGACTCAGGTCATGATCTCAAAGTCGTGGGATTATGAACTTGGCCCCACATCAGGCTCAGCACTCAGAGTGGAGTCTGCTTAGATCCTCATTCTCCCTCCCTCTTTACCCCTCCCCCTGCATACACCCATACTCTAAGTATTTTTTGAAAAAGAAATGGGTACATATTTGTACAATCTCTTTTTAAAATTTCACTGGTTTCTGAAGTGTTTATTGTTTTAAAATGTCTGCTAAATTAAAAAAGGAAAACAATTCAAACATCTAATTAAAATGTTTCTGAAAATACACTAATAAAAAAGACTGCTTATTAATAATTTTTTTTAATATTTTATTTATTTATTTGACAGACAGAGGTCACAAGTAGGCAGAGGGGCAGGCAGAGAGAGAGGAAGGGAAGCAGGCTCCCCGACGAGCAGAAGCCCGAAGTGGGACTCGATCCCAGGACCCTGGGATCATGACCCAAGCCGAAGGCATAGGCTTTAACCCACTGAGCCACCCAGGCACCACGCTTAATCATAATCTTTATCAAAAAGGGGAAAGGGTAGGTTTTTCTTTAATAACTCTGGAAAAGTAGAAGACCAAGCAGCAATCATTTTTATATCTCACTCAGAAGTTAATTAAAATAAGGCAAAAAAATATAGTTTCAAATAATGTGGAGCATGTAAAAACTGTATTAGTATTGCCATAAAAAGGGGTACCTGGGTGGCTCAGTTGGTTAAGCGACTGCCTTCAGGCTCAGGTCATGATCCTGGAGTCTCAGGCCTGAGTCCCAACATCAGGCTCCCTGCTCAGCAGGGAGTCTGCTTCTCCCTCTGACCCTCCCCCCTCTCATGCTCTCTCTCTCAAATAAATAAAATCTTTTAACAAATTCCCATTAAAACAAATAAAAAGTCATATATTTTTTAATTTCTAAATTATTTTATAACTAAATCTACTCACTCAGCACTACAAAAACAAAAAATAACAGTCTGTGGTAAAACCTATCGTTTAACAGTTTAAACGCAAAACATTTACTCCTATTTGGTTGCCATTTTATATTCATAGTGGAATTAATTTAAAAACAAAGAAACACTATTTCTCAAACTAAAATTACATACGTGTCCACAGAAAATAAAAGCACACTATTAAATATAATAAAACTATAAGTGAAACATTTTTTCAAACAACACTGCAATCTATTTTAATTGCTCATATTCTTATGCAAGATGAATTTATAGAGTCCCTTTGACTTTCTAAAACCTAATTATTTCTTAGAACTATCTCAATTACCTAGTCTAGTAATATGAACAAAATGGTTATTTGACACCAAAGAGAGAGGGAGTCCACTGACCTGTCACACAGTGGAGTACCATGGCCTTTGGAAATCTGTTCCATTTTGTAATTATAGGCCAGAATAAACAGATTACGTTGGAAACTACTCATTTCATTCACTTTATTCATGACGTTTTTGTAGATCCGATCCATGATTTCCTAGATGTATAAAAATGAGTTAATAAAGTCAATAATGCTATCAGCTGCCTTACATATTATATCTTAACATCAGATAAATATTTCTATCAGTACTGAGGCATTTTAGAAGATATAATCTATCAGGAACAAATTTTTTAAATAGAGCCATAACTAGTTTAAAAATGAGGTTTCTGTAAAACTAATTTTTCAAAGCACAAATATACCTAGATGTTCATGGCGGGGTGGGGAGACAAAAAGAAATAAAAGCCTTAGGTCAGTAACATAATCAGTACTGATTTTTTACATGGCTTTGCATATCTTATTTATTTTGGAAAAACTAAGCTTACTACATAAATGAACAACCATTAAATGAACAACTATATGAAATGGTTTTTAAAATTCTCATAACCTGGGGCGCCTGGGTGACTCAGTGGGTTAAGCCTCTGCCTTCAGCTCAGGTCATGATCTCAGGGTCCTGGGACTGAGCCCCGCATTGGGCTCTCTGCTCAGCAGGGAGCCTGCTTCCCCCTCTCTCTGCCTGCCTCTAGGTCTACTTGTAATCTCTTTGCCAAATAAATAAAATCTTTAAAATTCTCATAACCCTATAAAAATACAGAGAGCCACATTCTTTGCTCACAAAAGGACCACAGGGTTATTTTGGTTGGTTGGTTGTCTTTTAATGCTACACTCAGGAAATGTTCCCTTCTCTGCACTGCATTTTGCTTGCGAGCCCTATGACTTGAAATGGTTTTCCCTCTACAATTTTAAATTATATTTAATTTTACATGAACTAAAAGTTTACATGAACTAAAAAGTAAAATACTACACTAAGGAAACTATACACCTACAGAAACTATCAAACTATTGGTCTTTTATATTTGGCGTAACTATGTAACTTTGCTTGGACTGGAGTACTCAGGTACCTGGTAACGATTCCCAAAACTTTCAAACAAAATCAGGAGCCACATAAGACTTAAAATTCAGGAGACAGAAAATTGTTACCATCCCACTTCTACTCAACTAATTCCCAGGCCCCTGCCCATGCCAGGTACATTAGGCTACACAGTGCTTCTCAGGTAATTCAAAGGCACACTAAATTCTCTGTCACTTTTTTTCATGACTAGGCCAGACTGTTCCTGGGGACTCAGGAGGTAATGGCACAATTTGTTTAGAGGAGGAGGAAGTGGTTATCAAACCTTCCACCCTACCTCCTGCCGGGCTTCAGGTTTCTACTAATATCAAACATATCACAAAAATGATCTGAGTAAGAAGTGACTTAGGGAAAGGACCTGATGATGTCATAGAGAAGCTGAAACCACATTCAGTAAATTTTAAAAATAGATAAAGCTAATAAAGAAAAAAAAATAAAGACAATGAATCCAGTAGAGCATTAAGGCAATATAATCAATAAGGAATAAATTCTACATTAACCACCTTGTCAACAGTTATCTTTTAGCCTAGCATTTAGGTTCTGTAGCAGATGACACATCTTTTACTCAACATTAATTAATGGTCAATTCTTACCGGAACAGCTGCCATCAGTGTTGGTTTCAACATGGTTGTATCCCCTTTGCTTCCTTTTTTTATTTTTGAGGACTAGAGAGAGAAAAAGTGATTCATATAAACTGTTCCTTATCTCAGAAATTTGTTGTAATTCTTAGACCAAAAAGTGTATTATAAATTCATCATTTTTATTTACTTATTGTAAAAACAAAAAAAATTAAAAATAATTATTTTTAAATGATTAACTGCCATCCTTACAATATACTGTCATACGAATATAGAAAAATGTGTTAAAAAATTGTAATTTTCTTAGTATCTGAAGTCACAAACATTTAACTTACCTGATCTGCTAAAGTCTGTGGTGAAGAGTAGCCAATGCGGCATCCGTGAGAAAGACAGACAAGCTCAGCACTTAATTCTAAAACATGGGCCAGAGGCAGATAGCCAATATAAACATCTTCCTCTCTAAAAGAAAAGGGAGATGTAAAAGCAACTGTCAGGAGTGGTCTCTGCTGGAAAATATTGCAAAGCGAGCCCACCCACATGGAGAGAGGGAGATCGAGAAAGCACACGTGCACATGCGTGTATGGGGGAGGGAGGGGGAGGCAGAAAGATGCTGGGGGGAGGGGTGGTGAGAAGTACAGTTCAACCTAAAGCCCAGGAGGCAGACATGAAGGAAGAGGCTGTCTCTAGGGCCACCTGAAGACACTCACTAATTACAAGTGCTAACGTGCAGAAGACAGAAGAAACAGGGCCTGAGGGGCCAAAACATGAAGGGTTCTTCTACAGAACAGAGGAAATCATCCAAAGAGGAGTGGTCTTTAAAGGTAGGGGGGCAGAGTGCCTGGGTGGCTCAGTGGGTTAAAGCCTCTGCCTTCGGCTCAGGTCATGATCTCAGGGTCCTGGGATCGAGCCCCGAATCGGGCTCTCTGCTCAGCAGGGAGCCTGCTTCCTCCTCTCTCTGCCTGCCTCTCTGCCCACCTGTGATCTCTGTCTGTCAAATAAATAAAAAATCTTTAAAATAAAAAAATAAAATAAAGCTGGGGGGGCTCCCAAATAAAAAGTTCCAACAGAATCCAGAACTGCTGGCCAGAAATTTTACAACAGATTCCTGTTTGGAAAGTTACTTAGAAATAATAAATTATACTGTATGTAAGAAAATGTGTATGTCTGTATGTATTTCAAGAACTGCCCCCACCCCCAAAAATATGAAGGGCAAAGACTAACCCAGGAAACTACTGCTTTTAATTTTTTCTGAAAACTTATCCATTCATAAGAGAAATCTCTCTCTCCATCCCTAAATTAAGTTCCACAGTAACCTGTGAGTATAACTTCTGTGCATAAGGGCATCAAAAATACCCCAGCACTCCCACCACACCATATTAGTCATCAAGTACTGACTCCTCTACTACCTGTCATGATCCCATCTGGCTTCCCGTCTCTTCCCTACAGCATGCCTACCCTGCCACCATGGCTGCGGGAATTGGCCTCAAAAATAAGAGAATGAATAAAGCTCGATAAATACTGGAACAGATGAAGTTATTTGTTCACCTCAATTATAACATGTTTAGGTATAAAAAGGACTACAGGGGTGCCTGGCTGGCTCAGTCAGTTAAAGTCTGCCTTCAGCTCAGGTCATGATCCCAGGGTTCTGGGATTGAGTCCCATAATGGGCTCCCTGCTCAGCAGGGAGTCTGCTTCTCTCCTGCCTGCCATTCCCCCTGCTTGTGCTTGCTCTGTGTCTCTCTCCCTCCCTCTGTGTGTCAAATAGATAAATAAAATCCTTTAAAAAAAAAAAAAAAAGACTATAGCAGCAATATGATCAACTGATTATTTAAATTAAAGAATTTAAGTCAGATAAAATTTACACTTTTGAAGTAAAAAAGTAATGCTATATAAATGATATATACATTATATAATGATATATAAAACTATATTTTAAACCTTACAACGGTAATTATTTTGTAATTAATTTTCAAGTCCCTCTGATTTTTTTGGAGGAATTGCTTACTGCCAACAGACTCTGAAAGACTAATTTAGCCACATACCACTAAATGGCACAAACCACGTTAATGTAACAACCAGCATCAACAAGGGACTACTTCATATGCATTGAACATGTGACATACCCCAGTCCTGGAATCCTTTCCGCCATCCCAGTTATACCAGCAATAATGTTACTGTGGGAGATCATGACTCCCTTCGGAAGTCCTGTGGATCCACTTGTATACATGATTACTGCAATATCTAAGGGCCCTGGTTTGCTAAGAGGTTTGCTTTCTGCATTGGAGAAAAAACAAAAACAAACAAACAAAAAAAAACACACACACACTTCTGAGAAATGCAGCCATAGCACCCATTTTTTTCATAATCATGTTTAATAACTCAATTTGACAACCATGAATTATATTCATTCAGAGGTCAACGAAACAGATGAAGTTCCTGCACATAAGAGACGTATGTTCTATTGAGATAAGCAAACCATAAATCCATAATGTAGTAAGAGATAGGAAGAAAAATAAAGACAAGGTGAGATGACAGTAGAAGTATTTAGATGGAAAAGTCAAGAAATGCTTTTCTGGCACGTTGGTGTTTTAGTGAAGACCTGGATACAGTGAGGAAGGGAGCCATGGAAACCCTGGAACTGGGAGATTGCCTCAAATAGTAAATAAGTGAGAGCAAAGGCTTTGACGTAGGAACCAGGACCATATCTGGCAAAGCCTTCAAGGCCACGCTGAAGACTTTGGATTTCACTTGGAGTAGAAAGCAATGTTGTTTTGAACAGGGGCTTGTCATCACCAGCAACAAGGGTCACTTTGGCTGCCAAGGAGCTGCCTAACTTGGGGAAGAAAGGCAACAGGGAAACAAATGGCTATTCCAACAATTTCACTATGAAGTAAGTGTGGTTGGGCTAAGGTACCCAGACACTTGTTAACAACTGTTCTCTGCCTCATGGTGAAGTGGACTTGGCTACAGTCCGAATCCTGGATTCAAAGACAGTGTCCTCCACCTGCACAAACCTAAGGGCAGTAGCCCACATCCTGGAAGTGACACAGGAGGAAGGCAAAGCGAAGCGGGTCATGGGTGGCACCCCCTGAATTAATCTTAGACCGCCCCTAAGTGTGGACTTCTTAAATAAGTGGCAGAAATAATTTTAAACATGTTGCTGAGTGAACCTTCCTTTCCTACAGGCACAGATCTATTTCATGACAACGCGTTATCTTTATTCCAGTCCTTACTTTCCAGCCTGCCGTTCACTCCTCCATCCCACACCACAATTCTCCACCACCTCCTAGCAACTGCTCTGGGGTGGGCCTCCCCCAATGCCTGTGTCATCCACTCCTCCAGGGCACCTGCTCTTGTGGCCAACACCTGCCTCCAAGAGAGGCTCCTTCATGCGCCCTCATGACAAACTGCGCGCCTCCCTCTTTCCTCTGACCCACCCTCAGTTGCTTTTGGAGACATGGCTTTCTGTGGGTAACCTCACCTCCCTCCACATCTATACTTAAAACCCAACTTCTAGCTTCTAAATCTCTAACTCCAAACTTACCTCCAGAGTACATGCCACTCCCCACTAAATATCCATGTCTGAATATCCTCTAGCACTTAAATGTCCAATGGTAATGTCAGCAAAACCCCATTCCCAAGCTGAGTGCTTACATCTAATTTATCACTGAGTTTCCAACTATAAAGGAAATATTGTCCCAGCATCCCAGCAGCTTTTAGGATATTCCTTGATACCCATACGCTTTCTAACACTTTCTGAGACTTATCTGAGAGTAGGAACTTCCAGCATCACCATGCCTAATGTTCAGGCGCATTATAAAAAGATGCTCCCTCTGGAAAAAGGCAGATTTGGAGCAGGGAACGAAGGAGGGGATCTAGGTCTAGCCACTCCAGCTATCTGTACATCCTTACGGATGATCCACATAGGATTAGTTTAATGGCATTGTTTAGAAAACGAACTTCAAACCACTGAAAACTATCTCAAAAGAGAAACGGGAAACCTGTATAATGTTCCCCCTTTAGAACAATAAACTAATGTGTGTATTCTTCCTTAAACGCTACTTTGAAAAGTAGAGAAAAGTATAACTAGAGTGACCTTACTTCCCCAAGTGATGATCTAGAAAATTATTTGTCCCTGATCTGACTTCAGGATCTGGAACCACTCCAGAGAACGCGGTCACTGCAGAACGACGACAAGGAACTGGGAAGGTGCGCCATACCTGTGCTGGCCTTGGCTCCCAGAGCCTGCACCGCAGCCATCGTGTGCACGATGACGCCCTTGGGAAACTCGGACCACGTTGGTGGCTTACCATCCACAGTGATG
This sequence comes from Enhydra lutris kenyoni, assembly GCF_002288905.1. NCBI lineage: Eukaryota > Metazoa > Chordata > Mammalia > Carnivora > Mustelidae > Enhydra > Enhydra lutris. Next base: position 32,598,108 of record NW_019154085.1, on the reverse strand, counting down.
ATGTGCCGTAGGCGTGGGACTAATGAAACTATATCCTGGAAAAACATAAGCATTTAGTATGTTCTTTGCTGCTGTTCCTCAGGAACAACTTAGCAAACAGTCTAGGACACAAGAAAAGTAGTTTACCATAATCTGTGAATTACTCATTTCTTGCCTTCAAAAAAAAGGTTAGGGGGTGCACTGGTATGAACAGCACTCTTTTCAGATGGAGAAACTGGTCTGACATTTCCAACAGCTATTTTATAGCATTAGATTTACTGTGTATGCCCCTGTTCTTAGGTAAAATCCTAATCAGCAATGTCACTTCCTTACAAAATAGGCATATAAACATAGGCCTCCTGTAATACAGAGTAGCCACAAGTCCTAGGTTTTTATGAGGCTCATAAAGATATGCGGGGAGAGGGAGGGAACTCACAAATCTGGGTATTAAAAAACCCAGCAGATATTACTGTTTTCACTGGAAGTCATCTAGGCACTTTCAAAACTTCTTTCTCCAACAGTTTATCATAGAAGTCTCTTTCTTCCCTTTAAAAAAATCCTAAAAACTCATAATGACTCAATGCTTCAGAAATAAATGATTACTTTAGAAACTAACCCTTGAAAATTATAAATTTGCTGAAAACAGACTAGAAAACAAATGAGCATAATAAAAAAGGTAAACCCTTCATCTTGGATTCCATGTTAATGATCTGTAACTCTGCACTACTTATACATAAATATGTATGAAATCTACTTTTTCTTTTCTAAAGGCAAGGAAGAAAGTATGGTACTCCTAAAAGTTTACAAAGATATTCAGGATTTTAAAGATCATAAAAGTATCAGTATTAGAGCTCATGAAAATGAGAATTCTTAAGTGCTGGATAATTATAAAGTAACCACAATCCTCACCTTCAACTTTGTTTGCAAGAGTTCTTTACTGGTAATGATGCTGGTCACTTCTGTTTCGTTTAATCCATGAACAATAGCTGGGCCTCCTAGAGTAGCATACAAGGTAACAACTACAGGGAAAAGAAGGGCAAGTCATGTATTTGCACATTTCATGAAAGTGCTACATGTGAAGTCTCTGAAAGTAGTCAGAAATTCTAATGATATACTGAACACTAAATTGTCAGATCCACAGTTTATTATGTAACTGTGCTATGATTAGCTAAATTATTTCAATATACTAATAAATATGTCCACTCACCCTTTCCTACTTCCTCCAAGATTTCCAGTATCTTTCAATATCTAACTGTGCTATGATTAGCTAAATTATTTCAATATACTAATAAATATTTATGCCCACTCACTTACCCTCATCTACTTCCTTCAAGATTTCCAACATTTTTAAACAAAAATTTTAAGTTTTATTTCACCTACAGACGTTACTGAGAGGATGCCACAATGGAAAGAATTATTTGACTCCTAAAATGTCAAGCCTTAGTTGTTACTCAGTACTAAAATATGAAAAAGAATAATACTGTAGATAAAGATAATGTACTGAGTATCAGGTTGAAGGGGTTGTATGTTAAGAAAATAACATCAACAGGTGGCAGTACTGCTTATTCTAGTAGAAAACTCGAGAAAAACATTCTTAGTCATACTGAAATTTAATCATCATCATGTGGACTTTTATTTACTTGCTGCCTAGCTCACAGAAGTCAGACTTAAAGTGACTTTAAGAGGTAATTATTTTGAAGCTTCCCAAAAGACGCAAACAATAAACCCAAGTCTATGAAAACAAAAAGGTGTGTCAGTTTAAAAAACCAGTGGAGGCATTTACAGCAAGAAATCTGATAAAAATAGCTCTTCTGTTCCATCTGAAAGGTAAGACAATGTCCATAATTAACATCCCATTATGCCACCAAGATCTGTGAACTAAGCTTCCAGAACTACCTCAAAGACGGGGCATCTGGATTGCCACTTAAACCACGATATAAAAATCCCGTCATTTCACCTGGCTCATGGCTCTGAGTAGTGCAGTTTTAGAGGTCAACTGCTACTACCAACAGAAGAGGGGACAAAGTGACACTAACTTCACAAGAGGATTCCTGAGAGAACCAGCAGCATAATCAAGGACCCACAGGCCTGGTCAGCGAGGCCCCACAGCCCCTATTAACAGGCCTACACGAACTACACAATTTGTTCCAAAGTAGACCTATAACTCTAAGTTGTAACAGAATAGTCCCCTGATTAGATGCAAGGTGGCAATTAACTTCAGAATTTTAATTTCCAGATAGTGAAATATTTATAACAGCATCCTCTCTCCCACACAGATCAGAAAGCCCACGTACGCTGAAAATTATACATAAAGCACGTCTGCGCAGCAATCATCCATTCGGCTCTGGTTTCACAGAAGATGGCGATGTTGGTCTTTGGTTTCTGACCCAACATCTGTAAACCATTTCCAAAATTAAAAGCTCTAACGAAGACATCTTCATAGGACAGCCAATTATAGTTTCCAAGAATCACCTGATAAAATAAACACAAAACATACAAATACCTTTTAATATAACCAAAATATTATTTCCTAGGAAGAAGCCAAGATTTGTTCCAAATTTAATGACAACCAGTTATGTTTGCATGTAACTTAACTATTTTTTCTAACACAAAGCTAGAAAGTAAATTTCAAATAAAAAACTTTTGAAAATTAGTTATTTTTTTATATTTTCTATGACCAATCTTACACTAAATCTTTTATTGTGGGGGGGGTCTTCAGAGTTTGACAGGATTTTAAAGGTTAGCTTTTTTGTGAAAAGCTTATATATCAATAATTCATTTATACATCATTTAAACAATTTAGATGTTAGCTTAAAATTTAGCCTAGTATCAAGTACTGATACCAAAAATTTACTTTCCCCCCTATTTATGAATTCCCAGATTTCAATATCAATATGATTTATGAACAGAAACTGGCTAGACCCAAGATAACAAACATATTTATGGCTGTTCAATGTGAATGGCTCTCTCCTGTACTGAACTCTAAACAAGTCTCTGTTTACGCAACCTCCAGGACTAGTTTCAATATTCATCAAAGTCTTTCCGCTGAAGCCTTAAATGCCCACTGACACCACTGGGCTTTCAACATTTCATTTGTGCTTACCATAAGTAAAGGTAACATTAAGTGTTCATTAGTTATAATCCTCTTTAAAAACTGGCTAGCTCGGGGCACCTGGGTGGCTCAGTGGGTTAAAGCCTCTGCCTTCAGCTCAGGTCATGATCCCAGGGTCCTGGGATCGAGCCCCACGTTGGGCTCTCTGCTCCGCAGGGGGCCTGCTTCCTCCCCTGTCTCTCTCTGCCTGCCTCTCTGCCTACTTGTGATCTCTCTCTGTCAAATAAATAAAATCTTTAAAAAAAAAAAAAAAAAAACTGGCTAGCTTACTTTTCTTTAAGATTTTCTCCAACTTAGACTATAAATCCCCAATTACATACAGACTATATTAAAAGCTCTTCACGCACGCACTCTCTCTCTCTCTCTCTCTCTCTATATATATATATGTAATTTCGGAACATGGCTGTTTCACTCATTATGTCTCATATACTTTAACCAAATTCATTTCCAAAAACACATCCAACATTTCAGAGAGCTCTACAAATAAGAGATTGGATAAAATTGTGGCAGAGGTGTGGGGTGGGGGGAATGCAGGCAGAGAGGATATATACTGCCCTCTAGTGTCCTATTCCATAACAGACTTAGGGAATGAAGTCTGTCTTTGATGGATAAGGCAACTGGATTTAAAGTATTTATTTAAATTCTCAAGTACCAAACTCTCACCCTGCTCTGCACCCCCATGAAATGCTCAAGCACGGGGAGCTCCAGTGACTTCATAAGGAGCTCTGTGGGGGTGAGAAGACAGATAAGAACTTGGCTAAAATGTGCACGAACTGGATTATAATTAAGAATTTTACACTCCAAAGATCAGCATGAGCCACCTCTTAAGATTCTACAACCTAAATGATGAGCTTTGTAAGTTTCAGAGAATGTATATACTCTGGAAGGTATTATCTACATAATCCAAATCTTTAAACCCATATGATAGGGCCACCACTGGCAAAGAAATCAAATCACGAGTTTAATTCAAATGTAACTAAAGGGAATTTCACTTAATTCTTTAAACCACTGAATCTCCTAGTAGTGATCTTTCCCATGAAGATTACATTTCAAGGCCCCTACCTACCCCCTAATTTTTACTTTTGCTGGAAAAAAATCCCAATTCTAACTCTATCCCCCATGGTTAGCTTAAACCTGAGATTAAACTCATTTATTTATTCCCTGTCCATACGGCTGAAGAACACCCAACCTCATTCTATCCAAGATCATAGATCTCACCACCCAGAAATCCGATAAGGACTCCCTGATCTACTCATTTTCTCACCCTCTGAAATGGCTACTTGAAACCTTCTCTCTACTCAAATATCCTCTACCCCCGGTCCAGGTGATAAGGTGATAATACTGTCTCATACATCACTGAGAAATTAGAAATTCAACAGAAATGCCCTTATCTTCTTAGCACCAAGTTCAATAACCTACACACATCTGTACTATTCTTCACAGTCCCCCTCATGGTATTACAATGGTTGAAGTGTCCCTAACAAAAGCCAAATTTAGAAGAACTTTACTTCGAAGCACTTCCCAAATTTCTATCTCCAGGCACCTCTACTTCCACACTCAAGTTCAAAAACCTTATGCTGGCCTACAAAGCCCTAACAGACCTAGCCATGCCAGTGTCTCTGTGCTCCCATCAAATCCTCTTCCCCAGACTTACCACCCCTAACTCATGACTTCCTATAAATACAACTTTGTCCTTTCTGTCCCTCAAACAGGTTGAGCCAAGGCAGGAACTAGGATGAGGTAAGAGAGGTAACTAGCACGGGTGCAAAATTTAGAGAAGTACTCACTCTCAGGATTTGAATACTTTCTTCAACTTTGTACCTCAAGTGCCTCACCCAACTGGGTTTATTCCAGTTTTAGAGCCAGTGGGCACACACCTTGTCCCACTGTACAGAAGGTTCATTACCCAGATCTTCGCAAAATTGAGTCCCCTGCTGTTCAGGCCTCCACTTAGCCATAATCTACCAAGAGAGGCTATCCCTAATCTCCAATCATCTTTATGTCTTTGTAGTAGTTATTTCATCTGTTAACTTATTACTGTCTCTCTTCCTTCCATACAAATATAAGACCCATGAGAAGAGTAACCTCTGTGACCTATTCATTACTGTCTCCCTAGTGCCCAGAACAAAGCACCTAGCATAAAGTCATCACTCAGTAATTATTTGCTATACACAAGGAATGAAGGTTGTAATTAAACATCATTTCAATTCACTTTGGGCCCTGAGAGAGTCTTCTGACCCCTTTTTTCCTCCAGGAGCCTCATTTTTTAAAAGACTGCTTGAAAAAAAAAAAAAAATCCACATCCATTTAATCTTTTAACCTCTAGAACTGCTTCTGTTCTGGTCTCCATTCCGCTGCACACATCCCTTGCCTACTACCTCTTAAATATTCTCATTCATGAGACAAAAGTATGTTCAATTTTCTCAACTCTGAGTGAGGCAAGGGAATGACTAGAGTGGCTATTGGAAATGATGACCAACCATGGCACCCCTGAGCAGCTTCCTCATTTGCAGAGGTACGGGAAGAGGTAAGACTGGCCCTATGATTGATCACTTCCCTGTCTCATATTTAATTGGTTCTATTTTTATTCTAGGACAGGTGTGACAACACATGGCTAAACATCAATGTTACCACTCCGCCCACCAGTGCCCCAGAGGAACTTAATCATTTACTTTGTTCAGGAACAGATGAATTTAGATGCTTTGATGATGCTAATGATGAGGGCCTCTTATCTCAGAAGATAAACTATAAAAATAAAACCAAGATAATATAAAGAACATTCTGTAAAATAAAAGCACACAAATATTTCACCATTCAGGAACCTGAAGAATGAGACAATCAATAACGATCAAGTTTTCAGGTAGTTGAGGTATTAAACAGTGCAAAAACAAGGGCTTTCTTTTCCTGGAGCCACTCAGAATAGAAATACTTCCAGTTACACACTTCCCTGCTGTCTTCAACCAAGTACACCCAGCTTCACGGAACCTTTCTCTATGTGAATAAAGATTATTACAGGTCACTGTGAGGGAACCAAGGGGTGAAAATCTTCAGCAAGTCTGGATGGCTGGTGGTGATCATGAGGAGGAAGAGGGTGGCTAAACTTTGCCAATGTTCACTCTGGGCTAGTAAGCATATCGCAGCAACTCTCTCAGAAACTCCTAAGCCAGGGTTACTCTTAGTATCCCTATTTGACAAATGAGAATACTGAGGCATCAAGAGAGTCGGCAGAACTTGCTCAAAGATAACAAAAATGTCACTGACCACCTAAGTGACAGGACTAGAACAGGAATCAAGGCAGAGTCATTCCAGTATCTAAGCACTAAACCACAACGCTCTGACTGCTCCACAGAAAGGAGAAGAGATGTTACCGGGCAGGCGAGGAAGGTGTCCTGATTAACACCCGTAAGACCCATTCAACTGCTGTTTGTGAGTGCATTATTGTGGGGGCAAGAGTGGAAGTAAAAGACCTGGTAAAAAGGGAAGGGGGGGCTCTAAGGAGGAAAAAACTCCGACTTCTGGTAAGAAAACAAACAAGAAAAAACAAAACATTTAGTACATGGTAGGGCCTTTAACAAACAGAGGCTGACTAGGAGAGGAACACGTATGGAAAGGAACCAAACTTTTGGCTGGGGACAGTACTATAATAATGAAAACACGAGCCCTGGCCAAGAGACTGACCACTGGTTTTCACATGAATTAAAATGTAAATGTCCTAACCAGTCAGAAAGTAAGTATCTTACACACATGCAATTAGATTTTTAAAAAAATAGGACTCTGGAGCAAGAACCAACACAAAAGTAGGCACTGAACAGAAATGAGTACTTCTGTTATTGTTCTAGATCAATTTACAAGGAATGTCACAATGCAATCTTCTCTTTCTAAGCACTGTGATTATATAATCCCTACTATTTTCTTCCCTGTCATGTGTGTAAAATATGTAAGAAAAAGAATTTTAAGTGCTTCTGGTAGTTACTAAATGTTAGAACCAGCCTTGTGCTCCTTTCCATTTCACCGTAAAACCGTAAACTTATTTTTACTCTTTGCAACCTTGTTCTATTTCAGCTACATGTATTTTAAAGATCTCTGGACACCAATCCTTCACTGTTCTTTATTTCCAAGGACCTTGGTACAATGCATTCGCAGCTGGGAAGGCTGGCATCATGAGCTGCTGACATACATTCCAGGTGCTAAGCTCTGCTGTATTTTCATAAAGCCGAAGGAAACAAGAAAAAGCTTGCCAAGCCTCAAGAACATGGCAGCCTCTGCTTCCCTGCCTCTCTGTGCCCCACCCCCTCCACAGACATATCTTAGTGAAGGTGAGAGCCACACTATGGTGGGCATATTTACAGCAGAATCACCACTGTCTTTTCTTCTGTTTATCTTCCTTTGGGAGCTCAAAACAGACTTATAAGATGAAAATAAAGCTTCAGCATTCATTTAATTAAAATAAATGTCCGGGAATCTTTGATTCAACCATATCAGATACCTTCTGGGGTTAATCCCTAAGCTCAGCCCCCAAAACAGGAAGAAAGGAAACTTGTAGATACTGTTATACCACTAGCAGGCTTTTCCAATTTAAGTTTATCTTCCAGTACGTAAACTATTAATGACGATATATTCATAGGAAACACGCTGGCGCACCAGTCAGTAAGCACTCAGCAGAAACCACACCAGCCTAGGCAATACCACTCTTACTATCTACCAAGCGCCAGTTGTGAAATGTTCCCTTTTTACTCTCCTATCAAAGTAGATGCTGCTTCTGCCGAAATACAGTGAGTATAAACAAGAAACCAAAAGGGAGGAAGCCTAGCTTGTTTGTAACACCCAGCTGAAGTACCCACCATTTAGTTTGCAAACCATGACACCATTGCAACACAGACCAAGAGAAACTCAAGTCACTCTCTTCTTGAGTAAGTCTAACAGAAAACATTTGCTTCATTTACTATACAGGAAACCTAAAAAATTTTACTTTCCCAATAAGCCTAATTTCAAACAGGAAAAATATAACACTTTTTATATCAGAGGTTATATAAAGACTTCCCCGAAGAGTCTGAAAAAGCACAAATCCCAATATGAAGGCAAATGTCAATGGTAGAAAGATCTGAGAATGAGATCCTGTAGACAAAAAAGGCTGCTGATTTTATAAAGAGGTTTTTTTTTTTTTTTCAGCTTCTAACTTCCCTATTTGAGTTCAAATATGTTGAATAAACGATGACTACAAAGCCACCATGGGCATGACAGGAAGGAAAAGGCCACATACGCAAACACACAACAGGGAAAAATACTCTCCTTGTGTACACTGTGTTATCTGGCCACATTTAAGGAACAACTGTGAAAGCTCTAGATTTTATTATGTCCTAATTACACTGATAAACTGAATTAAGAAGGAATTTCCTAATCACCATACTGATCTCCTTTTTATATACTTGGAAGCTTAGTTTGTTGCTCTAAGTGCTGAATGAGGACTGAAAAACAGTGCCAGTCCCATAAAATGCCTGTAACATGGAGAAAAATTAAACTTCCTGCTAACAGAGAACTTCTGTTACATATGCCCAGATTAAAAACAAGGGAACCCAATCTTTTGATTCAAACAGGATTAGACCAAGAAACAAAAAGGAATGTTTTAAAAGAGGAGGCATACAAGTAGCAAACTTCTGCAACTCAAAAAGCGTAGTGTTCTTGGTACCTTTTCTAACTACCAGATCTCTCAAAGACAAAATCAAGAATGTATACCCTAAAAAGTAGCAACTCAATATGAAAAAAAACTCAGACACCATTATGACTTAATGTTTTACAAATTATAATCTACAGGTTAGACAAAAGGAAACAAACATGCTTAACTACATAACTTCAATTTCAAGAAATGTGCTATTAAATCTCCAGACAGACCTTAAGTTAACAGAAAAAAAAAAATCATTTAAGTGAGGCAAAACTAACTCAGCACAAGAAATAGAGAATATACCTTAAAAATCAAGGGACCAATAAATAAATAAATAAATAAATAGTCAAGGGACTATACCATTTCTCCAAGCCACTTCTGAGACTGCAAAGTGGCACTGTTAATGTGACAGGCAAAGCGAGATAAACAAGCACAATTTAAGGCAAAACAAGATACAAGATCATTTTATTTAAAGGGGATGGACACTTACAGATTTTGTTGTCTGGAGCTAGAATAATGCTTTAAATTTCTAGGAGTTACTGGCGTTAACTAGCATTAACTTGCTTGCCATCTCCATGTTTGAAAGAAAAAGACTCTGGAATTTGTAGGAGTAAGTGCCAATTTAACAATAATGGGCCCTATTGGCCCATTAAATACCACCGTTAAATACCAAATTGTTAAATACCATCCCCCTGGCCCTGCAATCACAGGAGAAACTAAGTATTTCATTCCTGGTATGATTATTTGAACTTTCCTCTGATACCTGAGCGTTCCTTCATGACTAACAGAAAAAAGGCAGCTGGAGTCAGGATATAGTTGGAAAAAAGGAAAGAAAAACAACTGCACCTACACACATAATAAACCTATAATCTGACCAAATTATCAATCAAGCAAAGATAATTACTGATCATCTTACTGCCTCTAAAAAAATTTTTATCTTCAGAGTCATGACTCCATATTCAAAAACAGTATTTCCGGGCGCCTGGGTGGCTCAGTGGGTTAAAGCCTCTGCCTTCGGCTCAGGTCATGATCCCGGGGTCCTGGGATGGAGCACAGCATTGGGCTCTCTGCTCAGCGGGGAGCTTGCTTCCCCCCCACCTTCTCTGCCTGCCTGCCTCTCTGCCTACTTGTGATTTCTGTCAAATAAATAAAAAATCTTTAAAAAAAAAAAAAAAAAGGGACGCCTGGGTGGCTCAGTTGGTTGAGCGGCTGCCTTCGGCTCAGGTCATGATCCCAGCGTCCTGGGATCGAGTCCCACATCGGGCTCCTTGTTCGGTGGGGAGCCTGCTTCTCCCTCTGCCTCTGCCTGCCACTCTGTCTGCCTGTGCTCGCTCTCTCTCTCTCTCTCTCTCTCTGACAAATAAATAAATAAATAAATAAAAATCTTTAAAAAAAAAAAAAAAGGCATTTCCGTGCCATTTCTCTACTCCCTATCCTTCACAGTGCTGCACTACCACCATGTGTCTCTGAAGTCACTCATATAATTCTGACCACCCAATTCCCAAGATAATGCTAATATAATAAAACTAGAGCATTTACACTAGATACCACAACTGTTCTGTTTACACACACGAGTGTGTGTTTGTGTGTGTGTTATGTATACATACATTCAGTTTATACTCTCAATAACTCTGAGAGCTGGCATTTGCTAAGGAGTCTGGAGCAAGACAACCTAGGTTCTTCTAGTCCTGGCTTTACCGCTTCTAGCTGGAACGTCGGTGCCTCTGTGGCCATCATCCGCAAAGTAACAACAGTAACACGAACTCATAGGGCTACTTTAAGTCTTAAATACGCTGGTACATATAAAGAACTTAAAACTGCCTGGCCCATAAGAAATGCTAATAATTATCAGCATTAATCATCATCTTCATATGACAGATAAAGAAACTGACACAAATTTGTTAAATAAATAACTTTTTTCAAAGTCACATAGCCAGTAGGTGGCAAAGCTAAGATCCAAACCCATAGTCTGGATCTGGAATTCAGGTTCTTAACCACTGTTATACTGCCTCTAAGGGTGTCTTATCCCCTGTTTCAAACCAACAACGGCAGGTGCTACTGTCTATACGGGTGAAGAGAAATCCTTAAAAAACCATGCAGTTGTCACTACCGAAGTACCAACACATTAAGCACCCAATGGAACCTACATTAAAACCAGAAAAAATGGGGCGCCTGGGTGGCTCAGTGGGTTAGCCTCCACCTTTGGCTCCGCTCATGATCCCAGGGTCCTGGGATCGAGCCCCACATCAGGCTGTCTGCTCAGCAGGGAGCCTGCTACCTCCTCTCTCTCTCTCTCTCTCTCTCTCTCTCTCTTTCTGCCTGCCTCTCTGTCTCTTGTGATCTCTGTCAAATAAATAAATAAAATCTTTTTTAAAAAATATATAAAACCAGAAAAACCCAGAACCATCTCAAGCACACACAGGTACTTGTGGAACCAACAGGGAATAAAGTTTCAGACCCAAAACTGCTCAAGGCAGTCTATTCCAAGCTGTGGTCGACATTTAGGCTCAGTGGGCATTCTGGCCAGTCTGAAAATTCAGAACAAATCCATGCGGGAGGGTACAGGGGATCAGAACACGGTCCTCTGCCCACCCTGGCAGACTGCTTTTCCTGCCACATCAGCCACATGGGACGGCAGCAGGCTGTCCTTGTCCCTTGCCACCACTTCTGAGAGAACCTTTTATTCAGAAAGACAAAGGCAATGAAATATCACCTTACCTTTTTAAAAATTTTTCCATTTGGTTGTACTTCATCTTCCTCATTTAAAATTTCACGTGTTCCCAAGAGTCTTTTGTCCTTAAATTTGTTTTTTGCATACATAAAAACTTTATCTAGTGTATCACATCCAGGGTATAATACTGAAGCCAAACCATCCAAACTGTTAATTGATCTGTATGCAGACTCGGGTTTTGAATTTACAGGTTTTGCTTTAATTTTGTTTGCTTTTTCTTGTCTTGTCTCAAACAAAAAATAATATGGGATGTACGTTAAAACAGTATAAAGTGACATCAGAAAATGTATGAAATACAAAAGAATGGGATTGATGGTCTGTTTTAGCTTCATGGTAGATGAAGACACGTGGTTATTCATAAGTGCTCAAAAAAAGTGGAATTAACGGATTTCCAGAATCTAGAAGGAAGGGGGGAAAAAAGGTATTAGTTCAAAATCATTTTAAAATAACTATAAAGAAAAAAAATCTTCATTTTAGATACGCAAATGATTTTTTTCCCCCCAATCAAGCAGCAGCTAGTACTGGCCTCCAGCAAAGTCCAGTCCACTCCCAATATGGTCGGGTGAGTCTCTTACAACTATTAGCAATGGAAATTACCACAGAGAAGTTTCTACATCATTCTGTAAACAGGTGATTTTTCCAACCTAACCCCAAGTGTCCACAAACTTCCCAGTGGTGAGAAGAGAGCAAGTGAGAAGTCTAGAATCAAGGCCAAAAATGTACTGATTTCCTGTTCATCCCTCGGGGATGGCAAGTGCTTTGCAGACACACCATTCTCCTCCCTCATGGCCCCGGCCACCTGCTCAATAATCACTGCATTCTTTCCCAGCGGGCTCCACGCTCTCGCTCTAGGTGGCAACACACAACTGGTGTTGGCAAAAAAAACATAGAATTCACTTTCCAAAGTGGTATTTTTCAGTCTGGCAGGTTAAACTGTGAAGCAAGAAAGCAGTAAACTCTGACCATTTCTACTTTGCATTCATCAGATTTACTGACAATCTCCTATGTGTTACATCCTGTTCTAAGTACAGGAACTACAACAGTGAACAACAGTCTCTGTCCCTTCCCTCTGGGAGCCTACAATTCACTGGGAGAGGAAGACACACAAACGTACATATATAGGCACACCAAGTGATGGTAAATCCTCAGAGGAGAAGTGAACCCAAGAAAGGGAAACGTGAATGGGCGAGGCCAGAGAGGCTAGTAGTACAAGGGTGGTCCAAAGGAGTCTCTGCAGCCAGGGCTATCTGAGCAGAGACTTCCAAAAAGAGGGAGAGTGGGCCATGTGCCTTTCTGGGGAAAACTGAGCACTCCAGGCAGAGGAAACAAGCCTCTGTGTGGTAGGTACATACTATCATTTAAAAAAAAAAGGGGGGGGGAGAAAGAAAAAAAACCTACTAATTATTCCATCCAGCTCCAAATCCAGAGTTATGATTTCTAGTATTCTCATCTCCTACCCCCAACTCCATAGTGGAGAAGTTCTATTAGATTCACATGTGGCCAAAAAATGTGAGGAAACATGAGGAAGCTCTCTACTGCAGGCACAGCAGGCCAAGAATAATACCAGACACCTGTTAGGTTATGAGAAGCTGAGGCAGGGACTAACTGCAGAGAGAGAAGCTCCACACACAGAAGACCAGAGGCAACAGCGCAGGCCAGGCCCCCACTCACAGAAAAGACAAGCTGCTGTCCGTGCCCCTGGCTTTGGAACAACGGCACATAGGTTCTACACAGGCCAAAGCAGGCTGTAAGCACAGAGAGCCCCTCAGCAATCCCTAAGTGGACTGACTTCAGTTAGAACAGAGAACAGGGAAGCTCAAGCTTCATGGCACTACAGAAAACAATGGAGACTTCGGTGATGAGCAATGAAGATGAGGCTGGCAGTTCCAGGATAGCAACAAGGAAGAGTAGACCAAACAGAAGTTTAACAGAATCAGGGAGCAGAGAACTGAAGAAGAGCCCTTCCAGAGTCAGGGCCGGTCGAAGATTGGCCTCAAATAACCCCTACAAAGGCCATTTAACTGAATCACACCGTGGGGCAATTTATGGCCCAGGGCTCTGTTTAACACAATAACGCAATCAGCTAACTATCAGTGGAGAATAATTGCTGGGTGTGAACCAACAGAGACAGACTTAGCAGATTAACAAGATCAGAGAAAGAGATGGTTCAAGAGTGCTACTAAAACCGGCTGCCATCCCCTAAAGAGGGCCCTTCAAGGAAACTCTCAGTGTTCCCAAGGCAGTGCTCACTGAGGAGCAACATCAAAGGATGCACACTGGTGGGGGGGGGGGAGTATAAAATGCCAGCCAAGTCACTAAAAAGACAAGCAAGCAACACAACAAGCCAGGGAAATGGGGAGGGGGCACTCAGCATTCAGAAATGCTATAAAAGATCTTAAATGTGCAGTTTACAACAAAAAATTAAGAGGCGTGCAAATAAACAGGGAAGATCCAAACACAGGAAGAGAAAGCTGGCAACAGAAATTGTCCCTGAGAGGGCCCAAATGCCAGACGCACACAAGACTTCAAAGCAGCTATGAAAAACATGTTCAAAGAACTAAAGGAAATCATGCTTAGAAAATTAAAAGTCCAGGGGCGCCTGGGTGGCTCAGTTGGTTAAGTCTTCGGCTCAGGTCATGAATCCCAGAGGTCCTGGGATCGAGGCAATCAGGTAAGAGAAAAGTTGAGATAAAATCCTTTGCTCCTAGGAGTAAGGCGGCTAAAGTGCGTGACAGAAGTCAACAGCTGGGATTTCCAGCTCCTGATGGCCCAGAGGGTGCCAGCAGCTGCTGCTCCTCCAATGCGCCCCAGTAACTGCAATCTTTAAATTCAGCGCCGTGGTCTCTGTTATCTGAACCCTGGAGAATAAAGCCGCGAATCAGAGGAGTTGCTGTGAAAGAAGGCAAAAATGGTTTGGGTGCCTTCAACAGAGACAGAAATGTATCAGCAGTGGGATGGCCACTGGAAAGGAGATGAATACAAGTCTTGAAAATGAGAAGTCGGAGATGCCGGTGAGTCATCCAAATGTATAAACTGTGACGATTAAGAGGGATCAGAGCTAGAAGCACACATTTTAGAGCCATACTCAGATGAAGGATGAGAATGTAAGAAATCTCCAAAATCAAGTTCAAGAACAGAAAACTTTTGAAGGAAACCAAAGCCCAGACTGAGCAAGAAAATCCCGGTGGCAAGACCAATAAAAGTGGAACCTGGAGAAGGCAGTGCTGTGAACGCCAAGGGTTGGGACAAGGAGAGGGTTCAGAAGCATCAGATGCAGCCTGCATGTACCAGCCACATGCAGTGAAGACATTTTGTTGTTCCAAAAGCCTCTGAGAAGACTTCACCCTTTTCGAAAACAGGGTACAGCACCAACCTCTGGCCAACTGCATCCCATTAGCTGAAGCGGTTGTGGAAAATCTACAGAACTAAGAAATAGTCACGATGCTCTATTATGTTGCCCATCTTACGGTATCAGCTTTCAGAAAGCAAACCTGAACAATTAAATCTGTTCATCACTTCCTTCGCGACTTCTAGGTTTACAGTTCATGTTAAGAAGGCCTCATCCATACCAGGGTTACACTAATGGTCTCCTGTATTTTTTCTAGTATTTACATCATTTAGATCTTTAATCAATATGGAATTTATTTTTCTATACTGTGTAAGGAAGAAAGCTTTTTCTTCTGGATGAACTACCTGAACTGCTTATTAAATAAACCACCCTTTTCTCGATTAACCAAAATGTCATCTTCAACAGTAAGTCCTTGTTCAGAATTGGATCTGTTTCTAGACACGATTCTGTTCCTTGGTTGGACCTGTCTACTGCTTTGCCATGCCTCCAAATACAGTAGACTGACAGCAGTGCTTCTCAACTGTGATCCACAAGACCAATTATACCAGAATTACCTTTGCAAGTATTTAAATAGAAGACTCTTCAAACATGCTGTCCCCTCTTCCTTCCCTCCCCAATACCTATAAATTGAAAAACTCTAAATAGCAGACTCATTTTTTAAACAGCAACCATGTAAATTTTATGTACACTGCTTGAGAACTTCTATTTTTAGTATCTAGTAAGACTCCCGCTATACATGTTCTTCAAAATTTTCTTATCAATTCTTACAAATTTATTCTTTTACATAAATTTTGAAGAGTTAAC
Source organism: Enhydra lutris kenyoni (assembly GCF_002288905.1). Classification (NCBI taxonomy): domain Eukaryota; kingdom Metazoa; phylum Chordata; class Mammalia; order Carnivora; family Mustelidae; genus Enhydra; species Enhydra lutris. Next base: position 32,582,474 of record NW_019154085.1, on the reverse strand, counting down.
ATTTGTCTGGCGAAACAAAGTGAAAAATCAAAAGGAAAACAAGATTCAGGGAAAAAAATACATAACAAAATATACAAACAGCTCTCATAAAATTAACGAACCAAGCAACGCAGAGGAAAAAGAAAAATTTATATAGAGAAGCTCTATAAAAGAGAAAAAACACAGATTGTTAATCCAAATAGACAATATGTTCTCTTTAAACTCAGATTAAAATTAAAATGAAGCCTTACTAATTTCATCCAATAGTTCCACTACTAATGACTTAAAGACTAATATCCAGAGCTCATTAAGCCATCCTGCAGTACTTAAAACCCACATACAAACCCAAACTCGGAACTCTTAGAATTCTACAGAAAAGCAAGTGCATAGTAAGTACGTATGAATAAGAACTCAATCATTCATTCATTTCTCAAACATTTATTGAACACAGAATTCATACCACTCTCTCTTGACGGATGTCTGAGTCACAGTCATGAACAAAACACAAAAAGGACCATGAACAAATAACTAAATATCATGAGGCAGAAACAACTACAGAGACATACATGCAGGCTAAACAAAATGAACAATATTGCAGGGGTGTTGGTGTGGAGAAGGCTGCTGCTTTAGGAAGGGTAAAAATGCATGTCACGGGGCACCTGGGTTAAGTGTCTGTCTTTGGCAGGTCCCTGGCAACTTTGGGCAGGAAGGAGGCTCCCTCTTCCTCTGCTGCTCCCCCTGCTTGTGTTCTCTCTCAAATAAAATCTGTAGAAGGAAGGAAAGGAGGGAGGGAGGGAGGGAGGGAGGGAGGGAAGGAGGAGGGGAGGAGAGGGGAGAGGAGAGGAAGACGGGAGGGGAGAATGGGGAGGGGAGAGGAGGGGAGAATGGGGAGGGGAGGAGAGGAGAGGAGGGGAAGGGAAGAGAGCAGGGGAGGGGAGGAGGGGAGGAGGGAAAGACAGGGGAAGAGAAGAAAAGAGGGAAAGAAGAGCAGAGGAAAAGAGGAGAGGAGGAGAGGAAAGGAGAGGAGAGGAGGAGAGGGGAGGAAAGGAGGAGGAGGAGAGAAGGGAGGAAGAGGAGAGGAGAGAAGGGAGGGAGAGGAGAAGAGAAAAGAAAATGCATGTCAGGTGTTAGGAGGAGACAAGGAGAAAAAGCCACATGGGTATCTGGGAGAAGGGAAATTCCAGGCTGAGCCCAGGAAGGATGGGGGACAGGAAAAGAGGAGGGCAAGGAGGGCAAAGAGGGCATGGTAGAAGAATGGGGCCAGATCCCAAAGGGCCTGGGACCACTGCGAGACTGTATTGACCTGAGTGAAATCACCTGTTACCATCAAAAGGCCAACTCTGGCTGCTGCAGGACCAAGGAGACCAACTGGGAGCCTTTGCAGGGAACAGATGTGAGATGACCAAGATGTAGACCAGAATGAAGATGAAGCAGTGAGAAGGGACCCTAATCGGACTCTGTACGGAAGGTACAGCCCTAGGAAGAGTGAGAAAGAAAGGGGGGTGTCAAGGTGTTTGGCCTGAGATAATGAAACACCACTGAGCTGCATCACTAACTAACGAAAGAAGACTGCAGGAGGAACAGGTCTGAGCGAAGCACAGTTCAGTTTTGTTGAAAGCAACTCAGACAGTGATAGTATTTTCGGCCATGAGAGTGGCTGGCATGGCTAAGGGAGTGAGAAGTGCAAAGAGCAGGTTCTGGGGCAGATCAAAATTGAGAGGCCTGGGGCATGACAAAAAGGGTCAGCGTTCACAAGAAAACCAGAAGGGTAGAGTAAAAGGAGGAGGAGAGTGATCAGCTGTACACATTACCTAACAAGTCAGCAAAGATGAGGACTAAAATGTGAATCAAAGCCTCAGTAGAGGAGACTACACACTCATCAGGATGGCTACTAACAAAAACAAACAAACAAACAAAATAACAGTCCTGGCAAGGATGTGGAGGTAGAGAAACTGGAACACTTAAAATTCTGCTGTTGGGAATGTGGCATGGCGCAGCAGCTACTGAAAACAATATGGTAGTTCATCAAAAAATTAAAAATTAAAAACAGAATTACCGTATGATCCAGCAAATGCACTTCTGGGTGTATTTCCAAAGGAATTAAAAGCAGGGGCTCAAACAGGTATTTGTACACCCAGCTTCATAACAAAGTTATTCACAACAGCCAAAAGGTGGAGGCAACCTAATGTCCACTGGTGGGTGAACACGTAAACAAAATGTTGATAGAGACACACAATGGACTATTTACTTAACCTTAAAAAGGAATGAAGTTCTGATAGTTCTGATACATACTACAACATGTATGAATCTTGAAAACATGACACTAAATGAAATAAAGCAGACACAAAAGGACAAATAATATATAATTCCACTTACAGGAGATGCATAAAGAAACTGGACTGGATTGCCAGGGACTGAGGGGAAGGAGGGCTGGAAAGATGTGTTTAATGTGTATAGAGTTTGGAATAGCAGGAAAGTTCTGCAGATGGATGATGGTGATGGTCCACAACAATGTCTACTTAATGCCAATGAACTGTACACTTAAATATGGTTACACTGGCAAATTCTGTTACATGTATTTTAATACAATAAAAAAAAAAGTGTGAGGGTCACTCGAAAATAGCTATGGTAAGGATCAAAGCCCAACTGGAGTGTGCTTAGGAAAGGGGAAGAGCACTCTACAGAGGAACACAGAAATGGATACTAGGACAGGACAAAGCAGAGTCTTTGGTTTTCAAGATAAGAGAGTGGGGCGCCTGTGTGGCTCAGTCAGTGAAGTCTGCCTTCAGCTCAGGTCATGATCCCAGGGTGCTGGGATCGAGCCCTGCATTGGGCTCCCTGCTCAGCGGGAAGTCTGCTTCTCCCTCTCCTGCTTCCCCTGCTTGTGTTCCCCCCCACTCTGTCAAATAAATAAATAAATAAAATCTTTGGGTGAGGGGGAGAGAGAGATAGTTACAGCTTGTCTGCATACTGATGGCTATAACCCAGTAGAGGAAAGAAAAAGATTATACAGAAGAGAGGGTGACACGCAGCACCCAAGTGAAGAGGATGGCTGTGCACAGGAACAGGGACACAGATGCATGTGGGTGGTACCAAGAGCCATTAGAAGATTCTTTTCTGAGTGCTTCTATTTTCTCAGGGTAATAGGAAGAAAAACTGCTGACTGAGAGAGGAAGAAAGGAAGGTATTAGAAAATTAAGTAGAAAGAAAGTATTAAACAGTCATCTAGGAGAACAGGAAAACAGAGAAGGAGACAGTAGAATCACTTGACAGCTCCTGAGGCCCACCTGAAGGTGGAGTCCTAGATGTAAAGGGAAATTAAAGATCTGGTTGTGTGCTTCCCAGCCAAGTTGAACTGATGGAGCACAAATGGGAACCAGGCAGAGAGCGGGTATTAACCAAGGAGAGGGTTTTACCAGGCAAGTACCGGACCGAAACATGGGGAAGGGGAGGAAAACAAGGGAAAGAAGACTATTTCCATGACTGATAAGGGAGATTTAAGTTGAGGAAAGAAGGATGGCCCCATAAGGAGGGAAAGGTTTGTGAAAAGGAGATAGGATCAATGATGCAATCAGATCATGTGTGGTGACAGAACTGCGGATGTTGAGGTACTAAGAGAGAGTAAAATGGAACCACAGGAGGTAATGGTTTGAGAAGAATGCTTGAAGCTGGTATGCAGAAGAAGGCATACAGTTACTGTTCACGGAGAGGTCCAGGTTGTAATGATGGAGGAACGGGTAGCAAAGGCAGAGTGGAGTAGGACATCTTTTAGAAAAGTATTGAGGGATGTCTGGGTGTTCAGTCAGTTAAGCAGCTGCCTTCAGCTCAGGTCATAATCTGAGGGTCCTAGAATCTAGTCCCCACATCAGGCTCCCTGCTCCACGGGGAGTCTGCTTCTCCCTCCCCCTCTGCCTGCCACTACCCCTGCTCATTCTCTCTCTCTCTGACAAATAAATAAATCATTTAAAAAAAAAAAAAAAAAATCTTGGGATGCCTGGGTGGCTCAGTTGGTTAAGCGGCTGCCTTCGGCTCAGGTCATGATCCCAGCGTCCTGGGATCGAGTCCCGCATCGGGCTCCTTGCTCAGCAGGGAACCTGCTTCTCCCTCTGCCTCTGCCTGCCTCTCGGCCTACTTGTTATCTCTCTCTCTCTCTCTCTGACAAATAAAAAATCTTAAAAAAAAAAAAAGAAAATTTAAAAAAAATTAAAAAGTGTTGAGTCTTGAACGAAATCAAATAGGAAACAGAAATTAAGCAAGGGAATTTGTATGTTTCTCAGCTTGATACAAAACAGGGTTGGGGGGGGAATCCTAATTTTTTTTTTTTAATTTTGTTTGTTACCATACAGCGCAATATTGATTTCTGGAGTAGAATTCAGTGATTCATCACTTACATACAACAAACAGCCAGCACTCATCACAACCCATGTCCTCAATGCCCATCACCCACCTAGGCCATCCCCCACCCACATCCCTCCATCAACCCTGTTTGTTCTGTATCCTTAGGAGTCACTTATGGCTTGTTTCCCTCCCTCCTTTTTCAGAAAAGGGGTCTGAAACATGCACACACAAAAACACATGCGTAAATACACATATATACTAGTCTTGGCTCTGCCGCCAGTTACTATGAGACCTTGTCTAAGTCAATAAATTGTTAATTTTCTTATCATTAATGATGCTGGAATTCAAGTAAACCTATTTTAAGACTAAACTGTACTGATGCCAAGCACTCCCAGATCAATCTTTGAGTAATGGCAATCATCAAATATTGAAGAAGTAAATGAGCAGAGGAACCCACTTCTAGCCCTGTCTTCTATACAAGACACTCTTCTCCTTTGGTGGGGGCGGGGGGAGGTAGGTAGTGCAAGAATTGCCATGCTTTAAAACAAACAAACAACAGGAAGATTGCTAAGGTCCATTTCCAAAATTCCAACATCTTCCAATCAATTCATTTTGAATCATGTGAATACACTATCTTAACAACAGCAAAAATACTTTTTAACATACAGTCGAAAGACAATACGGATGGTCTGTGAGAATATGCCAGTGTTTGATGGACTGATCCAACAAAGATAGAATGGGCTAATACCTGGGTTAAATTTCCTGTCAAGTTCAGAACTACTTCAAACCAACCAACACATACAGACACACAAATGTTTTAATGCACTGAGCAAGGTATGTTTTCATATATTCATCCTGACCTCTTGCATCTCTAGCCATGTAAGAACAAGAGCCAAGTACTGCTAGATGGTACACTTATTTATGCAGATAAATGTATAAAGCCTAAGGTCTACACAAAAAAAGCAGCTCAATCTTTTTATACACCAGAATGTCCCTTCACTCTTACTTGGGGCAGTCAGGCTTAACAAATAAAAACAGAAGATACCTGGTTAAACTTGAATTTCAGATAAACAATCAACAGATTTTAGTGTACATATGTCCCAGGCAGTACCTGAACATGTAGTAAAAAAATTATTTGGTTTTTATCCGAAATTCAGATTTAACTGAACGCCTTCTCTGGCAACCCTAATCCCATCCCCAGTCTACCACAAAGTGTGACAATTAATTAGGATGACAACCACTCTGGGTTGCCCCAGACTTTGAGGTTTCCCAAAACACAGGACTTTCAGTACTAAAACCAGGAAAGTTTTAGGCAAACCTGTCACCCCACAATTAACCATCTCACGGAATAGGCAAACAAATTACAGCCTGGATTCTACCACTAGTTAATTTTGATCTTTTGTCTATGAAATAACTTTTCTGTGCCTTATTTTCCCACATCTGTCGTTATTTATCTAATCTGCAAAATTTAAACTGAAGATAAAATGGAATGCAGCAAAAAATAAAGGACTCTGGAAAATGCAAAGGCATTATAAGTGCTAGTTATTAGTATAGTTGGTTTAGGTACAAAGTTCTGTTTATGCATAATTTCAAAGCAATTTTACTTATAGAGTTTAATTTACATACTTTATATAATCTACTGAAGGTACTATCACTTGCAATACTAGTTTGCATATAAAAATGTTCAATATACTTGCTCCTTTTAGACAATAAGCTCTTGGTTTGATGCTGGCCTCCCCACTTACTCATTATGTAACAGGGACAATTCCCTTAACATTCCACAGCTTCAGGTTCACTGTAAAACTGGGGAGACGGTAGTAATAAACCTCACAAAACTCCCTTTGGGAACAAAGAAAGCAGGTGAACACACTCTACATAAACTACAAAATACAATGCATGTATTGGTAGCACTTTAAATTCACTTATGCCAAACTATGTACACCAATACCAGTATTTTTCTTTCATCATGGTTATTTATTTATACCCTCACTGATTCTGAAGATACTTAAGTCGAATGTATGCTTACTGAGACCCTAGGCCATGGAGCCAAACAGATGGGAGTGTGACACTTAGTTCTACTACTTACTAAATGTCACCTTAGGTCAACTGATTTTCTAAGCCTCAATGTCCTCACCTGTAAATGTGAAGAGTGTATGTATCAAAGACCACTAAGAGGGGCGCCTGGGTGGCTCAGTGGTTAAAGCCTCTGCCTTCGGCTCAGGTCATGATCTCAGGGTCCTGGGATCGAGTCCCGCATCGGGCTCTCTGCTCAGCGGGGAGCCTGCCTCCTCCTCCTGTCTCTCTCTCTGCCTGCCTCTCTGCCTACTTGTGATCTGTCAAATAAATTAAAAAAAAAAAAAAAAAAAAAAAAAAAAAGACCACTAAGAGTACTCAGCAGCTAGCACGTGTGAAGAAGGGTGGTGTGTTTGCTTCACAGGAAGCACTCCAGCCTCAGCTGCGGGTTGCCATTACCGTTTCAGGTTTCAGGCATTTAATATTCTAAAGGTTAGAAGAACCCAAAATCATAGATCCACCCATAAAATTCCTTATAGAATAATAAGTAAAGAGAATAAGGATACTTAGCACATCTTGCATTTGGAATTGGTATGATTCCATTTAGCATCTCTAGTTCACTAGTCAACTTTGAGGATTTCTCTCCATGAGCTTCAGTTAGATGATGACAAATTTATTTTTGTTTAGGAAAACATTTATGAAGAATACTTTTTTCTCACAGCTAGTACTCCATACTAAAGTTTAAATATCCTTGGATTTTATGACACAGAACTACTGGATCCCACTTTGTGGATCCTACCCCACCCCCAAAGGTAAAGAACTCATGTGCGATGTAATTCAGAACCAATTCTGTTTAACCAACTCAACTTACCAGACCTTCATACCTTTAAAAGAGTTGATCCTCAAAAGACTTCCCTAACTCTCAGGGTTTTTATAGTCTCATCTACTGCTAATAACCTCATGCCAAGACCCAGCAACACAAAGGGGAGTCAGAAGTGGTTCTGTTGTCCATTCATCAATCCTATCATGTGGTAGATCCCCAAACTTCCCCCACCCAGACAACTCACACCACATGCATGCCCTCTCTGAATCATGTTGCTTCACCTTCCTCATCTAAGGGAAAACCTATTACTATTCTTTCTACTCACTTTCCAAACCACATAACTCCCCTTATTATTATATCCAAAAGAAGTGACATGGAATTCTCTATATAGAAGTGCAGCTTTTTATCCTAGAATTTTGTTTAAGGTTAATCCATTGAAGGGAAAGGAGGGGAATGGTATGTTCAGTCATCATTATACTATTCAAATGGTTGGGCAGAAAAACTAAACCTTAGGAGCCCTATTTCATAGCACTATTTTGACAAATTCATCAGTGTGTCCTATCCAGCCAAGAAGTAAATGCCCTAACTATATTATAACAATACTGAATAGGACCATTTAACCCTCTGTAGTACTAATTCCTTACTTATCCCAATTATCTCCAGAATGTTAATGAGAGCCACCTATATAAATATTTCAGAACATGAACTATTAGATTATATAATGACATCAGCCTAGATGGCTGGTACTTGAAGGTCATATTAGTAACTTCAACTCAATCCAGGTAAGTACTTTATTTAGTATTACATGAAACTAAACCTAGAAGAGTGGATTGGTTGATGTCTCAATTAACAACTTCACTTTTGAACTTAACTATTTTCTTCCCTACTTTAAAAACAGAAAATGAAATTAAAGAAAATTCAAAGGCCAGAGGCTAAATAATTGCAAACATATGAAATATGTCAGCAAAAGTAACATGCTTAAAATAAGCAAAATAAAGAACACTTTTGAGGAGATAGTTCAGGTAAATTCAGTCTTTGAGAATGTAAAGGGATTAACATGTCAAAATTAAGATTTTCAGGATAATTTTAGTCTACACCATTTAAATCCATCCAATCTAGATCTATACTTAATTTAAAGAATTTATAAATTGTTCAGTAAGATTCCTTAGCTATTTCCTTATTTTTTTCCTCAACCCTCCTCAGCCCAAAAGCCCTTTCTCTCTATCTTGGCATATTGTTAAGAACAAAGCAAGGTGAGGCCCAGGTGGCTCTGCCAGTTAAGCTTCCACTTCTTGATTTCAGCTCAGGTATCATAATCTCAGGGTTGTGAGATCAAGCCCCCATCAGGCTGGGCATGAGCTTGCTTAAGATTCTCACTCTCTCCCTCTGCCCCTCCCTCACCTCTCTCTCTCCGCTGTTTTTAAAAAAAAAAAAAAAAAACTTAAGATAATAATATAAATCACAAGAACTGTTAAGTACGTTGTAGAAACATGTAATTACAGGATAAATAACCTGCATCACAACCAACATTGTATCAACTTCGTTATCTATATTATCTAAACCTCAAATAGTTAAGAATAAGGTTTAAACATGCAATACTTCCTTAGTGAATACTTAGTCTTTTACTGTTTTTCACTTTATTCATATAATCTTATTCTATTTTTCCTTAACTCTTTACAGAAATTTTCTTGTTCCCATAAACTATTTTACTGCTAATATAGCTTTTCTGAAACAAGAGCTATGAAGATACGGTCTTCCCGTCTCTCCTCCAATCTCCAGTGCACCCAGCTTTCTGGCCTCTTGCAGCTTTTCTGTAAATGTTCAAAAACCTAGATTGTGTTTTAAAAATAGAAGGCACAAGAAAAAGGAATCTTCTAGCTTCAACAGCTATGAGAACTATCTGACCTTACTCTAGGAAATCATTTTGAGTTAAGCCAAAAAAATAAATAAATAAACCAGCAAACCTGCTGCTGTCCCCATCTCCTTCCAAACTTCAAATCTAGATCACTTTCACATAGGAATGAACAATATTCTGAATAATTTCTCTCTACTGCATGGGTATATGCACCGATAACCCTTGCTGCTACCACCTGAATGTACAACACTGGATAAAGGTGAGTGAAGTCCTAAAGGCCATCAGAACTTATCTACTCCAGGAAATATTTAAATATAAACTACCAGAATCATGAACAGAATACACTTTAAACCAATATAACTGAACACCAAGAAAAAAATAAGAATAATGACTTACTGTGCATCTCTAACAGTTAAGACACTAGACAATACCTATGTAATGGGTTTACATTTATTCATGTACAACTCTATTTGTTAATGTTCTTCTTCAAATTCTACAGACCCTTTCTCATTTGACTAACACCAACAGCGCTAAAACAAAACTTTGTAATCAAAATCTGCTTCTCCAGATTTTTTAAAGAGCCCAAAATACTACACTCTGACCATCACAAAAGGACATGTTCACATGCACATCAGTTCAATTTTTCCATCATTTCTGAAGTCACAGGCCTTCTGAATATGCACAGTTCCCCACATGGAACACCATGCAGTTCTAAGTTTTAGAATACAAGACACCGAGTTCCTCAAACCGTCTGTAACATTCCCTTTACTTCCCAATATATTAATCTGTATACAGCGACAAATGTCCTTTCCCTTTTTGGGGTACCTGATCAAGTCTAGGCAAACTAATGAGAGATAAAGTTACTTCTGTCACTTTGCCATAGCACTTTTTCCCCCAGGAACCACTCACCACTTCCTGGTCCCCTAAGTAGATGTACTAAAACTCCAAAACCACTTCCCCGTCTACCCCAATCCAGCCGAGCCTCTATGAAGAAAAAACTGACTGCAGTCATCTATATAAATGCCTTACTATTTGATACCCATTATTTGATACACAGTACTTTATTTTTTAGGTAGGCTCCATGCCCAATGTGGAGCTTGAACTCACAAACCTGAGATTGAGAGTCACATGCTCTACCAACTAAGCCAGCCAGGGCCCCTACACGGTAAATTACCTTTGCAATTTCAATTACTTTGTAAATCTAAACTCTGCTGGGCCATTCTTAGCTAGAAATTCCAAGTCTGGAGTTTCCAAAACCCACTAAGCACCAAAAGAAATTTGTAGAGAATCTACTATGTTCCGATGTATTTACTTAGTGACTTCAAAGCGCTCTTCATGTGGCTAAGTATACAATTCAAGAAAATGTAGGCAAAGAAATGGCTAAAATAAAGTGAAGGCACATCAGCAGACAAGGAATATTCTCTTTCCATCACACCTGCTTCATTACAAGATGGTCACCTCGGATTTGCACATAAAAAGGACTAGAAAGACATACTCCCAACTGGTAAGGGCTGGTCCCCTCATAGAAGAATCATGGGAACAGAGAAGTTACCTTTTTACTTACAGACTCCTAAACTGTTTAGTTTTTAATAATAAATATAATATTTACTTGCATTCTTTTTAAAATCCATAGAAAACAAAGATTACTCAATTTGACCAATGTGGGCAAAGATGGGAGGGAGGGACAAAAATTTTGAGATGAAACAGAAGATAAACGTCAACACTCGTGATTCTAATTGATAAAAATGCTTATTGCTTGCTTTTATAGTCTCAAAGCATTTTATCAACATGGATTATTTCCTGTAGCAGTTCTGGAAAGAATACAACCTGCCATATTCTAGCCCACCACAACATGAGTAATATGCAGAACCTGCTGCAGGTTAACAAAAACCCACTGCTGTTTCCCAGGCCTGGAACCCACAACTTGGTTAAGATGTTCAGTTAGGAATTTCAAATAACACTAACACAAATTTAAAATGACCAGCACATTCTGAAATGGTAATACCACTCTAATCAGTGCTAAACTTCACAAAATTGATTACTGAGTTCAGAAACGCTCAGATACTTAAAAATTTGAGAAAAGATCAGTGATATTGTTGAATAACATGGCTTAATGTTCCAATGCATTTGTATTCAATTAAAATTAGTACAAAAGCTAACTTCTCCTAACTTTCATAATTCTATAAGCACAAAGTGGGAAGAATTTAAAAAAAAATTTGACAGTTTACACACAATTGGTTTTAACTTAACACAGTTTATGCTTTATAGGAGTATTCCGTAGTTAACAAAATTAACTTTTTACCAGCTGACAATGGTAGGAGGTGCTAGTACCTTCAAAATATGCGCCTTTGATTCACTACCTGTCAAAACAAACAAAAAAAGACAAACATTACTACTTGTAGTCTAATCCATCAGAGCCAAATATCAACCTTTTCCTGGAGATACTTTTACTTCCAAAAACTCACAGAAAAATTTCTGTTTTTGAAAACATCATCTATCACACTAGCAAATGACATTTTATCATTAACCTTTCATCAAAAAAAAGCTTATTATGTATCCCTACACACCAATTAGAATAGCCAAAATCTGAAAATACTGGTACCACCAAATATTGGCAAGAATACAGCACAAGAGGAACTCATTAATTGCTGGTAGGAATGCAAACTGCATGGCCACAAAAACAAGTCTGACAGTTTCCTAGAAAACTGAACATATTCTTTACATTATGATCCAGCCTCCTGGATGAACTGAGTCCCCCTGGTATCTACCCAAATGAGCTAAAAGCTTATGATTAATTAAAAAAAAACTACATAAAAATATTTATATTGGCTTTATTCATAACTGCCAAAACTTGGAAGTAACTAAGATGTCCTTCAGTAGGTGAATGCATAAACTGTGGTCCATCCAGACAATGGAATATTATTCAGCACAAAAAGAAATGTGCTATCTAGCCACGAAAGACATGGAGGAAACTTAAATGCGCATTACTAAGGGAATGAAGTCAACACGAAAAGGGTACATATATTTTTTTATTCCAACTCTGTAACATTCTGGAAAAAGAAAAGCTATTGAGGACAGTAAAAGGTTGCCAAGCGTTAAGAAGGAAAATGGGATAACAGGCAGAGTACAGAGGATTTTGGGGGTGGCAGAACCATCATTACATATTTGTCCAAACCCACGGAATGTACAACACACAGAGTGAGCCCTCAGGTAAAACAAGGACTCCAAGTGATAACGGTGTTATCAGTATAGGTGCACTGACTGCACTATATGTAGCATTCTGGTGTGGGATTATTGATAATGGGGAGGCTGTGCATACTTTAGGTCAGAGGTATATAGGAATCTCCATGCCTTCTGCTCAATTTTGCTTTAAACTTGAAACTGCTCTAAAAAATAAAGTCTATTTAAAAAAAAGTTAAAAAAAAAAAAAAAAGTACATCCAAAACTCTGAAGGTACATATTGAGTTTCTTCTCTCATTATGGTAGTGGTCAAGAAGGATAATTACTAAGATTTATAAACAGTATTTCACTGTGTATAACACTTTTATCCAATAATCTCAATGATTTTTTTTTTAAGATTTTTATTCATTCATTTGACAGAGAGAAACAGACAGAGAGAGTACAAGCAGGGTGAGAGGCTGGGGGAGAGAGAGAAGCAGACTCCCCTGCTGAGCTGGGGGCCTGTCCTGCGGCTGGATCCCAGGACCTGGAGATCATGACCTGAGCCAAAGGCATACACTTAACCATCTGAGCCACCCAGGCGACCCGCAACGATTTTCACAATTGCTTGTGAAGTGGGAAGGTTTGTGGTCATTATAGGCTTAAAAAAAAATAATTTAACATCAGCCCAAACTCACAGGGTTTGTAACTGGACTTAACAGTTAAGTATTTTGACAAAATTTAGCATATCACTACTCATAATTAACTTCCTTATTCCCTGTCAAGGCAGCCAAATATACTTTAAAAAAAAAAAAAAAAAAAAGCATAGGCCTTAAAACCAGATAACCCTGGGTCTAAACCCCCCACTCTTTCTCATTTGTTTAGAGTCTTCTAAACAAATTCATTTGTTCATTCATCCATTTATCCATCTATCCATCCAGGTAGGGGAAATCTTACAAATTTACCTGCTATTTCATATGCCAGTTTCCTCATACATAAATAGGGATGACAATATATATATATATATACACATATATGTATATATATATATATATATATAATTCATATCCAGAATATTTGTTGAATTTCTATAAATAAAATACAACTCAGAAGAAAAAATAGGCTACGTATGTCCATGGGAAAAAACCTAAACACCCATTAACTATGAAATTGTCTCACTATTAAACACAAATGAAAACATTATCATTTCCCCCAAATTTTTTTATTAGAAAAAACAGGGCACCTGGGTGACTCAGTTGATTGGGCAGCTGCCTCCAGCTCAGGTCATGATCCCAGGGTCCTGGGATCGAGCCCCACATCAGGCTCCCTGCTCAGTGGAGAGCCTGCTTCTCCCTCTTCCCTCTGCCTGCCACTCTACTTGTGCTCTATCTCTGTCAAATAAATAAATAAATAAATTTAAAAAAAAAAAAGGAAAGAAAAAACATCACAAGTATTGGCAAGGATATAGGAAACAAGAGTGCTTTTGGCTTTGTTGAGGGAAATGCAGCCACTTTGGAGAGCAATTTGGCAGCAACCAGCAAAGCTGAGGATGTAAATTCCTATGACCTAGCAAACGCCTCCTAAAAAAAATTTGCCCTGGAGAAATTCTGGCACATGTGCATATTTTATTTTGTTAATTAACACGACAGGTCCTAGTATTTAACTGGCCCTTAATAAATGTTGAATCTCCTCAAAAACTAGTTAGTGAATGAATGCCTACTCGGCTCCATACCCAGTGCTTTCCACTCTGGAAATGTGTCCATAGGCCTCAAAAAGCTCCCAGGACCAAGTACTGAGATGACAAAAACTACTGGATAAGGAGATAGGCTTTATTAAGGAAACAGGCAAATGAGGTCTTCTGTAAGAAGGTAAAGAAGGCTGAGTAAGAACTGATTTATTTAACTCAGAACTGAGTGGATCCACAGATTTTTGGCAAAGGACACAAGAGAGGAAACCACAGGCAATTAAAATAGCATCTGTGAAAGCACAGAAGCACTGGAGAACTTAAGTACCTGAAAGCAGGCTGACAGATGACCCCAGAGGCATCAGGCCCTAAACCCTGGAACCAGCAAAAGTTACCTTACTTGAGAAAAGATCTTTGCAGATGTGACTGAATTAAGGATCTGGGGATGAGAGAGCAGTATGGGATTCAGCAGGTCCCTAAATGCCACCACAAGGATCCCTGGAAGAAAGGCAGATCTGACATTCCGAGAGGGCATGTGAGGACAGAGCAGAGCTGTTACCTGCTGGCCTCGAAGTCTGGACCCAGGCCACAGAATGCAGCAGGCCCAGCAACTGAAGAGGCAAGAACAGGTTCTTCTCTGGAAGGGGCAACACTCTGCCAACGCCTGATTTCAGCCCAGGAAACTTAAGGTCTCTTTTAACTGTAGGATAATCAATTTCTGTGGTGCTAAGCCACCAAATCTGCGGTGTTACAGCAGCTCTAAGAAGCAAAGGCAAGAGCTCACTGGCACTGCCCTCTATGCCATGCTAAGTGCTAAGTGGTTTAGATATTACCCAAATCTCTAAAGAGCCATCCAGATTTGTATGCAGAAGAGCCACCCCTCATACTGTTAAATCTCACGCCAGTGTGGGGAATTTATTGATGGAGGCGGCGGGAACTAGAAACAGAAAAATCAGAATCAAAAATCCAGAGAGAATATGAAGTTCTGGATCACCAGACATTTGACAAAAAAACCCATCACAATGAAAGACACAGATGAAAACTAATGTGGGGGGAACTCGATGGAAACAGTCGATGCAGGAAATACAAAGAATACTTTAAATACATGTGACTCATCTTCCAAAAGATAGGAGAGGCTATTAAATTGATGAAACAAAACTGGGGCACCATACAGGATTAAAAATAAGAAAAAACTCTTGGAGGCACCTGGGTGGCTCAGGGGGTTAAAGCCTCTGCCTTTGGCTCAGGTCATGATCCCAGAGTCCTGGGATCGAGCCCCGCATCGGGTTCTCTGCTCAACGGGGAGCCTGCTTCCTCCTCTCTCTCTCTGCCTGCCTCTCTGCCTACTTGTGATCTATCAAATAAATAAATAAAATCTTAAAAAAAAAAAAAAAGAAAAAGCTCTTGTTAAAATTAAGAAGAGCACCTGATATTAAATTTAAAAGTCAACAGATATATTAAGAAAAAAAGGCTGGGAGTATTTTCCCAAAAAGGAAAGCAAAATCAAAGAAGGAAAAAACAGAAATCAAAAAAAGATTTTTAAAAGTAAGGTTGTACCTGGGGGCAGAGGGCTATAGGGAGTCTGGGGCTCTGAGGGTTCCAACAGTCCAGGCTCAGCCACTCACCAAAGGCAGAGAGACAAGTGGTAAGGAAATAAGAAAGGAAATGTATTTCCGAAAGCCCACACGGAGACAGCAGGCTGATGTTTTAAAGACTGCCTCCAAAGTGCTGAAAATACTTCCAGGTTTATATAGGAAAATGTGGGACAAAGGTCAGTGTGTATATGCAGGTGGGCAGTAAAGGTCAGGTGGATCGTTGTCTTGGGATCAACCACACAGGTAGGTCTTGCTGGCTCAGGACAGTCCTTATTGCTTGAGAGGGTAGTTTCAGTTCCCATCAAGAGATGTTTTGTGCAAGGTCTTTTGCCTGAGTTAAAGAGATAAGCTGGAAAGAAAAACTTAATTAGAAACTTTAAGAACAAAATGGAAGTAGTCAAAGTCCTTTTTCAAGGTGCTGAATTAATCCAAAAGACCAAGAGTACAAGTTCCACTAAAAGGAGTTGTAGAAAGAACAAACAAAGAGAATGAAGAGGCAGAAATTACTGAAACACTCAGCAATAAAATATCCCACAGCTGATGGACGCTAGTCGTCAGACTGAAAGGGCCTGCAGAGTGCTAAGCAGATGAATGGGGGCAAAAATAACTTACCTCTAGACACAGCTTTGTGAATTCTCAGAGCACTCAGTTTAAGAATATCCCAAAAGCTTCAAAACAAAACAAAAACAAAAACAAAACTAGGTCACCTACAAATAAGTAAATTGTGTAACTGATCAATACATACACTTTACATCTCATAGCACCTGCTTTCACTCTGTAATTTGAAGTGTCCCACACAAACCTGGATGTACAGTCCCCCTTCCTATGAAGGAATAAGAATCATACTGGCCTCAGATGTCTGCAACCCTGGAAGGCTATCAACAATGCCTTCAAAGTTTTGAGGGAAATGAATTTTAAACTAGAATTCTACTTCTAAATTCCTGATGAACTGCCAAGTAGAATAAAGAAATACTCAGAGATGTAAAGACTCAGGAAATTCACATTTTGCAAACATACTCTGATGAGACTACCTTAAAAAGTCCTCCACCACGTGCACACAATGACAGTATTTTTAAAGACAATTTTATTAAAACTAGAACTGCCCTACACTTCTGTATTATTTTACAAGAGATAGATCCTACAGGTGAAGGGGTTAAGGGCTTAGTCCCGCAAGACTATTCCTCACTTGCTAGTCATGAGTCACCAGCTGGTTACAAACCAGGGATTTCCACAATCTCCTCAAATTCAATAATTTGCAAGAATGGCTCACACAACTCAGGAACACCCATTACTTACGTTTATTGGTTTATTATAAAGAATACAGCTCAGGACAGCCCAAGGGAAGATATGCCTAGGGCAAGGGATACAGGGAGTAGGAGACACAGCAAAACTTCCAAACCCTCTCCAGGTGTGCCGTCCCAGCACCTGGCCCAGGTCACCAACACGGAAGCTCAACAAACTTCGCCGTTCATGAGTTTTTATCTCCAGCCCCCTCACTCCTCATAGGAGGTTGATGGGTGAGTCTATAAGTTTTTTTAATATTTTATTAACATATAACGTATTATTTGTTTCAGGGGTACAAGACTGTGATTCATATATTTTGAGACTATTTTTGTGTGTAGTGTAAGGAAAAGGGTCCAGTTTCATTCTTCTGCATATGTCTGTCCAATTTTCCCAACACCATTTGTTGAAGAGACAGTCTTTTTTCCATTTGACTTTCTTTCCTGCTTTGTTGAAGATTAGCTGACCGTATAGAGTTGAGGGTCCATTTCTGGGCTCTCTCTATTCTGTTCCACTGATCTATTTGTCTGTTTTTGTGCCAGTACCATACTGCCTTGATGATTACAGCTTTGTAACAGAGCTTGAAGTCCAAAACTGTGATGCCACCAGCTTTGCTTTTCTTTTTCAATATTCCTCAGGCTATTCAAGGTCTTTTCTGGTTCGATACAAATTTTAGGATTATTTGTTCCACTTCTGTGAAAAAAGTTGATGGTATTTTGACAGGGATTACATTAAATGTGTAGACTGCTCTAGGTAGCATAGCCATTTTCACAATATTTGTTCTTCCAATCCATGAGCATGGTATGTTTTTCCATTTCTTTGTGTCTTCAATTTCTTTCATAAGTGTTCTATAGTTTTCTGAGTACAGATTCTTTGCCTCTTTGGTTAGATTTATTCCTACATATCTTATGGTTTTGGGTACAACTGTAAATAGGACTGACTCATTAATTTCTCTTTCTTCTGTCTTGGTGGTGGTATATAGAAATACAACTGATTTCTGTGCACTGATTTTATATACTTCTACTTTAGGGTCTTTAACCTTCTAATCGCTGGGTCCTTCTGGTGACCAGCCCCATCCTGAGGCTATCTAGAGAACCCCAACCTAAGTTGTTCATTAACATAAACTCCAGATGTTATCAAAGGATGTATTTATGAATAACAGAAGACTCCTATCACTTGGGAAATTGCCATGATCTCAGGAGCTCCCTGCCACTAGTGGGGACAAAGACCAAACATATTTTTGTATTACACCCAGGATTCTGTTATTCTCTATATTAGCAGTTTAACTGGGAGGGAAAGGTGTGATCATGTCAGTATATGCATTTAAAAAAAAAGTATCCGGAGCTCCGGGGTGGCTCAGTTGGTTAAGCAACTGCCTTCAGTTCGGGTCATGATCCTGGAGGCCCCAGATCCGAGTCCCACATCGGGCTCCCTGCTCAGCAGGGAGTCTGCTTCTCCCTCTGACCCTCTCCCCTCTCGTGCTCACTCTCTCTCTCTCTCAAGTAAATAAATAAAATCTTTAAACAATAATAGTAATAACAATAATATGTATGTTTAAATAAATAAAAAAGTATTAAAGGAAAGTACCAATTATCAACATTTTTTTTTTAAAGATTTTATTTATTTGACAGACAGAGATAACAAGTAGGCAGAGAGGCAGGCAGACAGAGAGAGGGAAGTGGGCTCCCAGCTGAGAAGAGGGCCTGATTCCAGGCTGGATGCCAGGACCCTGAGATCATGACCGGAGGAACCAAAGGCAGAGGTTTAACCCACTGAGCCACCCAGGCGCCCCACAATTACCAACTTTAAAAGGAATTTCATACTCACAGACAAAAGAAAACTTCTTTAACTTAATATATCAGAAACCAATACCAAATACAAAAGATATTTTACAATTAAAGTAATATATATCAGAAACCAACACCAATTACAAAAGGTAATTTCGATTAAAGGCAGGAAGGCCAGCTGTAACCATCATTACTGGATTTTGTTAAGAAGGCTCTAGCCCTTATGACCATTAGCCACATGTAGCTACTGAACACTTACTTGGAAGTATGTCCAAACTGTGCTCTAAATATAAAATATACATAGAATTATAAAGCCTTAGTATGGAAAAAAATGTAAAACATTGCAATAATTTTTATGTTGATTATATGTTGAAATAGTATCTTGGTTACAAGTAGTCCCCCCCCTTATGGGGGGGGGATACATTCCAAAACCCCGAGCAGATGCCTGTAACCACAGATAGTACTGAACCCCGCAGACACTATGTTTTCTCCTATACATACCTATGATAAAGTTTTATTTATAAATTAGCACAGGAAGAGATTAACAATGTTAAAAAGAAAAATACAAGCCTGAAATGGCATCACTTAAGCCAAATCACTGTACATAGACTTAATACCTAATCTTGCAGTTTCAACCTCCTCAAGAAATGTAGTCTTAATGAGTCAGTCAGGAATTTTCTGATCCCCATCAATGAGGTATGTCATTGGGGCATTCTCCACACACCCCCAAAGAAAGAGGAGTTAATCTGTGTAAGACTCCCTGCCATCTCCATAAGGGAAGGTGATTTTCAAAAGAACAATCCTCTTCTATTGTGCATAACTTTCTCACCACACCCTCTTCCACCTTCTATGACTCCTTGGATCTCCCCTCTACTTGCTAGATGGGATGCTGGCCAAGTCATGATCATTTAATAAAATCCATTAGGTCTTCAAATTTACCTGGATGGATTTTGTTTTTAAACAGCAGTAATAGAACAATTTTAACAATATACTGTAATAAAAGGTCAACTATACGGCAATTAAAATAAAAAACTTAATAAAAAAGTTATATGAATGTACTCTCTTTCTCAAAACATTTTATTGTACTGTACTCCTCCTTCTTGTGATAAGAGACAATAATAAAAATGCCTAGGGGATTAGATGAAGAGAGGTGAAGGAAGTGGATGTTGTGAAGCAGCCTTAGGCTCCTGCTAACCTTCTAAGGAAAGGACAGGAAAAGAGGAGCATTTGCTTCTGGACCACAATTGACTGAGGATAACCAAAACTACAAAGAGAGAAACTGCAGATAAGGGGGTACTACTGTATGCTGGATTAAATAAAATATATTCAAGTTACTTGTTTCTTTTCACTTTATTTAATATGCCTACTAGAAGTTTAAAGTTATATATATGGCTCATTATTTGTTCCTCTCATTGCATTCCTTTTAGAGAACACTGCAGGAGAAAAAGAAACAGCATGAATACTGGAAAAGGAGAAACAGAATCTTCATTATTTGCATATGATTGCCAATCTGACAAGAAATCCAAAAGAATCATTTGAAAGCTATGCAACCAGAGACAGAATTCACTAAGACATCTGGATACCAGGTAAATAATAAAAATCAATAGTTCTTCTATATACCTGTATAATCAGTTAAAAAATGAAAAGACGGGGGTGCCTGGCTGGCTCAGTCCATAGAAATGAAACTCTTGATCTTGGGGTCATGAGTTCAAGCCCCAAGTTGGGACTAGTTTATATTTAAAAAAAAAAAAGAAAGAAAGAAAGAAAAGTGTGGCTCAGTTGGTTGGGGGTCCAACTCTTCATTTCAGCTCAGGTCAAGATCTTGGTGTTGTGAGATGGAGCTCTGTGCTGTTCTAGGTGTGGAGCCTACTTGGGATTCTCTCTCTCCCTTTCCCCCTCTGCCCCTCCCCCTTTAAAAAATGAAAACAGAGAAGATCTTAGTCACAATAGCAAAAGCAACTTTAAAATACTTAATACACACAACATCTTGCTTAAACATATGTAGGTAGAGACGCCTGGCTGGCTCAGTCAGAAGAACATGCAACTCTTGATCTCTGGGTTATGTGTTTGAGCCCCACATTGGGTACAGGGATTAGTTAAAATCTTTTAAAAAAAAAACAATGAACATATATATGTAACTATGAACGTACATGTGTAAAAAATGCTACTGACAGACACTAAATTAAAAGACAGACTAGTTCTTGAGTAGAAAAGATTATAATTCTGCCAAAATTCATCTACAAACCAAATACAATCCAACTCAAAATCCTCATAGGACTTTATTACTTGTTTTGTGTGATCACTTGATAGTAATTCCGAAGTTTATCTAGAGGAAAACATTTTAAGATTTGCTAATAAAACTTGAAAACAAGAATACTTAATGCATACTTACCCTATTAGATGTCAAAAATAACACTAACTGTTCTGGTACAGAATTTTAAAACCAGAAAACTGTCACGGGATTTTTGTATTGGACCATAGTGGCATTTCAGATCAGTGGTTAAAAGATTATTAAGTTAAGCAGCATTAAAGAAAACTTGGAACTGAGCCAATGGGTGGATTTAAATCTTAGAAAGATGAGGAACAGATCTGTGAAACGAATAACCTGGAAATTCCTCTCTTCCACAGCTCCCACGTCCCAAAAGCGATTTGTTCCTAAGCGTTTTTTCTGACTATAAAATAATCTCCAGTGCTATCATGGTAGCCGGCACACCCTATTGCCTGGCCTGCCACTTTCAGAGAGAGAAGCACGGGTTCTGCCGGAACTCTATGATGCCCCTGGCTCGCATCTCCACCCCAGTGGACTACTGCAAACATGACATCAATAGGGACCCAGCAGCCTATGACCTAGGAGGCCTGTATCAAAAATATGGACATGCTGATCCAGTAATATTCTCTACAGAACTTAGAACTGGCACTCAATTAAAATAATCTGAGACAATTAAAAGAAGCTGAAGACTGCCAATGTAAACTTGTCCTTCAACATTCAGCTGAAGCCTCTAGGGGAGGTCCTCCTCAGTGCCACAGAGCTGTGTCAACCTCTCTGTGCTAGCACTCCATTCCTGTCAACACAGAGGCATGAGTAAACACACAATGAGAAAACTAAATAGCTTAACAGATGCAGTACAGGAAAACAGGAGGAAGTTAGAAGTGAAAATGAAAAATAGAAACACAGAGTGGAGAGAATGAGATCGCATTTTTAAGCAAAGCAGCTGACAAAATTTGTTTTTTCATAATGATTACTTTGGGTTATCACAGGAAAGGATTCCAGGTATGTAGATATTAAAATAGCTCAAGTGAAGGATGAGTCCAGAGTTTAGGGCAGTAGTTACAGAAGAAGCAAGACAACAGGATATGGGGAGATGTGAAGATTAAGCTTTAAAAATTAGTATTCAACATTTCTAGAATGGTAGGTGACTTGCAATAGACACAAGGAATATATGCGGAAGAGCAGATCCACAGGAGAGTGCATGAGGATAGGGCTGGATGTTCAGTGCGTGGGAATGACTAGAGGAGAGATTCAAGATATTGTCAGAAATACAGGGCTGGGGCTACCAACAGAGCGGCAGATGGAGATTTTGAGAGTCATCACTGACCCTATCCCTATTTAGAGTGGAAACCATGGAATCCCTCAAATACAGTGTACATTCACTTGTAAAAAGATTAAGGACAGACACTACAAAAGCCAGTTAGAAAGGTAAAGAAAGCAAGAACAGTGTCCTAGAAACCAAAGGCAGACAATGAAGGTTGATGAGGACACTGTCAGGAGTGTCAAAGGCTTTTAAGAAGGCAACAAGCATGGGTATCTGGGTGGTTCAGTTGGTTGGGTGTCTGCCTTTGGCTCAAGGCCATGATCTCAGGGTCTTGGGATCAAGCGCATCAAGCTCTCTACTCAATGGAGAGACTGCTTCTCCCTCTCCCTTCCCCTCTGCCCTCCTACTTGTGCACATGCATGCACACTCTCTCTCAAATACCTTTGGATTTAAAAAAAAAAAAAAGGCAACAAGGAGTTACCATATCAAAGTTCAAGAACTCAGGTTGGCCTGAGACAAATCTATCACACTTTCTTATCTTCCCTACCAGGAAATTTCTAAATTATAATCTGTACATTATTACTCAGCCAGCTAGCTATTCAAATGCATATTTTATCAACAGTAAATCTACTCTTTCAGAATTCCTGAGCTCCCACTAATAAGCAGACTGGTCATTTTGTGTCAAGTTGTTGTTGGCCTTCCAAAATTTGTTTGGTGTTAGGTTCAAATCTTTCAACGCAATTTAATAAACACTATCTCATGTCCTTTACTGTGCAGGGATACACAGACTGATTCATTCAACAAAACACGAATATCTTTATGCTGGGCACTGGGTGTACATTAGTAAGTAATACACAAATACACTTGTCTTCATAGAGCTCTCTTTTCTAGTGGAGGGATACTTAAACACAGCAACTGCCCCTTAAAGAGCCCAAAAGAAACACATCTAACAAGGTAACAAACACATTTATTATCTCATGAAGCCTATATGAAATCAGTAACAAGAAACACAAAGCTATAATTAATCACCTACAGGTAACATGCCTGTCTGCCGACATCACACAACATAAACATTATTAACTTAAACATGCATATAGTCAGCTCTCAGTTATCTGTAAGCAAACTACCCATGCATCAAGAGCAATTCCCTAATACTGACTCATGTTTCTGGGTTATATACCATCCAAATTTCTACCGTATAATATTCTGATACATGATATCATGTAAAAAATATACAGTTTAAGACTTTTACAAACTGGGGCACCTGGGTGGCTCAGTGGGTTAAAGCCTCTGCTTTCGGCTCAGGTCATGATCCCAGGGTCCTGGGATCGGAGCCCCGCACCGCACTGGGCTCTCTGCTCAGCAGGGAGCCTGCTTCCTCCTCTCTCTCTGCCTGCCTCCCTGCCTACTTGTGATCTCTATCTGTCAAATAAATAAATAAAATCTTTAAAAAAAAAAAAAAAAGACTTTTACAAACTAACTCAATCATTACACATGCCGGCTTTACTATGTCCCCCATTTTTTTTAAGATTTTATTTATTTGAGAGAGTGATCACAAATAGGCAGAGAGATAGAGGGGGAAGCAGGCTCCCACTGAGCAGAGAGCCCGATGTGGGGCTCAATCCCAGGACCCTGAGATCATGACCTGAGCCGAAGGCAGAGGCTTATATGTCCCCCATTTTTCAAATGAACTTGCAGAGACATGCTCCTTAAATCCAATAACCTTCAATCTATTTCCCGGAGCCAACTAACCCAAGCTCTTCAAACTCATCCCAAACTCAACTCATCCCCAAAGTTGCTCCCAAACTAATAAGCCTCCAAACAGGGCCTAGTTTTATCTAAGAGCCCACTCTCTAAACTTCAAAGATCACAACAAGCCCCTTTTGGTAAAAATTACTGGCATTCCAAACACATGTACCTTTAATATTGTGTATATGTACTTTGGTCCTAGCATATCATAAACCCTACGAATCATGCATAAAATGTAGAAATTACTATAAAGAAAATGTTTCTAACATTTCTTCCCTGCACCGCAGAGACAGGCTATATACACACCTGGACCACAGGTACCCTGCAAGGCAGATCTCACCCTGATCCTAAAGAAACTGAAACTCAGAGGTTAAGAATTTGCTGTGGTCACAAAACTAAAATGAGGCAGAACTAGCTTTGGGGATTTAAGTAACAGTGTGGTCACAAACCTCAAGCCCTTCGTCACTCCTCTCTACCACACCAATCTCCTTCCTTACCCCGGGGGTCTCATGAGCTCCCTCTCTGACCTCACACCCCACTTCCGGCCAGCTACTATCTCCCACAACCTTCCCACCTCGAGATGGTACCGGATAAACAGGTATTCATTTTATACCTCAGGAAAGTGATACACAAACTAAACACTAAATTTCTAAGAAGAATGCTATGCTGTCAAAATGAGCATCGGTCCACAAAGACAGGCCTAGTTTCAGGGTAAATGATGAATACAAATTCTTAGACTCTAGCACACTAGCAAATGGAAAGTTACAATACAAAGGCAAAAGGACTTAGGAAAATATTCACCGTGGATATGTAAAAAATAGTAATAATGACCAATGTATTATGGTCCATGTGGTATAATTTCAATTAATGTGAATCTTGTTTAGATTAAAATGTCATCATCTACAGTTCTAAGATTAATTAATTTTAGTTCATTCTGGTCTCCTATGGAATTAAAATAAACTCCATTATTTCAACTTAGAAAGAAGAGATCAAGTCAGTCTCGAATGAAAAAAGAGGAATTTCTGGTTGTTTACACTAAAAAACTCAAGGTCAGGGCGCCTGGGTGGCACAGTGGGTTAAAGCCTCTGCCTTCAGCTCAGGTCATGATCCCAGAGTCCTGGGATCGAGCCCCACATCGGGCTCTCTGCTCAGCATGGAGCCTGCTTCCTCCTCTCTCTGCCTGCCTCTCTGCCTACTTGTGATCTCTGTCAAATACATAAATAAAATCTTTAAAAAAAAAAAAAAAAACAAAGAACAACAACAAAAAAAAAACCCAAGGTCAAGATCTAGAATGAGGATTACTGCAATCCTGATGAAAGTAAAATGAGTAAAAATAAACTTCTGTGGCTGAAGAACTTTTTATAATGTTGGCCAAGATAATAGTGAATATTTTACAACCCAGAAACATCAATGCAGAAAAATGAGCTGTTACATATCTACAAAATCAATTTAGAACTAAAATAATATTCAAAAGGTTAACTATTTCATCAGTCAGTGTAGCTAGTATCTAATAAAACCCATGCAAATACCCAAGTGAATTCCAAGGAGTAAACACAAAATAAACTCACAGAGGGAAATGCACAAAGCTAACAAAGGTTCAGAGAAACCAAAGAGAGAAATATGGCATAGATAACAAAAAAGCAGATCATAACACTACTGAGCAAGAAAGGATTACAGGCAAGGAAATCCAAACTCCAAAAAAACTAAGGGTGTGGAGAATGCCACAATGCCAGGCGTAACAGTCATTATGGTGGCACAACTGGAAACAACTTTAACAACTCAAAGCCCACGTGTTTCTCGTCACTTGCTGGCTGCTCAATCTCCATTCCTACTCCTAGAACCTTCCATGCATTCAGCAACTACTTTCTGAATTGAAGGAAACAATGAATAAATGAGATCATGTAAGTTCTTAACTATTTCTGTTCTCCATGCCTCTGCTCTTTGCTTGCCCTCTGGGATATGATTCATTCTCAAAGTTTCCCTAGCCCCCCTAAACCAGCTAACGCCTCAATTTTATCTGTCAGTCCCGCTCTTCCCCAACTGCCCGGGACATCCCATTTGAATACCATCCTCAAACACAACTCTTTCTTCAAATCCAACTCATGTCTTCTTTCGCTCAGCGAAAGACCTTTCCTGGTTACCTTGGGCAAACATGACCATTCTATCCTCTGTATTGTTCACTCTACATGAACCACATCTTGTCTGTATCCTCCTATAGATTGAACATTCTTGTCCTTAAGAAATTATTATTTCCTACTCCCCCTTAAATGATGTACACTTTTGGGACAGGTAGGTGGCTCAGTCAGTTAAGCTTCTGCCTTCAACTCAGGTCATCAGGGTCAAGCCTGCATCAGGCTTCCTGCTCACAGGGAGTCTGCTTTTCCCTCTTCCTCTGCTCCTGCACTCTCTCTCACTCTGCCCCCATGTGTGTGCTCTTTAACAACTAAAATCTTTTTTTAAAAATGATGTACAGTTCTATCATATGATGGGCTCCCTCACACACTGGATTCAGAATACCCTGTTATGTTTACCAAAAAACTGCTTCTGAAGGACAGAGGAAAAACAAACAAACAAACAAAAAACAAAGAGGCACAAGGAACCTTTCGGCAGTGATAAACATGTAAACTACCTTGATTATGGTGATGGTTGTACAGGTGTATACATGTACAAGCTCAAACTGTATACATTAAATATGTGATTTTTCAATTAAAATATAGAGAAAGGGAAGAAGAAAGGAAAGACAAAGAAAACTGACAAAGACAAAGACAAAAAAAAAAAAGAAAGAAAGAAAAAAGACAGGAGGCAGAGAAATAAGGCAAGCAACCAACAGAGGAGGTCACCTGTGTACCCTAAACTACCATCTGTATCTCCCTCAGTGCTCATACTTCATAAGGTGAGAATTAAAATATTTATGTTAAAGAAACTGAAATGAAAAGGATTAGAAAGGTTAAGAAATCAGATCAAATTTACACAGAAAGTTTTATACACATGACTCCTCCACTCAACAGCATAGAGTTGATGATACAGGATAATGAGTGTATTTAGAAATGCTACCTGAATCATTATTAAGATCGTATTACAAAAGGTATTAAAAACAAGAGGAAACTCTTAAATTACTTGAATGAGAAGTATACCATGTCAACCTACTTTCAATGTGCTTTATAAATACCAGAAAATTAAAGCACAAGATAAATCCTAAATTACTGATGTTACTCAATTTTCTATGATTTATAATCTCTTCCCAATCTCCATTAGTAAGACCTTACAATACATTAGACATTTCTTTGAAGTATATTTGTACATGTAAAGATAATAATGCTATTTCAGAAAAGAAGGCAATAATAAGAAGTGGATAGACTTAGAATATACTACATACGCTAAATAAAATTAGCATGGTTAATATTTATTGATCGTTGACTCCATGCAGGCACTTACCCCATATAAACCCTTATAACAATCAACGGGTAGATTCCATTATGATCTGTATTTTATAGAAGAAACTGAGTCACAGAGATGCTGAACAAGCTGCCCAAGGTCACACAGCTATCCAGAAGTAAATCCAGGACTCAAATCCAAGCAATCTTTTTTTTTTTTTTTTTTTTTTTTAAGATTTTTATTTTAGAGAGACACAAAGTGGAAGAGAAATCACGAGCAAGGGGGAAGAACAGAGGGGAGAAGCAGACTCCCCACAGAGAAGGGAGCCCTGTGCAGGACTCAACTCAATCTCAGGACCCTGGGATCATGACCTGAGCCTAAGGCAGCCACTTAACCAACTGAGCCACCCAGGAGCCCCAAATCCAAGCAATCTTAACTCCAAAGTCCATATTCCTACTCACCAAATCACAATGGAAAAGACATATTTTAGAGAAAAATTATTAAACAAGCATTAAATACAGAACTGGCCAAATAAAAAATAGATTGACAAAAACTTCCCAAGAGGAAGCACACGTGAATTATCCCTACAGTCACTTATGGAATTTAAAATGAGAAGATACTATCTGCAAAATTGCCTAAGAATATAAATAAATAAATAAATAAATAAATAAGAAAGTCAAACAAGGTTAATGAAAAGAAAAGTTACTAAAAAGAACTTTAGAGGAAAAGCAGCCACTGTGGTTTTGTACTACAACTATGAGTCAAATAATACCTTAAGTCAAATAATGACAAGATTAAAGGGACTCAGAGAGAGGATATACAGAAGAAAAAGGAGTGCAGGAGGACTACAGTGTCAAAAATGGAATTAGAGAAGGAATGGTGTTTAAGGATACTCATGCTAGTATTCATAAAAACAAAACAACAACAACAAAAAGGCAGCGCAGCAGCAACCCAAAGGTCTACCAAGAGAGCGAAGAGGAAACCAAATGCATTGTAGTCCTAAAATGTCACACCATATCACAGTGAAAATAAATGAGCTAAAAAGACATGTACATACCCACTCTGATGAAACTCAATTGATAAAACCACGATTAAGTGATAACAAGTAAAAAAAAGTTGTTGCACAATCATACAATACTACGTACTTGAAATTTAAAAACACACAGAACAGTATTATACACTGCTTGGGGATAATAAAACTGTAGAGAAATGCCTACAAATAATAAAATTCAGATCACCAAACTCAGATTAGTAGTTAACTGGAGGATTTGGGGGAAGGGAGTGGGTTTAACTGGATTAAATATTATGAAATACTTTTCAGACATACAGAAAGCATGTCTTTTTAACAGAAGGAAAGGAAGAAAATGTATTAGATTATAGCATCCCAAATTGCTTTATATTCCCAATCCAGAAAATTCCAAAAGGGCAATTATAATGATCCCTGAAGGAATGCTGAAGTAGGATTCACATTCAAGTACAAGAAAATTCCAGTTAAATTCCCTCAATTTAGGTTGTTACTCTTTATTTATGTCCTGCTCTGTAAGAACAGGATGGGGGGGGGGGGGCATGGGGGAGGAATAAACTATGTGTAATTAAAACAGATTAACACTGTCCCTAAATGTCATCACAGCTCCTTTCCTGATAAATTGTGTCTTCAGAGGTCAGTAAGAACTGCAAGCCTGTCACCCCAGACAGGGGGTACAGAGCCCAGGCTATAAGAACATGGATGGACTCTGGAACCAAACTGCTTGAGAGGAGATCCAGCACACATACAGACTACACTTTAGGTTCCCTGTGCCTCAATTTCCTCATCTGTGCAATAAGAGTGATTAAAAAAAGGAAAAAAATCCCTATCTATTATAACTGAGAAGAAGGTAGGAACAGCACCTGACCAGAGGAAGTACTGTAATGGCATTGGCTATTAGCCTTATTCCAAAGACCAATCCTCTAGAAGAGGAAAAACTAAGCTTTGTAGCAGGAAAGTGTTAATTGTGGTTACTTTCTAAGTGAAGTAGGGGACAGAAAGGCTGACCATGACAAACAGAAAAATGGACAGCTTTTGACCTCTTGAGCAATGTTAGGATAGCAAGATAAGCTTTTTATTTTTCTAATATTCTTTGATATTATAATATCTCCAATATGTACATATTTGTAGACATACACACCTGGACCAAATTCAAGACAAACTTTCTATTCCCTGGCTCCCTCGTTCCCTTCAGCCCAATTCATCTTAGAAAACCACGCTATCAGGGCGCCTGGGTGGCTCAGTGGGTTAAAGCCTCTGCCTTCAGCTCAGGTCATGATCTCAGGGTCCTGGGATCGAGCCCCGCATCAGGCTCTCTGCTCAGTGGGGAGCCTGCTTCCCTCTCTCTTTCTCTGCCTGCCTCTCTGCCTATTTGAGATCTCTGTCAAATAAATAAATAAAAATATTTAAAAAAGAAAAGAAAAGAAAAAGACTCAGGTCACTATCACCTCCACTGCAAAATCTCCCCTTCTTCCTCTCCTGCTGTCTGTACTGGTTATACCACACTGCAATACTTCTGTCCTTACACCTTCCTTGCCTACACCATATAATGTTCATACAACTTACTTCCATCAACCAAGAAGAGCTCTCTGAGAACAGAAACTATCAATCATTTTCAAATTCCCAGTGTCTTGCAAGACAGGCATTAAATAAATATATGAACGAATAAAGCAGTCTCCCTACATATAACAAATACAACAAGGGCAAGTAGAAACCTGTAACTGAAGGTGGTTTATCCAAAAGGTTATTTAGGTATCTTCAGTTCTATTTAAGAATTAGCAGATCAGTTGAACCCTCTGAATCATCCACCAATTAATACTTTATCCCTCAGAGTGGGAATTACATGTATGTATGTAAAACATATTCCGGTAAAAACAAAAGCTAAACTTTTATTTAAAAGATTTTATTTGACATAGAGAGAGGGAAAGCACAAGCAAGGTGGAATAGCAGAGGAAGAGAGAGAAGCAGCTCCCCCTCCTCCCCAAAGCAAGGAGCCATATTCGAGGTTCAACCTCAGGACCCTCGGACCAGGCAGGCAATTAATTGAGCCACCCAGGTGCCCAAGAAGCTAAACTTTTAAATGAAAAAAATTAAGTCATTTAAAATGTCAGGGAAACAGAAGTAGTCTAAAAACTGTTTCTTATGAAACTAAAAAGAGCATGTAGAAGAAATCACAGGACAGTATTTATAATGTCTTTTTCAGGAGAAAAATAATAATCACAAGTCAGATTAAAGTACATACCCCATTAAGGTGGATGAAATCAAAATTAAATCACACATTAAATCAATTTCACGCAAAGCTTCTATAGTGAGGTTTTGTAAAGAACCTATCGGGTCAGCTAAAATTGAGCTAGTTTTTTGGAATTTAACAGTTCTTGGTAATTATTGGAAAACTGCCAAGGCTCCAGAATAAAGTACTGACTAGTGTCAGATCAGTTACGGGCCTGTCTTGGATTACTACAGAAAAGGTGTGTCTCCTCCTGGCTAAGGTTCAGGCCTCATCTGGATCCCACCCCCTTCCATCTTCTCAGGAACTTTGCAAAAATAAGCAAACACTTTTCTCATCTGTATTCAACCTCTCCCTTTCAATGAACACCTTCCCATCAGAATTTAAACTTAAATGATAAAAAAAAACAAAACTCTAGAAAGTTTCCTGTTCTTGCTATCTCCATTTTCTTCACCTTCTACTTGCTTCTGCTTCCCATCCCATCAACATCACCTGCAAAAGGGCACTCATGACCTCGGAGTCGCTAAATCCACAGGACGTTACTCAATTTCCCTCTTAGCTCCCCCAATGGCTGCAGGGATACCACTCCAGCTAGGGCTCCCACCTGAGCCAGGTTCCCTGGCCACTCCTTCCATCTCATTTGCCAAGCTCAGCCTCCTCTACCCAGCTCCATCCCAGGCCTCCACCTGTCTCATTCTAGCCTCTCCACAGACAATCTCACCCAAGCCCAGGAGTCTACATCACCTCTGTATGATGGCTCCAAGACAGTAAAGTAGTAATCACTGTACAGCTTCTCCCAACTATTAATCACCATGTCTGGCAATTTTACCACCAAATTTCCTTTTTCTCAGTATTTCTCCTGGTGATACAAGGCTTTTAAAAGGATCAAATGGGCTAACATGAGTACTTTGAAAAGGCTGGGGGGAGAGACGTGACTTAAATCTGAGCATTACTATTCATTAAATTTAAATCTCCTTGAAAACGGACTTTGTCAAATTCACCTTTTTACTTTTCCACATGGTACACCTAGCAGTGTTTTGCATGCAGACGGCATTTCAGTATATGTATTGCAATGAATTATTTGTACTGCCTTAATACACATTCAACTGAAATATTCATGTACTTAACAGTTTGTATTTCCCAAACCACATAATCATTTTGTCTCCTAAGAGGTGAGAATTTTAAGTCAAATATAACTACCCTGGATACTTCTGATAATCAGGATGCTACTTATCTCAAGTTAGGAAAACCTGTCACCTTTTTGGCCTGGCTTTCCTGAAAACATCCAACTCCTATCAAGTCCAAAGTTTAGATAAAGATTCTTGGTTCCCAAATATTCACGTTCAGAGGGGAAAATTTAAGTACTACAGAACAGTTAGGCTGTAAGGCAGAATGACTGCTTCAAAAAGCTCCCGATCTCATTTTCCATCTTGTAACATGAGCTAGAGTGGTATTCTGAGTAGGATCAGACACCGTGAAATGAAAAGAACAATAGTGTTCAAAAGTTCTCAAACTCTTGCATTAGGCACATTTAATTAGAGACTCAGAATGCAAGATTGTAAAACCTCACCTTATCAATTCAAAAAACTCCCTACTTTCCATCTAAATCATAATCCTCACTAAAATCTTCATTCACACACTTCTCCTTCATTGCACTTCTCATAATTTGTAATTAAGTATTTATCTGTATGATGATTTGCTTCTTATCTGTTTCCTACATGAAAGTAAGGATCACATCAGTTCTGTTCAACACTATATTCCCAGCCTTACATGGGACCTAAAATACAACATGAGTGAAAGGCTCTGGCTGAGCAATTAATTGAATGAGGAATGGAAATAGTCATTTAAGCAGAATCAGACAGCAGGGAAGCACAAGATCCTGAGGCTTTGAGATCTGACACACACCCCCACCAGATACAGCATGATTTTCCACTCATAATTTACCCATCTTTCATTTCTTTCAAACCTTCTTCCTTCTTCTTTTCATAATTTACCCTTTCATAATTTACTTCCTTTCATAATTTCCTTTCTCATAATTTACCCATCTTTCATTTCTTTCAAACCTTCCTTCTTCTTCCTTTTTCTTCAAGAAGGGCATTTTAGACTCAGAGTATTTCAGCTTTAAATCCTGTCGAAATATCTTAACAAATCCAGTAACAGAGACTTGACGACACGAGGTGATTTGTCACCTTGACCCTTCCCGTAAAAGACAGCTTGAAAAGTCTAAAGAACATGCCACAGTGACTACAGAAGTCTTAGTCATCCCCAAGGTAAGAACTGCAGAGTAAGATGCCAGAAAACAAAAGAATAAAGTCTGTGCAAATGACTACCATCTCATAACACCTCTTCCCTTCAATAACCTTCTAATACACTTTCAGACAACAGGGGAACAACCTTCAGCTCCCAGGACTAATCTGGAGAAACAAAAAAGGTTGTGATAATCAGGAATGAAGGTCATCAAACTACAGCTCTCCTGGCCCCCCCTCCACCCCACCCCCCCGCAAAAAAAATTCACGGTGGCAACTATTCAGCCAACCACCAAGGAGAGGCAGCATAATACAAGTGGTTAGATGCAAGAGCTCTGGGTTTTAACACAGGCGGGTCTGAATCCCAGCTTCTCTTAACAGGCTGTGATCTGGGGCAAGTTAATGCGTCCAAACTGCAGTTTCTCCAGCTGTAAAATGGTAATAAGCATTACCCTAGAGGGCTGTTAACTGTGTGAAGGTACTGTGCATAAAGCACTTAGTACGGTGCCTAGCATGTAATAAAGCCTCAATAAACTGTCAACTATTTGTCACTGTATTCAGCGATGATCGCTTTCACACAGGCCTATTCCTCCTCTAGCTTCCATATAGTTCTAAAGATATTGCTCTACCCTTTCTATTTTTGAGGGGTCATATATGCAATAGCTTAGAGCACATTTTCTAAATGCAGGCTGGATAAACCAGTTAAATGTCTGCCTCGGGATGCTCACCTAGGAAGCGGGCCTGATCATCCCTCCCCCGCAGGACTGCTGATTGCGCGAGCACCACCTCAGCGTGACACATTCTGTTACTGATGTATTAAACCGCACTTAGGGAAAAGTAAACCTGCAACTCTCAACCCCAACCACCGGTCAATCCTAGCCCCACCAGCACCCATCGCGGCCACAACAAATACCAAGGTCGCCCTTGCTCATCCACCCAATTTCTCCCCACAGTCGGCGGCAACACACACCCCCGCCGGTCCCTCCAGCAGGGTTTCCCGGAACCGCAGGGCTCAGTTTCCTCGCAGGAACGCGTCAACGCCCACCCAAAGACGCCAGCCCCCCATACCGTCCGCCCCCACAGCGCCGGGAGGGACGCGGGGCACCCTTCCTCCCCCGGACCGCGCAGTCACCCGGCGGCCGTTCCCCCCCGCTCACGTGGGCCCTTCGGCCCAGGCCCCACGTCACCAGCTTCCCAAACCCCACGGCGGCGCCTCCCACCCTGCCCGGCCTTTCCACACACATACACACACACACACACACACGCGCGCGCCGCGGGCCGCCACGCAACCCCCGCGGCGCACAACCCCGGGGCCTGGCTCCGCGGCCACATCCGGGCCCCAAACCCGCGCCGCCCTCGGGCTCAGCCCGGCCGCACGCTGAGGCCGCGCCGCCGACCAGCCCCCGCCGCTCCCACAACGGGCGCCACACTCACCGCGACGCCGGAGCCCCGGTTCCTCCAGCCTCGGGCCCACGCAGGCCTGGCTGCGCCCCCAGAGCATTCACGCCCCGTGCCGCCTCCTGGGGACCCTGGCGCAGCCGCACTCTAAGGGGGCGACCGTCTGGTGTCCCGACCGCTGCCGCCGCCGCCGCCGCCTCGTCCCAGCCCCGGCCGGGGCCACAATCCCAGCGTCGCAGGCCGGCGCCGGCAGACCAGCGTCTGTTGAGCCGAACCGCCCGGGACGCTCACCCCCAGCCGGCGCTCGTTGCATATGCAGAGAGGCCGCCGCCCATTGGCCAGCGGGCGGTGGCGCGTGCGGGGCTGGGCCTATCGAATTCCGGCGGGGGAGCGCGGCGCGGTCGGCCAGGGGCGGGACGGGGTTACTACGGGTCGTTCGCGGAGCCGCCGCGGACGGGACCCAGCCGCCACCGGCCGCGGGGTGGGGACCCGGCCGGAGGGAGGGATCGCACCGTGGCGGCTGGGGGAGGGGAGGCGGTCTCGGCTGCCGCGACGTGGGCGGAGGGCCGGCGGCTCCGGGAGGGTGTGCAAGGGGACTGTCTCTCCGGGGGGAAAAGACCGCCCCTCCCCTCGAAAAATAACTAGAAACGCAGTTACTGCTGTGGTGTTTAAATCTGAACATAGATCATGAAATGATATGCATATCATTTTCATTCTTAACTGGATCATTTATCCTGTTCTTGCACACATTGTTGACAAATTTTGTAAAATAAAATCGTTTTCGGAAATATCTGAAGCGAGAGGGACTCCCAAGATTCAAAGCAAATTCCTCTATTATTTCTCTTGCTTTGGCTTCACTTAGCCCAGCAAATAACCCATCTTCTGTAAATGCACGCGCTATCTATACAAGATTGATATTTGTTGTCATAAAGCTAAAGTTTACTCCAAACTATTGTTTTTGGACATTCTACTTCTGAATCTAGAAGTGTTACTGTATTTTAAAGAATTTATCTCATTTTAAAAAACCACAAAAGGAAAGAAGACCTGAGTGCGGGTACACTGCCTCCCCACAAGCAAACAAATGCAAACCAAAACACAAATGACTAAAACAACTACCGCAGTGCTCTATTAAAAAGATGACTTTCATTACCCTAGTGGTAGGAGGGTTAGGCTTTTTTTTTTTTTTTTTTAAGATTTTATTTATTTATTTGACAGAGAGAGATCACAAGCAGGCAGAGAGGCAGGTAGAGAGAGAGGAGGAAGCAGGCTCCCCACTGAGCAGAGAGCCCGATGCGGGGCTCGATCCCAGGACCCTGAGATCATGACCTGAGCCGAAGGCAGCGGCTTAACCCACTGAGCCACCCAGGCGCCCCGGCTTTTTCCTTTTTTTTAACCTAACGAAATATTTAGTGGGTCTGTTAACAAAGTTATAACATTAAGTCAGATCTGATACCACAGGAAATAAAAATGATTTGGAGGTTTTTGGTTTTCTTTTTTTTAAGCAGTGAAGGAGCTAGAAATAGCTACTTGAATAGTAAATCTCCCTGCCATGCAAAACTTCTTTAAGTGGGTGAAAGGTGACGTTTCTGAGCCAGCCTCAGGCTAAAAGCAAGGGCACACTTCCCAAGAGAATTTCTAAAATCAGTGAAGGTGTCTGAACTTGAACTAGGGTGGAGTGATGGTGCACAGAGCAAAGAAAGCTCACTCACCTTGGGCCCCAGGCCAATATAGGTACCTAAAGGAGTGGATACCTGATTCAGGCAACCTGTTCCTCCACTACAAAATGTGTTCAGCTGCTGCTAATCTATAGAGATGCTATCAAAGGATAGACCCTGAAGACTAATGGAATGCAGAATTATCTAAAAAGATCACCAATGGGGCATCTGGGTGGCTCAGTGGGTTAAAGCCTCTACCTTTGGCTCAGGTCATGGTCTCAGGGTCCTGGGATTGAGCCCCACATCGCATCGGGCTCTCTGCTCAGTAGGGAGCCTGCTTCCTCCTCTCTCTCTCTCTGCCTGCCTCTCTGACTACTTGTGATCTGTCAAATAAATAAATAAAAATCTTTTAATAAAATGAAAGACCACTATTTTTCTGCATGCAGAGGGAAGTACAGTACAAATGATAGTTCCAGGGTGCCTGGGTGGCTCAGTCGGTTAAGTGTCTGCCTTCAGCTCAGTCATGATCCCAGGGTTCTGGGATCCAGCCCCAAATCGGTCTCCCTGCTCAGCGGGAAGCCTGCTTCCCCACCCCCCACCCCACCCCGCCTGTCTCTGCCTGCCTCTCTGCCTGCTTGTGATCTCTCTCTCTGTCAAATAAATAAATAAAATCTTAAAAAAAAAAAAAAAAAAGATAAATGGTAGTTCCAAAACCAGAAAAGCCTCTAGGAAAAGAAGTAATTTCCAAGTGAGGAAAGTAAATATAAATACGTATGTATATGTATATATCTTAGGAAAACCAGTATTAAAAGTTTTTTTCCATCAATAAGTACGAAGCAGACTAATAGAATTCCAGCAACATCTTCACATCTTTCTTCATTATCTCTTTCTTATATTATAAAATATGTGTGTATATACATACATATATATATGACATATTTTTAAAACAAAATATTCCTTGGAATTAAAATTCTAAATTCTCACCTTGTTAGCTTAGGCTAAACAAATATAATTTTTCTAGTCTCTAGAAGTTTTGCTTTTCAAATAAAATAATACATATACAGTTGTTTTCTTTTAGCAAAGTTTCCAGTGTATTTTTATTTTTATTTAGAGCTTTTGAGAGTTACGGAATTTGGCTTCACTTTCCCTCTTTTTAGAAGAACTCAGTTCAGAAACTATAACAGCCAACTAAATGAAAACATCCAACAGTACCTTTTATAGTTTTGTTATTTCTCCAAATTGCAGGGGCATTCAGGGAGATGTCTTTGTAATTCTCCAGAACACTTAATGATCTGTTTTATGTGAAGGGTCGCAGAAATAGTCTGTGACCACATGGCAAACTACTACTAACATTTTCCATAATCATTATAATGTAAAACCAGGGCCAGCCAATGTTCAGAAGTTTAACAGAAACCTTTTTGTTCTTTCATTTCTGGGGATTGAGAAGGAGTTGGGGGAGCTGAGGTAGCAGAGGATACTCTATGTTTGAGGCAAAATGGTTCTGACTTGAAGGAGCAAAACACTCAACGAAAAACTATGACGCTTATTGGCCTCACATAGAGATAACTTAAGAGACAGGTCAAGTCCAAGATGGGCCCAGAGACTCTGCCATGTGACTGAGGATCTGAGCTTTTACCATCTTTCACTCTCAGTATATCGGCTTCATCCTTAAGCCATCTTGGTCACAGGTGGCAGGCGTGGTTTCAGGTGTCACATGAAGACACAAAAGCATCTAGCCAAAAACTAGGGGCATCTTTCCTAACGCCACTTCTTATTAAGGAGGAAATCCTTTCTCAGACGACTCAGACTGATCCTGAAGTCCTATTGGTTGGAATTGGGTCACATGTTCACATTCTAGCTGGAAGGGACCCTGGGAAAGTGTTGGCGGTTTGGGCCTCTCTATAGGAAAGCAGACACTGTCAACATGGAAACAGCCACGAGAAGGAATAAGTGTGGGAAAGAAAGCCCGTCAGCGGTATCTGCTGCAGATATCACCTGAAAGTACCCATCTCTGACTAAAAGTGCTCAAACAATAAAACCGTCTGTTATCTCACTTAAAATGTCCAGAGGAAGGCAATTCCAGAGTTGCTTCAAAGGCTCACTGGTGTTATCGAGAACCTACCTCATTCTGTCTCTTAACCCTGCCATTCTCAGCGTCTACGGTCTCTCCCTTCTTGGTTACAAGATGGCTGCCATGGTTCCAAGCATTATGTTTACACAATATTTCCAAAGCCAGAAGGGAACGGTAGCTTCTCCTACATGTCAGTATGTGTTTATTCTGGAACTCCATCTTTCCAAGACGCACTCAGCCCACTTCTCCTAAACCAATCACTAACAAATGAAATGGCCCTGATAAACTTAGCTCACTCATACGTCCTCTATTAGGGCTGGGAGTGGATAGTCTAGCAACTGGACACATGGCATTCTCTGTCCTCTGGTTCAAGCTATATGAAGGGCATTTTAAAGGACAGGGCCCCACCCCAAAAGAGGATCAACCTCAAGTTGGCTCTTCAGCACCACCTTTAAGAGGCCTTTAAGAGTTTCATCAGGCAGAGGGTACTTGGCTAGCTCAGTGGGTAGAGCATCAACTTTTGATCTCAGAGTCAGGAGTCAAGACCCACATTTAGTGTAAAATTTCCTTTAAAAAAAAGAAAATGTTTTATCGTACTTATGTACTTATGGAGAATGAAGTATCATGACAGGACTCATGGATCCTGTAGTCACAGGCTTGTCATTGCTACTCTGCCATAAAATGAGTCCCTTGATGGCAGAACAGTATTATGTAAGATCCCACCGTAGCAAATTAGACACTCTCTGAGCCCTCAGATTGTGGTGCTGCCAAGACTCAGTGCGTAAGACTAGCAAATCCATACCCAGATTTTGTATCAGCCCCAGTAAGGTCAAGTAACTGCCCTACCCACTGTTAGGAAGAAAGCCCTGGGGTGGAGATCCCCATCTACATACACTGCATACATATGAATGACACGATATGTTCCGGGCACCAGTAGCAGCTGCTACAGGTGGGCAATCAATTGTCTGCCACTTATCCTTTTGTTAAAAAGAAAAAAAAAAAACAAAAAACTGGAATGTATTTCAAGGAATTTTCCAGTTACTGAATTTCAAGGAAAGAATCAGGAGAATTCTAAGAGGTCTTATGGTCCTGTCTTTGCAAAGGAAGCCCTTCTTTGCAACACCGACATCAGATGTGGGAGGAATGTGCGTGGTAATTACAGGTCAGATATCACAGTGGAATACCCTCAAACCCACTTTACACTGTAAAGATCTCTAAGGATTGAGATTTTTAATGTCTGTGTCCTCAGTGACACTGGATTGCATCATCACTATCAGCACATTCTTTCTTCAATGTAAACTAATTTAATTTTGTTTCACTTTAGTGATTAAGAACCTACCACTTTCCTTGTGCTAACCCTTCATATTCATGAGATAATTTAAAGCCCTCTTTTACTTTTTATTTTGAGACTGAACAATCTTTTCTTTTTTTTTTTTTTCAAATGCCCTATCTCTATCCCTTTTATCATTTTTATTGTTCTTATCCATTCTTCATCATTTGGGGGACAAAACATAATACCTAAACTTTAATGAGGGCCTGACAATTGTAAAATACACTGAAAGCATCAATCTCCAGCCCTTACTCACCAGAATCCATTAAAATAGGCTAAAATTAATTAGCCTAATTAGCCTCAGTGGGTTAAAGCCTCTGCCTTTGGCTCAGGTCATGATCCCAGGGTCCTCGGATCGAGCCCTGCATCGGGCTCTCTGCTTAGCAGGAAGCCTGCTTCCCCCTCTCTCTCTGCCTGCCTCTCTGCCTACTTGTGATCTCTGTCTGTCAAATAAATAAAATCTTTAAAAAAAAAAAAAAGAATGCAGGAGCTTATAAAAGAAAAATAAAGTAACAACACATACTTTCTCATTCCTAGCTCATTTTGATTAATGATAGTTTCTAGTTAAAGCAGTTAACATTTATTAGCTACACATTTGTATATGTCTAAAAGTCTCTTCAAATACATTCTTGGGCTTGACTGCTGCTCTACATGGGTGTCTCTGTATAGATAGTTTTAAATATATTTTTTAAAGAGTTTATCTTTTTATTTGAGAGAGAGAATGAGAGAAAGAGGGATAGAACGTGAGAGAGGGGAGAGTCAGAGGGAGAAGCAGACCCCCTACTGAGCAAGGAGCCAGATGCAAGACTCTCCCAGGACTCCAGGATCATGACCCGAGCTGAAGGCAGTCTCTCAACCAAATGAGCCGCCCAGGCACCCTAGATAGTCTTTTATATTATCTTTATTAAACTTTTTCTGTAATCTATCAATTCTCTTGAATCTCCTTTCCATTTTATAGATGTAAACAAGATAATTGCAGAGTCAAATGTGCTCTTCAGACCTGTGCAGGATAACTGGAAGAAAAGAGGAAGAGAGACACTTTTGGATGGAGAGATCAGGGAAGACAACTCTTGCGAGGTGACACCTAAGCCCTAATGAGGAAATATCTGATATTTTTGGCAGAAAAATCGTCTTCCCATCTACCAGCACTCTTGTAGAGCTCTTCTACCAGAGACTAGGAACACATTCTTACATCCCGTGGACTTGACCTGGCCTTTTTAGAAATCCTGTCCAGTTTGCAGAGTCAATAAATATAACATGGAACACAGTCTTATCATCTAAAGGTTCATTAGATCTTGCTTTGTCATTTAGGGTATTTAACTTAAATGTCAAGTGTTCTGTGAAGCTCCCAAGTGAAATTACTTGTCCCATTTTCTGTGTTTTGTTTGTGCCATTGGTTTGTCAGGTAGGCCTCTTCGGGTTCCAAAGAATAGGAAATGGAAATTAAACTTGCTTAAGCAAATGGAATTTATTGGCCTACAAAATTAAAGGGAGTTTAATCTGCCCTTAGGGACAGCTTGATAAAGAGCTCAAAAGAAATCAGAAAGAGCAAGTTTGACTTTCCATTTGGCAAGTTGGCTTGGTTGGCAACCATGTTTGAGGACCCTGGGGCAGCAAGACGGCTAGAGGCCCTGCAGACTCCTGGCCCACTGAAAATTCAGCCTCTTCTCAAAAAATCTCATTTACTCTTGAGGTACTAGGTTTCCCTCCCTGCCCAAGCTGCGTGCCCGGAACACTCTGCTCTGGCCTAACCCGCCTGACTTGTCCCACCCTGGGATCCTGGAGTGGAGTTCACCAGTCCACACCTCAAAAGCACTGAAGTAGTGTGATGGGGAGACAGATGGAGATTCTCCACAGGGAAATCAGAGTGCAGTTACTAGTAAAGACGAAAGGAGACCAAGAACACCACCAGCGGCTTAGTGCCTCTTGGTTCAAAGTATGGCCAGTTGTGTCTTCCTCTTTTTCTGACTCCATGATGAGCTGTTTGAGAAGAAGCACATCTTCAGCTGTCAGTCCTCAAAATCTACCCAGTGTGTTGGTAGATAGAACCAACCACGCTAACCACGTTAGCTCGGTAAATACATGTTGAATTCGACTATTGAATACCATACACACATGCATAAGTTTGGAGGGCTCTGTACACAATGCTAGTTTACAGTACCTTTAAATTTCTCACAAAAATTCAAACTATTTCTTAACAGTTTGATGGATAGACTAGCTTCACACTACATTTACTTCCATTATTTCGTTTGTGACAGCTTGCGTTTATCTTAGTTTTCATTCTTTCCTACATTCTTTTCCTACATTTCAATCCACATTTGATTGACCATTTCATAAGCCTTTTAATCGCTTCCAGTCTGCCCCAAGGGTGCTGCATGCAAAGGCAACATCACATGGGATCTCATAAGAAATGCAAAATCTCAAGCCCCGGCT
This sequence comes from Enhydra lutris kenyoni, assembly GCF_002288905.1. Classification (NCBI taxonomy): domain Eukaryota; kingdom Metazoa; phylum Chordata; class Mammalia; order Carnivora; family Mustelidae; genus Enhydra; species Enhydra lutris. The sequence continues at coordinate 32,540,919 of NW_019154085.1, read as the reverse complement.
TGGACCGACTAGAACCAGATCTTCATTTTAACAAGATTTTTCTTGTTAAATCTTCATTTTAACAAGATTTTTCAGGAGATTCACAGACACATGAAAAATTGAGAGTCACTGGTCTTCTACTCTAACTAGTGCCTTCCACTGGAGAACTAATGGAAGCCACATATGTGATTTTATATTTTCTGGTAACCACACTTAAAAAGTACCAAGAAAACAGCCAAATTAATTTTAGCAACAGACTTTATATAACTCAACCTGTCCCACCATATCATTTCACCTTATAATCAATATAAAAAATTATTAATGAAATACTTTTAGGGGGTGCTCTTTTAAACCGGGTGTTCATTTTATACTTAGAGTTGACCTCAATTTGGTTTAGCCACCTTTCAGCTGCTCAATAGCCACATATGGTTAGTGGCTACAGTATTGATCAGCAGAGCTCTGGAGGGTTAGATGCATGAAAACAATATACCATGTCTGTTTCACTCTCCACTGTATTCCAGGACCTAGCCCAGTGCCTGACAGGTAGGAGACACCCAGTGTTTGCTAAATTAATCAACTGACAGGACAGATATTTAAAATATTTAACAGCATGGCAAAAGCACTGACCAAACATTATAGGTCCCTGTACCAATCAAAACTGACACAGGATGTGTCATCCAGTACTACTACATTGGTGGGAACTGATACACTACCAGCCAAGAGTAGATGACCTGGTCCAAATCATTCATATCTCAAATGAGAACACAGAGTCCAAAAAGGTTAAGCGATTTGTGCATAGTCATACATTCTTTATTGCAAAGATTAGGATTAGACACCAGGTCTCAACTTCCCACCAAGAAAGGCTTCCGTGATAGTCATTCATTAGTAAGCACCTACTGTGTGCAAAAGCACCATGTTGGGCCCAGTGGGAGAAGAAACATAAAGAAGAATGATATTCCTGTGCTTCCAATAACACCCCCAGCCAATTAAGATCATTTTCATTTTCAGTGGGCCAGATACTTCAACTCAAGCTAATTTAAATTTAAAAAGGCATCAATTCAGTCCTGTCATTGAAACCTGTAGAGTTTCCTTTCCTTGCAGCTTCATCCAGACTCACTTGTCAGCAGGCTCTTCAGTTTTCCTGCCCCTCTGGGGCTGTCTTCCTTCATGGTTTGACTTCACTAGCTCTAAACTACCCTTCCTCAAATTGCCAAATTAAGCCCAACAAAAACCAACTACCTTTTCCAGAAATCCTGGGAAACATCTCACATTGTGTTGGCTGTGATAAGACTGGTCTGCTATCATTACCTCAAAAACAGCTCTGTGTATAGGGAGATAAAATATTCTTGATTGAGTTAGTCTGGGTCCATCCCCAGGGCTAAGTGTGGGGCCACCAGTGGTAGGCAGCACGTAGTCTTAAAGTCAGGAAGAACTTGGAGTGAACTTACCTCACACGGGGTAGAGAATGCTGATGTGCAAGACACAGTAATGCCTACTCCAGAACCTGTTTTTTAATTTAATTACCCCACTTTCAAAACGGTAGAAGTCAACCTGAAATGTCCCTTCTCTCTCTTATTTCTCTGCTCTCCATTTTTCTTGCTTTTCTTCTTCTCATTCATTCTATCTTTTTTTTAAGATTTTACTTATATATTTACTGAGAGCAAGAGCAAGAGAGGGAGAGAGAGAGAGAGAAGGGAGGGTGGACAGAGGGAGAGGGAGAGAAATAGAATCTCAAGCTGTGGGGCACCTGGGTGGCTCAGTGCGTTAAGCCTCTGCCTTTGGCCCAGGTCATGATCTCAGGGTCCTGGGATTGAGCCCCACATCAAGTTCTCTGCTTGACAGGGAGCCTGCTTCCCCTCTCTCTCTGCCTGCCTCTCTGCCTACTTGTGATTTCTGTCTGTCAAATAAAAAAATAAAATCTTAAAAAAAAAAAAGAATCTCAAGCAGTCACCACACCAAGCATGGAGCCCAATTCAGGACTCAGTCTCACAACCCTGAAATCATGACCTGAGCCAAAATCAAGAGTCAGATGCTTAACCAACTGAACCACCCAAGCACCCCTCTTTCATTCTCTTCAAGGTGGAAACACCAGGCAGACAGAATTGAGAGGTACAATTGAAATCAAAACAGAGAAATCATTTTAGTGTTTCTTCTTTGCTCTTTCAGATCTTGACGTGAAAACCTTTATTATTCATATTTGTCTTATTATAATAGAATTTTAGTCCAGTAGGCAATGCCATACATCTGACTTAAAAAAAAAAAAAAAAAAACTACACTTGATGATGGTTTATTTGCACTTTGCTAGTTTATTCCTGTTCACACCAGATCCCTAATGATCTTGTATACATTTCTAGGCTCCATAAACAAATATGAAAACATTTTATATGTTTTATATTTTATGTTACATTTCTATTTTATCTGATATATTTATCTTTCTATGTAATTTCTAAGCCACCAGACTCTATTATTGACTATAATATCACACCTTGTCTTAAAGCTTATTTCTTAAATTGATATAATTTGTGAACGTAGCAAAAGTTAACTAAAAGTATAGTGAGTGTACCTAATTTACTTAGGAAAGCCTACTTGTGACCTCAAGACCTTGTTATTTAAAGTGTGTTTCCATGGGCTGGCAATACCAACAACATCTGGGAGTTTCGTAGCAATGCAGACTCTCTGGCTCCTCCCCAGACCTACTGAATCCGAATCTGCATTTTAATAAGATCCCTCGGTGATTCCTGTGAGTTTGAGAAGCACTGATTCACCATTGGCGTCAACTTATCCACCACCAGTTATAGATAACGCTTGCCACTGAGCCTAGAGCCGGGCGCAAAAAGAAGAAAACCATTGACCCGGAGAACAGATGGAGCATCTCTGATTTCTAGTGCTTTGGCCCACCAAACAGGGACATAATGGAGCTTTCCACAGATGAAGGAAGAGCTGACATAAAGATAACGGAAGGACAGACCTGAAATTTATCATGGTCGTTTGCTACTCATCCAAAAAGCAAGAGTTCCCAAACCCCCTGAGCTGCACTAAGGGGGATGTTTGAAAGAACCATGTTTCTCCAAAAGTGACCCAGAGCTTTCTTAAAGACAGCCTTCCTGATTCCCATGCTGGCACCGGCCTGAGTGATGCTAGCAAACACCCACAATGTCAGAACATGTTTCCCAACCTCATTTTATACCAGTGTTGTTAATTCAAGAAACTCAATGTGATCTACCACACCTGTGTTTTAACTACAAAAATTACGAATGGTCATTTACCCACTTTTCAATCAGCTACTTCTGGAGAGGGAAGAAAGAAGTAAACCACCACATGGACAATTAGTGAGAATTTTTTGCGTTTGATAAGCTATCCTAATATAGCCATTTTTTAAATAATACTAAATATTATTTTTTTAATAATCTCTATGCCCAATGTGGGGCTTGAACTCATGAGGGCAAGTCACAAGAGTCACAAGCTCTACTGACTGAGCCAGCCAGGGTTCCATCCAATGTAGTTCTTCTTATTGCCACTATCAAAGCAACTCTGAAAAAGAATAGTTTCCCTCAATACTTTGGGACATTTAGGTAATGATGTGACAAGCATACTCTTACAGGGGTTAAAGACCTCCATACATAAAATGTCAATGCTCTATTTTAATCCACACGATCGCAGTAAAATTCTAGCTAGATATTTACCAAAGATTACCTCTAGCACAAACATTTGTCATCTCCTCTTCCCAGCAGTCCTTCCTTTCTATTAAAAGCCACCACCTCCCTTTGGGAAAGGGCCCCGCCCCACTGTATTTCTGGCCACAGGGCTTGTCAGCAAGCCTTCTCTACACTGGCCACAGTCGGGACTACAAAATCCAACCTGCCAATCAGAACAACCTGTCGCTCAAGCCATAGGTATTCGCTCAAGAGCAGTCACGTGATGCAGGGAGGACCAATCAGAGTCCATCCCTAGCATTTTTCCATCTATATCCAGGGAAAGAGGCTGAATTGGGATGGGTTGTGCCTAGAGTTTACCAAGTCTACGTCAAGTCTCTCTCAGAAGCCATGAGGCCAACACAGCTTAGGGAAGAGATGGGGGCGAGAAACCCCAAATCTGGTGGGTTTTGAGGTCAGCTCCTGCCCACCACTATTTTGGCTGGTAAAATGAGTCTCTGTGTGTGTGCGTGTGTGTGTGCGTTTGTGTAAGCTAGTTTTGGTTCAGTCACAACTCAAACTAGTATACAAACAAGAAAATGATAGGAGGACTTTAAAATGAAATGTATTGAAGCTTAAGAAGGTAGCTTGTTCCTGTGGTGAAATTGAGGTTATATCTCTGGTCAACAGAATCGTTCAGCCTTTACCAGGAGTCTGCATACCTTCTATCTCTCCATCTCTGTACAGCAGGAATCCTATTTCCAGGGCTTCCTTTTCTTCCTGCACTAGGTTAGGCAAGCTCAGGTTTCTGAGTCAACACAGCAAAAAAGAAGAGGAAAGCAGTGTTTCCTTTTATACAGATCTACCTGAATCACTCTATCCTCTATCCTGGTTAACTGGATGAATGGTGTGAAATTTCCATTGACTACTCTCTAAATCAAAATGTTGAGATGGAAAGATAGCATTTGTGTATTGAATCAGTGTTTTAATGTATATATTCCTTTAATTTTTAAAATAAATACCCTGATGGCACTAACACAGTCATCCTCCCAGCCACAGGATTCAAGCAGCAGGAATGGAAAAACTGGGAAGTCAGTGTGACATGGCCCACTGAGTACTTTGTCCCACAAAAACTCTCAACACCCTGGCAGCCCAACCCTCCCTATTCAGGCTTGTGTAGGAAGATTTCCTGCCCCTCCTTGCCCTTTGAAACTTGCCGAGCCTGAGCCTGTATCTCCGTTACCTACAGGCATATTCTCTGTTTTTGTCATCACTTAATCCTTTAATCTTATGACAGACATGGAAAAGTTTCTAAAATATATTGCTGTTTTGTAAGACACATAATGAAAATGCAGAGAAAAGGACTGGGAATGTATACTGCATAATGAGGGGGAGGGAATGGAATGGGGAGATTGTGGGACGAGGGCGGATTTTCAACTTTTGTTCCTTATATTTCTATATTTTTTGAATCTTTTACATGAAACCCATGTTTGTATATTAGTTACATAACTTTTAAAAAGTGAGTGGGGGGAGGAAACGAGAAAAGCTATAGTTTTGTTCCCATTTTCACCTCTTTACCTTCATTCCCTTTTTCACCTTCTTTTTTTTTTCAAGATTTTATTATTTGAGAGAGAGCGCACATACAATCAAGGGGGGACAGGGAGGACAGTATGGAGGAGCAGAGGGAGAGGGACAAGTAGACTGCACTGAGCAGCAGAGCCTAACTCAGGCTTAATGTGGGGCTCGATCCCATAACCCTGAGATCAGGACCTGAGCTGAAATCAAGAGTTGGATGCTTAACCAGCTAAGCCACCCAGGCGCCCCATCAATAGTGACCTTTTAGAGAAGATTGCTGAGAACATAGAAGGGATATGAAGGAAGGTTCAATTTCAGATATACCTGGGGTTGGGTCACAGAGTGAGAGGGGAAGTGTTTCTGAAGTTGGAACTTAACCTTTAGTGCAGATGTGGGCAGACCCTATGTAATCACAGTCACTATCCCACATATAGCCATCATGTAAAACAATCCTCCAAGCTCTTCTGCATGTCCATAGTGAGGTATAATAAGTGTTTAAAGAACGCAAGCTGAATAAAGTGTAGCCTCTGGAGGGGAATGGTAAAGTCAAAGTCAGGGGACTTTTTGCCTTTTCTGTAATATTTCCATTTCTATAAGAAGAATGTATTAGTAATTAAAAATAATATAAAACAAAGTCAACTTTGAAACATTTTTTGGTGAGTGAGAATGGGATGGGGACTAGATATCCCATCTAAGTTGGCCATAGTTTGAGACCCACCCCTCCCTCATGGGTATTCTTTCCTCTGCTACATGCCCAGAGGGTCAATGACCTTAAGCCCAAAGGGTCACTGGGTGAAATGATTTGGATGGGAGGAAACACATCCTTGTCCTAGGATCACAGAACCAGGGGCCTGTCTACTCACTTTTTTCTCTCTCTATTTGCTAACCACCCTGATGTCAGTACTAATAAAGCCTTTTCGGGTTAAAAGTGACAGAGAACCAAATGGAATTACCCTTTCCAAAAAGGAGAATTTATTTTATCATGAGAAACAAAACAAAACAGGCTTGGCTTCACACAAAGTTGGATTTGGCACTCAAACATTATCAATTTGCTTTTCTGCTTTGCAGCTCTTCCTCCTTTTGTCTGGGCTTCATTCTCAAGTCTTTTCCCTCATGGAGACCATGCTGGTAACCAGCCCCTACAGGTTTATAATTCTTCCTTGTATTTGTATGAAGTAACCTCACTAAATACAGAAAATCTCAGTTTGGCTCCGGAGAAGATCCTGGCGTTAAGTGTCACTGATCTGAACCAATAGGCCAGGGAAAGGAAATGGAATGCTCTGATTGGACAGGCTGAGGGCATGTGTCTACCAATGGTGTGGAAGCCTGGGATCAGCCCCATCTAAACCACAGGGACTGAGTTGGTGGAGAAGGGTTGGTGTCCCAAAAGACACACCAAGGTACAAAGGGAAAAACATTGCTGGGAAGCAAAAACAAAAAATGTCTCCTAGTTTCCCTGACAAGTAGTCACACAGAGTAATCCAGTTTCATTATCATTACTCTCTTTTTAATGTCTCTAATGTCTGTCTAACATGCTCTGATTTTTGGTTCTCAACCAATTCATCTTTTCTTTCCAAGTCTCAAGGAGCTCTTAGGGCACTTCTGTTAATGCCCAGAAGGATTGCTTACTAACCCTCTATGATTTGGACCGAGAAAGAGTAATTTTCCTGGCGAGGAGCATTCATTCAACATGTCCTTCATTCCTTCTATGTATCAAATTGCTTGACCCAGTTCCTACCTATAATAAGGAGCCTTGTGATGGTGCTATCCAAGAAAATCAGTATTAAGACAGCATGATAAGGATTAGAGTTCTGTACCCTACTGATAAGGCTGATAAAGGAAGGTTATGAAGGAGAAGCTTCAAAATCAGCACACAGCCATCAGGACATGCTTCTAAAAGAAGATATGCAAACTATTTCCCTAAGGACTTATACGGGTTCAGCAGAGAGGTGAAGGATGAGGGGGTACATGGACATTCTGTGTGGAGAGAATAGTACGTGTCAAAGCACAAAGGCAAGTTGGGCCATGGTGCATTTTTGGAATTATAAGCTGGCCAGGATGACCACAGCTCAGGGAGTATGTAGCAAACTGGCCTGAAACAAGGCAGTAAAAACACAAATGAACTTGTCACCCATGTCAAGCCTGGATGTTTGAAAGTTATCTTGCAAACAAGCATTAGCCACTGAAAACTTTAAGGCCAAAGAAAATTATGACCAAATGTGGTTTTGTTTGTCCACTTTCTGGAGAACAGATTGCGGAGGAATAAGCCTGGGGGCAGAAAGACAACTGGTCCGGGTAGGTTTTGATAAGGAGGAATTAAGCAAAGCACAGTGGGATAAAGAAGATGGGGAATGAGACAGAAAAACTAGGAGTGGGGGAGAAGAAGAGAAAAGAAAAGGGGAGTGTCCAGGAGAGTTCCCAGGTTTCTAGCTTGGGTGACTGGCTGGTGGATGCTGTCATTCCAACAGAAATGAAGGTTCCAGAAGAAGATGATGGATACAGTTGGGGACATCCAGTTGGAGCTGTATAATGAGTCTAAGAGTTGTCAGGACTGGAAATGGAGATGTCATCAGGGACTGGGGGTAGTGAAACCATGTTTCTGAATGCGTCAAAGGGGTGTATAATATGAAAAGGGAAGTGGGAAGAACAGAATCCCAGATATCACCACCATTTAAAAGTCCAATAGATGAAGAGGAGTCAAAAAGAAGACCAAGGGGAAAGGACTAGACACAGAGGATGCAGTAAGGATGCTGCTCACCAGGAAAGGCATAGTCCCTTCTTGATAACCATTTGCAATTTTCTTTAAGAAAACTACCCCATCTCCTTTCCACTCCACCTCTTCACTGCTAAAGCTATAGATTGGGACTGAAGATAAGAAAAGGCTTTGGGGTACCTGACTGGCTCAGTCAGTAGAGCATACAACTCTTGGTCTCGGGATTGTGAGTTCAAGTCCCACGTTGGGTGTGTAGAGATTACTTAAAAGCTTTTTTTAAAAATGCAGAAAAGCTGCAGCCTCAACACTACACCCAGCTTAGTACTATGACACCATTTTACTCACTTCTGTCCTCCCAGTGTTAACAGGTAATTTTTGCTCACTTCTGGATTTTTGGCTGTCTCTGGATGACTGAGGTTGCAAATACATGAATCATTCCATTGACATTTTCAAGGCACAAATTACCTTCACAAATAATCAGCTGGACTGGAGAAAACTCTACTTAGTTTCCCTTCAGAACCAGGAAATTCTCCTTTACGGGACCCATAGGCCCTTTTCCCTGCTATCCTGGATCTGCTGCAAGAAAGAATGGTTGTTGGGGTCTGGGTTATCTTGGTAGACCACAGATAGAGAATCCCTATATTGTTTGTTTAGCTCCAGGGAAGGACTAAGACTTGAATCCCAGCCCAGCTCTGTCAGTTAGTAGCTATTGGCCATGAGTAACCCCCTGAGCCTTACTTTCCTTAGTTGCCAAATGGAGACAATAATTTTTACATCATAACGCTTTGTGAAGATGAAGATGACACAAGATCATCAAACGGGTATAGAGCTCCTTGTTTCATGTCCCAGGTTCCATGTGAAAAGAATAGAATAATTATAAAACTGATTTTTCTGTCTTTTTATTTTACTGTAGTAAAATACAGATAACATAATATTTGCCACTGTTAGGTGTGCAATTCAGTGGTCTTAATTACATGCACAGTGTTGTAGAACCACCACAACCATCCATTTCCAGAACTTTTCTATCACTCCAAATAGAAACTCTGTACCCATCAAGCAACTCCCATTCTCCTCTACCCCCCAGCCCTTGGCAACCTCAAATCTACTTTTTGAACCTATAAATTTGCTTATTCTAGATTATTTCATGTAAGTGGGATCATACATATGTGCCCTATGTTGTGTGGCTCATTTCAGTTAGTACAATGCTTTCAAGGTTAATCCATGTCGTAGCATGCATCAGAACGTCATTCCTTGTCATGGTTGAATAATATTCCGTGTTCAAATAGAGGGTTTTGTTCATCCATTCATCTATTGATGGACACAGCGGTTGCTTCCAACTTGTGGCTATTGTGAATGATGCTGCTATGAACATTGGTGCACAAGTATCTCTTTGAAGATACTTCAAAGAGATACTGATTCCAGTTCTTTGGGATATATACTAGGACTGGAACTCCTGGGTCTTTTAATAATTTTATGTTAAACTTTTTTGAGGAATCACCAAACTTTTTCACAGCACCAGCAAGGTAGAAGGATTCCAGTTTCTCCATAGCCTCACCAACACTTGCCATTTATCTTTTTTTTTTTTTTTTTTAAATTATAGCTATCCTAGTAGTTGTGAAGTGGTATCTCGCTGTGGTTTAATCAGGATTTAATTATCTCTTCCAATGAGTGAAAAAAGTTCAAATAATAAAATCGAGCCAATGGTCCAAAGATTACCTACATGAAGTGTTGTAGTGTTTGGGTATTATTTGAAGGAGTCTGTGTCACACAAGCCAAGGATAATTATCTGGTTTTAAAAACACATTGAAAAGAATACTTTCTCCTTTTCACTGCCATCCTGCTGTGTGAGGCTGATTGTTCTTGCCATGTCTTCTCACAAGACTCAGAATCAAGCAATTCGTGGCCAAGAAACAAAAGCAGAATCATCCCATTCACAGTGGATTCAGATGAAAACTGGTAACAGAATCAGGTACGACTCCAAGAGGAGGCTCTAGAGAAGAACCAAGCTGGGTCTCTAAGGCATAACACATCATGAGATGATGCACCTAATTGGCACACATGAAGATCATATGTTCCTATCCTATCCCTCTGTAAACATCGCTCCTACCTGGCCTATAGGCATATTTTATCAGGGAAATTATTTTCCTCTGTCACTATACCTCTCCAACAGTAGGTTCATTCAGTAATAAATGTGAGACCTTTCAGCTGAAAAATAGAGAAACAAAACAAAACAAAACACCCTATGTACATATATGGCTCAAAAGAGGCTAGAAGCTGGTCTCTGGCTGTGACCCTCACTGCTAATTAATCTACAGTGGCCCCAGACTGATCCACTATGGCATGTCAAGATAGGCTGAGTGCTTGTTCTACGGTTGTTGGCTTTCTGGTTTATGACTTCTTCAATACATAAAGTTAATTATTTTGTTTCAAGAGACTTAACAAGGGTGTCTGGGTGGCTCAGTCATTAAGCATCTGCCTTTGGCTCGGGTCACAATTCCAGGGTCCTGGGATGGAGCCCTGCATTGGGCTCCCTGCTCAGCAGGAAACCTGCTTCCCCCTCTTCCACTCCCGCTGCTTGTACTCTCTCTCCTCACTGTCTCTGTCAAACAAACAAAAGAAGGAGACATAACAGTTTCAATCATTGAGACCTGAAAAGTAATAGCAGCAATATTAATAACATGAACTAATGAACAGAGGAAGTAATGCTGAATTTGAATCGGTAAGGGGCATAATATTTACAAAGATTGGACTGACCACCAACAGATTCATAAGCATTTTTGGGGAAGATAGCCAATTAGACTTATGTGATGCTCTTGAATTTATAACACCTAGAAAGGAAGGATCTTATTTATTTTAGCTCATGTAATAGTCAAAAGAACTCTACAGTAGGTATTACTAATGTCCTTGTTTTACATGATGAGAAAATAGTCTTGGAGAAATTAAGTTACTTGCTCAAATAATTGAACAAAAATCAAGTCCATTTGATTTCTGAGCTGTCTTCATGGAAGAAGGAAACATGCGCTGAAGGGAGAAGGTGCTGTTGGAGTAGCTGTGTTGGTTTTCTGGGGCCACAGTAACATGGTACCACCAACTATACAGCGGAAACAACAGAAATTCATTACCTCTCAGTTCCAGAGACTAGAAGTCCAAAATCAAGGGGTCAGCATGGTTGGTTCTCTCAAGGGCTACCAGGGAGAATCTGTTTGGGGTCTTCTCTCCTAGCTTCTGGTGGCCTTGGGCATTCCTTGGCTTGTAGATGGCATTCTCCTTGCATCTTCACTTCAATATCTCTCTATGTCTGTTTTTCTCTATGACCCTAACTCTCCTTTTTATGAGAACACCAGACATGTTGGATTACAGCCCACCCTAATGACCTCATTTTTACTTGACTACCTCTGGAAAGATTTTATCTCCAATGAAAGTCACACCCTGAGGTACTGGGGGTTAGGACATCAGTATATTTTCTTTGGGGAGTTGGGGAAGTTACACAACTCAACCCTTAACAATGACTTACTATTGAGTTGTTCATACCTCCAAATGGGCTTGCACTCCTGTCTTCTTGTAAGTTTATAGTGTCCGAAGGACATGTTAATGTATTTTAAGTTATAAAATATATGAATGTATTTTTAAGTTCAGGGGGGGAAACTGTATAAGTTTCTAACTAGGAGCCTGCACAGTATTCCCTTAGTTACTTAAGAACCTCACCACATACTTTAAGACATCTGTTGTTACAATCTTTTCAAACTCTGAACTCTTAAGTTTGGTTCACAGTGCCTGTGGGCCTGCTTAACTTTTAGCATCGGTTCTAAAGGAAAGTCCTCTTTATTTTCAAATTGCTTCAAGGTTTATTTTGGGGGGAAAAAAGTTTCTATTTCCTGTGGAATTCACAAAGTTTAGGGTATCTGGAAAAGAATGCCTTAGGTTTCAGAAATATATTTTGGAACATGGACTTACATTTCATTTACCCAAAACAAAAATGTTTTGATGTTTCAATTTTTTGTTTTGTCAGCGAATAGGACCACCTTGTGCCACAATTTTTGTAGGGTTTTTGTTTTTGGTGGGGGGGGGTGCTTGTTTTTTAAGATGTAGCTGAGTCTTTGATTTTCACCTGGAAAAGCTATAGACGGAGGCTAGGGCCGAGGACTTGCAGGATGGCTGGTGAAGAAGGAGGGATTGTGGGGGATGCACTCTGCTCCCCAGATCCCTCCCCAACTTCCTCAGGGATGAGGGATTTGTTTCCTCAGCTGCTGGGAATGTTGGCAGCCCACAGCCCTCAGCTGTCAGCCATCTTTAGAAATTGGCTGGACTGAGTCAAAGCCCACGGACTATCTCCTCCAGAGCAGCCAGCACCCAGGGACCAGCCTGCAAGGAGATAATCAGGGCTGACTCAACTCAGGATGACTCCAAAGAGCTTTCTCCATGTCAGGACTCTCTGTGGGCTGAGGCCTTGTGCATCAGCATGACAGCCCACCTTCTCCCTCTGCCTGCTTCCATTCCCTCCCCACAAACCCAGGTGTTGATCTCAAGGACGTTCCCTAAGAAAATTTACCGTGTGATAATTTCAATGTCTGTTTCTGGGGAACTCAGCCTGAGACAGGGCCCCGAGTACCCAGACTCTGAGGAAATGAGGCAACCGTGGGAATAAAAAGGGAGCTGGATTCCAGGTCGTGGCTTCGGTGAGACAGGAAAAGCTGTGTGGGAAGATGCTTCCAAAGGGATTGTCTCATCCAGCACCTCAAGGAATATTTCTGGAACCTAAATGGGGAAAAAATAGATATATTCCTCCAAAAACCCAAAGGGAACTCAATAGCAATATCCCAAACAAAAGAATGATGAGGGAAGGTGATCCAGGAAAAACTTACAGGTCAGGATGCAGAAATAAAGCAAATGGCTAAAATGGGAAGAGGACAGCAGTAAGCATCAGGAAGTATTGTTTCACGGCTTAAGGTTGGGATAAGCCAACGAAGAACTTGGAACTGTATTTGTAATTCAGCTCAACAAAGACCTTAACATTGTCTCGCGGGGTTAGGAGATGTCTTGCACTTGAACCAGCTATTGAGTTTAGTAAACGAGACGAGTTCAGAATATAGCTGGGAAAGCCCAGGTGGTGAGAAAAGGCCAGCATTCAGGGACACGGCTTTGATGCCCTTAGGCGGTGACAGTGAAACCTGGTCAGAGGCAATAACCAGAAGCCTGACATATGTGCGTGACAGTGTATATGTATCTATGTGTACGTGTGTGTGTGTGCACATGCTTGATTGTGTATCTGTGTGAGCACATGTGTGTCTGTGTATATGCATGTGCACACGTGTGGGGAGGTGTGGATGTAATATGTGTTGTGTATGGGCATGGGTTGGGATGGGATCACCTACCACAGGGAAGGAGGAGTCTGCTCCTTCTAGATAAAGCGTATCCTCCTTTGTCATTACCTTGGTTTGGGTCTCTCCGAAGACGGAAGCAGGGTTTGAGGGCAGGTAGTTTGATTGAGAGGTGATCCCTGGAAACAGGAGTGAAGGGCAGAGACAGGGAAGGAGGAAATGCCAGTAAAAGGGTAGACTTCTGTGGGATAAAAGGGATCAGTTCCCCTTGGACCTGTTGAGCAGTATTGTAAATGCCTCCCAGCATTACCCACCCAGGGGTGCTGGGTGGCTCATTCAGTTAAGCACCTGCCTTCAGACCCCAGGTCCTGGGATCTGAGCCTTGTGTTGGGCTCCCTGCTCAGTGGGGAGTCTGCTTCTCCTTCTCCTTCTCCCTCTCCTTTTGCCTCTCATCCCTACCCCCCTCCTACACACACCTGCTTTCTCTCTCTCGGTCTCTGTCTCTCTCTCAAATAAATAAATAAAATCTTCTTAAAAAAGAAAAGAAAAGGACTGGCCACTTAAAGGATGGACATCCGGAGCATTTCTTCACAGGCTTGGCTCCTTCCTTGCCTGAGGGTTGCCCCTGTGGGCACTGACTCCCCGACCATCACAGGCTGTACTTGCCGGCAGGGTGAGCAGCCTCCCTGCCTGGGAGAGGGCTGTGGGGCAGAAAATGAATGACACAGGGTACCTGCCTGAGGTGGTAGGGTTTGATCCACCTTTGCTGTGGCTGAAGTCATCCGGAGTGGAGGGCAGTGATGTAGGCTGCCAAGCACTTCTACCCCACAGTCGTAAACTACCAAGGGCCCTCGGAAAAGCAGTCACATGTTTTAAAAAGGACATCTTGATAAATCATTGCTGAGCACTTACAATTCCAATTGCAATATTAATGAAGATGTTTTACGCTGAGTTTCTTTGACGCGGTAATAAGCCACGGTGGTTGCTGAATTTTAAGTAAAGAAGGATATGGATGCTTTGTATCTGGGGAATTTTAAGAGGTCAGTAAATAAAAACACCTCTTTCTTCCCTTACGGAATTCTGAAGCATCTGGGAAATGAGACATGGGAGACCAAGGGATGGAGGGGAAAGTGGCAGCTGATTGCAGAATGTGCATTTATACCTGCTGCCAAAATCGGGCTGAGGTGGCTAATGATCTGTACCCACACCACGTGTGAACTGTGAAGTCGAGCCCCTGAGCAGATCCACTCCTCCCGGATCACTGCCTTGCTCTGGCCGGGCAGGGGAAGAGGGAAGAGCGTCGATCTTTGATGCATTGCACCCTGGCAGGTTTGAAATAGATGATTTTTACCCCTTCAAGGAACACGCACCGTTTACTGTGGGATCCGTGTTCATTCACCAATCAGAAAACTCACTTCTAATGCAGGCACATTATTCTGATGGGAGTTCCTCCGTGTGGAACAATGAGGCAGGGCAAAAAAAGATTTCTTCCAACAATGGTAAAAAGAAAAAGGAATCGTTGGAACAGCCTGCACTCCAGTAGTTCAACTACTCCTGTAGTTCTCACTGTTGACCCCATTACATTTGACATTCAACTGTGTTTGTATAATTTGCTTTGATGACAAGGGTAGAGATGTCTTCTATGAATCTTGTTCCCCAACTGTAATGTGAACTCAGGAAGAGTCTATGTCATTCTTTCTTTCATGGGATCCAGAAAAGAACTCTGGGCTGGGAATCAGGTCAACCTAAGTTCTACTCCCAGGCCCCCAGTAAAACACAGTTCCATCACATGGCACTGTAGACCCATTCCAGGTCCCGATATCAGTTTCAGAATAGCTTACAAATTGAACTGAATAGACACTGATATGATGAATGGGGTTAAGTGTGACCTAAGAATGAAAATAAGACTTGATGTTTGCTAACAGGGTGTACCTATGGAAGAGAGAAGGCCATGGAATAAGGATGGCTTTGGCATTGGACAGATCTGGGTTTACATACTGGTTCTGTCACTTTATATCTTGAGAAACTTAGTTGGCCTCTCTATGATTTCATTTTTTCATGGGTAAAATCGTAATTCCTACCTTGGAGGTTTGTTGCAAAGACTTAATAAAATAAGGTAAGGAACATAAATAACACACTGTATGCTAGGTGTTCCAATAAATGACAGTGGTTACATTGTTATCTAGAAGAGAATTTTAAAGTACCGTGGAAAGACACTTGGTTTGAAAATTGGGGCTTCCCAAGGATTATCTTTGAATAGCTAACTAAAATTAGGGCTTCCCAAGGATTATCTTTGAATAGCTAACCTTGAAAACCCCCAGGCATTTCTAGATAAGAGTGAGTAGAGTTATAAGCCCATTAAGCAGAACTTAGCAGGCTTTCATATTAGCAAGGAAAATTTCTCACAGTTTTCTTCTCTGTTCCCATAACCTCTAAGCATCCTACGTACATGGGCTCAGCTCCTCCAACTAGGCCCAGCACCTTCCTTCTGTCCTAAGAGAAGAGAGGGTGGAAAAGCACAGTATCTGGCACATAAATATATACTGGATGAGCAAAGGAATGAATAAAGTAATGAACTGTTGGCTGAATAAAATACAACAAGAAAGAGCACAGACATCTTTTTTGCCCTATGGAAATGGCCAGAGAGAGCAGGCTACCCTGGATGACCCCCCATTGAAAAGCAGTCAAATCGGCTGTCATGATACGGGGAGCTGCTTTCTACATCTATGTGTCTCCTACTAAAAGGCTTAGGGAAAGAAGAGTGGAGAGGAAGGGCATCACTTGCATCTGATGATTGCCACTTCTCCAGCCATTATCCCATCTCCTGCCATCAGGGATTTCACCCTTGCCCGAGGGATCAGTCTCATCCCTGGGAAGGAGAGGGGTCATTTAAGACTATGCACATGTTTCATATCCTTGGCTGCAGAGAGTGGTTCGGGGATGGACACGTTGCATGATTTTGGTCAAAAATTGTGCATCTGACAGCTTACGAAGGAGCTAGTTACCCTGGAAGGCGTGAAGAGGTGAGATCTTACAATGCTGCCTCCATGTTGCCACCTGGAGCTCCTGGGGTGGAAGGAGTGGGACACCCTGGAGAACCAACGGGAAGATGATTTCCTTCTGGTGACATTGTTTGAATTGTCAGCTCAAACCTTGTCTGAAGATTACGTATCTTGGGACTTTTAATGTGAGTCAATAAATCCTTTTCATTGTCGAAATTAGTTAGAGGTGTTCTTCTGTCACTTACAAAAACTTCTAAAGGATGCAAAGAATCTTCTTCCCGGGGCACCTGGGTGGCTTGGTGGGTTAAAGTCTCTGCCTTGGGCTCAGGTCATGATCCCAGGGTCCTGGGATCGAGCCCCACATCGGGCTCTCTGCTCAGCAGGGAGTCTGCTTCTCCTTCTCTCTCTGCCTGCTGCTCTGCCTACTTGTGATCTCTATCAAATAAATAAATAAAATCTTTAAAAAAAAAAAAAAAGGATCTTCTTCCCTCCATGCTGGATGACATGGTGCTTATGTGCTGACTCCAACATAAAATCCAACTGAAGTCAACGTCTGAGGACACCATATATGTGGGGTTTTGACATTGAAAATAAACTTCTAAAACATTTTGAAAGAGCTTGGTTAAGGTAGACTAAGTTGCCAGGGACACAAGTTCTATTCGGAGAGGGTTTCCTGCAAAATCCTATGGAAGTTTCTTAGTCCGACTGGTTCATTACTTAATAAATACTTAACAAATCACTAGAAATTGTATATAAAGTATTCGGAACTACACACGTGGTATTTCCCAGTGTTTTATATTACATTAAAATCTAGAGACATGTACATAAAAGCAATATGTACATTTCAAACAACTGTTTAATTCTAGAAACCCAAAAGGAGATTCCATAAATGACTAGAAACAGAACGTCTTTGTTCCCATAAAGAAGATTTTAAGTCAAAAGTTACAGAAGAAAATAACTTCCAGCTCTGATGTTTATAGAGTACAAGCATAAATATTAGGAGGAAAAATAAAAACCAGACTTTTTTTTAGGAAAATATATTTAAAAGCTCCTACCATGAAGATGCAGGATCTAAAAACATCATATTCAGTGGGAAGAAAACTGAAGAGGTTTTTTGGTTTATTTGATTTTATTTGATTCAGATATTAAATTTACATCTGATTATGATCAAACTACCAAGGTTTACAGAGCATGAGGGAAATAATCAAATTGTAAACCATCTGCAACAAATTCATATTATTTCTTATGGAATTTTCATCACATAACTCAGATTTGATTCATAATTTTCTTCCAAGAGAGCCTTTGAAGTTGAATAAGGATTTCAAAAAAACAGGAAGTTAAATTATGAGAAATGGAAAGTTAAGAGCTATTTCTTGGCTGTATGTACCATGAAATATATATTTTAAAGCCATAAAGGTAGCCCCATTCTTGGTTCACGAGTTAATGAGTGATACTAAAACGCTCCTTCATCCAGAGATACAGATAATAGACCCACAAGCTTGGAAGAAAGTAATGGTGGTACAAGAAAGGGTACAGTGATAAACTGGTCTTGAACTCTGGGGTGTTTTGTATCTTGTTTTACCGCTCAGTACCGAATTTAAATTTACCTAAAGAGATTGCCGTTCAAGTAATGTTGGTTCCCTCTCATCCTAGCTGGTAGTAGTAAATCAATCCAGAGCTTATTTTCTTCATTTAAGGAAGCATTGCTTTTTCATTTTTGTTCTTATTTTTGTTTGAAGTTGTTTTGTTTTCGGCCTACTGAAGTATGCTTCTCCTGCACTCCATGGTATCTTGAGGAGAAGGTGGGCCAATGTCCATGAAAACCTGGCAGCTTTTGGAAACATGGAGAGGCTTATGGTTCCTACCTTTGGGGGGTTCTTATCTCCCTGAGGGACTGGAATGGTATGCAAGGGGAATCTGCCAAGAAGGAAAGGGCAAACCTGCCTAGACTCCTACGCCCAGTATCAGGGCCTAGATGATTGAGAGCTTTTCCAGCAGAATGAGTGGCTTGTCCTGGCAAGAAAGCTGTGCTTTGGGAACTACAGCTGAACATATATATGCACAAACCAGGGGCATTTGTAGAAGCAACAACCACAAAAAATGTGAGAGCCATCAGTGGACTAATCGTATTCTTCAGATTCTGTCGGCAAGATGTTTGGAAGCAGGACTGGTCCAGCGGGGCTGTGGAATCTTCTCGAGAGAGGCCCCCAAGGGAGAAAGTGGACTCCTTGCACAACCCAGCAAATAGGGCCCCATTGATTAAAGGGAGATGTGACCCTAGTTGAACCTTGAACATGATAGAGCAGGTCATACAATAGCAAGGAATACAATGCTATGATCTCAGTGGATGCTGGATACTCTTCAGCTATTATCATGTTAGATCCATAAATAACCAAATGGCTACGTTTGTTTCAACACCACTGTCCTGTCTGTATTTATGGCCAGACTACAATAGAAGGCAGTTAACCTTTAAACACACATAGACGTGTCCAAAGATAAATAATTAAATAAAGACCTAAGTTAGTATACTTCTATTTGTTTCTTTTTAACTCTAATAAAGACATGATATGTGCCGTCTTTATATTACTACTTAAATACCTTAATATTTCTCCCTCCTTAATGTTTTTTACTATTTCAACTAAATGTTTTTAAGTTTGAAGTTTTTGCTAAGACAAACTTTAAAAAGGAAACCACTTCGTATCTTATTTATTTTTTTTAAGATTTTATTTATTTATTTGACAGATATCACAAGTAGGCAGAGAGGCAGGCAGAGAGAGGAGGGGAAGCAGGCTCCCTGCTGAGCAGAGAGCCAGATGCGGGGCTCGATCCCAGAAGCCTGGGATCAAGACCCAAGCCGAAGGCAGAGGCTTTAACCCACTGAGCCACCCAGGCGCCCCCATGTCTTATTTCTTTAAAGCGATTTATTCAAACTCTTACCCTTTTGCATAGAAACTTCTAGAACCCTCTTCCTGCAGGATAAAACTGTATATTAATTCTTTTAAAAAGTAGCGCTAATGTATTTCTAATCACAATGAGTTAAAAGTATAAAGGATAAGTTAAATTTTATTAATGTGATACATTAATGGAACAAATTCATGTAACTATATAGTAGCATCATTAAGTCAAAAATCAGTTTATTTAATAGTTTTAATCAATTTTCCCTCTGGCCTCCTATATCTGTTATTCTGTAAGTTGTTACATTGTTAATATTTTCTAGTATTTGGAGTAAATTTTTAAAAACATTAAATGCTTTTTCTTTTTTAGATTTTATTTTTATGTAATCTCTACACCAATGTGGGGCTCAAGCTCACAATCCCTAGATTCAAGAGTCACACACTCCACCGACTGAGCCAGCCAAGTACCCCTAAATGCTCTCTTATTAAATTTGTACATTTAGTTAATTCTTCAGGTAAAACTGCATTACACAATTTTTATTTCCCCTCATTTTTTTAAAAGATGTTACTTATTTGACAGAGAAAGAGAGACACAGCAAGAGAGGGAACACAAGCAGGGGGAGTGGGAGAGAGAGAAGCAGGCTCTCTGCCTGACAGGGAGCCTGATGCGATGATGCGGGGGTCCATCCCAGGACCCCGGGATCATGACCCCGAGACAAAGGCAGATGCCTAACAACTGAGCCACCCAGGCACCCCTCCCCTCAATTTAAACTTTGGTGAAAAGATGCCTCAGTTGATAACATTAGATTATCAGGGTAACAAATTCATTTTGAATGATAATTGGGCTTTTTTGTTATAACTTACAACTTTTCTCTTTCTCAAATATTTTTTGTAGTCAAAACATTACTTTTCTTGAAATGATTCAATCACAAGTTTGATCTCCAGGGAGATGACTTCCTGTGGGAATACCAATATGTGTCTGAACCCACATGTCATTAATATTTCATTTCCAATTCAGGAAGAGTGTAACCAATTTACCCAAGGGGATTTATAACTGAGTTCTTATTGTATTTTACAAAGAAAACCAATGTTGGGTTAGGGAGATATTTAGACAGATAATAGAAAGACGGAAGTCCCTCAGCAAAATACCAAAGGTCATATTCAGTACTTTGAGGCTGAGCTGGGGAGAAGAGTAGGCAAGTGAAAATGGAAACTCAAGGAAGACAGGATGAAAAGAATATTCTGCTGGATGCCAGGCAAACTTCACTTTCCCCGCACAAGTCAGCCGCAGGTCCACGCATCTCACCAGAATGTCAGTTTAGATGACAGAGCAACAAGTCTTTCTCTCCTTTGTCGAAGAGGCTCTCGAATCTCACTGCGGTATGGCTCATTAACAAAACAAAGACTCTGTCTTTGTGACCTTAAGATCTAGTAGGGGACAAATTCACGTGAGTATATAAAGAAAGATAAGGACAAAAGTTCGGAGAGATTTAGCCTGGGTGGGGTGGGTGCAGGGCAGTCTGCTCGGAGAAGGTGACTTTCAAGCCAAGAGAAAGGAGGCAACATTCCAAGCCAAGAATTAAGTCCAGAAACCCAAGCAGGCAGAAGCCTGTATTTCTTTGCCAGCATTAGTGTCTTCCATCCAATCTTTCGGGCTTCCCTTAAGGATCTGCCCTCCCTACTCCTCCCTCCCTTTAGCTCCACTGAAAAATGAAAGAGTAAGGCAATTATGTATCTAAAATGAGTCATAATTTTAGCTAGAAGAGATTGAGGTTAAGAACCACCATGAGCGCCATTCATCCTGAAAAAGTGGCTGTTATGTAAGGCTGCAGAGAACAGCAGGACCCATTTATCTCCCATGCCAGATCAAATGAAGGCAAATGTCCCCAAATCCCTCCTGTAATGATTTCCATGTAGTCACTGTGGTGATTTCTTGATGGTTTCTCTGGTCTCCTTGTCTTCTCCGACTTCTTGAAATCAGGCCTATGGAAACTTGTTTCTGATGGGCTTTGCCATGGAGGGTGTTTTCTGTTTAGTTGTGGGAAGTGTGCAATTGGTGATTCGATCCTAAGGGGAAAGGTCTTCTACCAACACAGTTTTTGTCTGGTTCTAGGTCAGTGTTCATTTTTCAGAGATTTGGTCTTTCCTAGGGTAACCTCACTAGAAGGCTCTTCTGCACTTGAACTTGTGAGATCTATAGATTGTAAATTGCACAATTAAGCAAAGTTGCAAGAGACTGCAGAGAGAGATGAAGGCAGCAAGGCCCACTTCAAGGAAAGTGAACTTTCAGAAGACCGGCTTTTTTGGATTTTGACCCTGTTTATACAGCTGTTTTTCTTGTTTGTTTCTACTGAGGTATAGAAGGCAAATCTGGTAAAGATGTGGTTAAAAACGTCTGCCATGATAATTCTGTAGAAAATAAAAGGACATGAAAATTGATCATATAGATAAAACCAATGTGCTAAATTTGAAATTCAGTACTTCACCTGGTGATACAGAAATTACCTAGAGGGGGCACCTGGGTGGCTCAGTGGATTGAGCCGCTGCCTTCGGCTCGGGTCTTGATCTCAGGGTCCTGGGATCGAGTTCCGCATCAGGCTCTCTGCTCAGCAGGGAGCCTGCTCCCCCCCACCCCGCCCCCACCTGACTCTCTGCCTACTGGTGATCTCTCTCTCTGTCAAATAAATAAAATCTTAAAAAAAAAAAAAAAAGAAAGAAAAAAGAAATTACCTAGAGAAGAACAAAGGGATACACACACACACACGTATATTAAGCATTAATTATATATATTAAGCGTTAACTGTGATCCAGCCTATATTAATAATACAAGTAATTCCACAAAAAGAACATCATTCTATATGCTTGGGACTCCTTCCTCTTACTTTTTCTAAGCAAAAAACCTAAATTGCTTGCTAAAAGGAGAGTACCAAAAAAAACCTATATTGCTTTGCTAAAATAAGAGGACCCATAATGGAAATACTATTTATCCATCTTAAGCAAGTGTAATGATTCAAGATATGAGAAATAATATCAAACATCAAAAGCACAGTTAAGGGGCGCTTGGGTGGCTCAATGGGTTAAGCCTTTGCCTTCGGCTCAGGTCATGATCTCAGGGTCCTGGGATCAAGCCCCGAATCGGGCTCTCTGCTCAGCGGGGATCCTGTTTCCCTTCCTCTCTCTCTCTGCCTGCCTCTCTGCCTACTTGTGATTTCTCTCTGTCAAATAAGTAAAACGTTAAAAAAAAAAAAAAGCGCAGTTAAAAGACTAGATCAGGAGACATCCTTGGTGTCATATTTGTGTTTTGAAGCAAACTTTAAGCCTGATCAATATCAGCAATAAATTATAACAAAACGTTGGAAAACAAGAGTATCCTCAATAAACCACAAAAGTTGAAGAATCACTGACAGAAAGCCCTAAGGGTCAGCACTATGGATTAATCAACAAAGGAAACAAGGTTTAATGTTGGAAGCAATCCCAGAAGAGCCCCTTGCTCAGAGGCAATGGATGTGAGGAGCCACAAACACTGAGGGTGATGAATGGGGAGGTGAAGCGGGAGGAGGAGGACTGTTTGGAGAAATGGAGGATTTGCCCACAGACAAAGCCTTGCATGTGGACACTGGTTCTGGAAAATTATACATCCCCATGGGCACTAGAAGTCTCTATACTCAGAGGAAAACCTAAGGTAGACTCCCCTCTCCAATATGGTTTCTCCAATCCACTCTCATGGCTCCCCAGAACATGAGATATGACTGGTAGGTGGCCAGAAAATTTCAGTACAAGATCAACAGAAACCAAGTATCATCAAGTTTTTAGGAAGAAACACTCCCATAAAACGACACCAAATTGAATAAAAATAGAATAAATACCTCAAGAAGTTCTGTTATAAAATTGTTATAAAAATTAACATCCTCAAAACGATTGGAGAGGATATCTTGGAAATTTTAAATGTAATAGATAAGTATTAGCAAAAGGACTGAATACAAAAAACTAAAAAGCGAATATGTATGAGGGAATCAAAATCTAGTCTGCAATAAACTTGCAGTGCTAATTGGTGTTGGCCTTCAAGGATATGGTACATTCCCTCCCTTCATTTACATCGTTTACCTCTTTCAGTTAAAACTTGTAGTTTTCTTTTAAAATATAAAACAATAGAAGAAAATAAGAATGAGATTTCCAAAGGAAACCATCTTCTCGGGAAAGAAGGCATAAGTCCGTTAGCTCATTATAGAACATCAGCAATTGATACTTGTTAAAACTTGTTAATGCTTGTTAAAAGAAGTGGGGGGGAGGGAGAGAAGAAAAAAAGGAGATCAGCAGCTGCCAAAGTGTGCCCAGGGTCATTTTGGAAATAAGAGAATGATTTTATAATACAAACTTCTTTCCTATTCTGGGGCATTACCAAAGCTATCAGTGGTGACTTGCAAACATTTGAACCATAACCCACAGAAAAAGATGTGTGCAACCCAGTGCATACATCCACATATGTACAAAGGTTTCATAGAACACCTATTTTCCATTTTACTGTATTTTCTAAAAGCCTTGAGGGTTTTTTTTTTTTCAAGATTTTATTTATTTATTTGAGAGTGAGAGAACACACAAGCAGGGGAGATGGATAGGGGGAGAAGCAGACTCCAGCCTGAGCAAGAAGCCCGATGTAGGACTCAATTCCAGGACCCTGGGATCACGACCTGAGCTGAAGGCAGGTTAACCGACGGAGCCACCCAGGTGCCCTGGTTTCACTCCTTATGCCTATTAGATTTTGAGTTATCCGTGGCTTTTTATGAATCTGCAAAGACCGTATACCATAGCAACATTCATTTATGAAACCAGGAAGCTCGTCTCTGGATCTCAGTCCTCCGCGTTGGGACAGTGAGCTAGCCTGAACAGGAAGCCTGCCCCTTAACATAGGGAAGGTTTTCTTCTCCCACTCAATATGAAGCTCTCCATAAACCCTCTATACAAGTGCTACTAGAAAGAGGAGGTCATATAAATTGGAGCAGCCTTAACACAAGCTAACTGCTACTTCGGCAACTAGCTATGGCAAGGCGCACGGCATCATTTCTCTGTCCCAGCAACTGCATTGATGCATCCATTGGTCATGCCCAGAGAAGACAGGCATGGTATGTGATCTAATGAGGTTTTTTCACCTCAGCAATCATGAAGGTGTTTTGCTGATATCCTTATTAGAATTAATAAAGACCTGGATCCTTCAAATTTCTGTGTATTGCCTAATTCTTGGAATTGCCAGCATGTTGTCCTAATTCAGGACAGGGCAGTGGTATCCAGGACTAGAACTGCCCACCAGAGGTCCATGTGAATAAAGGGTGGGGGGCCTCCCCCTGAGAAAGTCTCTACTAAGGGAAGAGGGAGTCACGCCTAAGAGGCTTAACCCAGGGGTGCCTGGGTGGCTCAGTCTGTTAAGCATCTGCCTTCAGATCAGGTCATGATCCCGGCATCCTGGGATCCAGCCCTGTGTCGGGCTCCCTGCTCAGCAAGGAGCCTGCTTCTCCATCTTCCTCTGTCTGCTGCTCCCCCTGCTTGTGCTCTCTCTCTCTGTGTGTGCCAAATAAATAAATAAAATCTTAAAAAAAAAAAAAAAAAAGAGGCTCAACCCAGGAGAGGAGGAGAAGAACGCTTCCTGGGAGAGCACCAAGCCTCTTGCTCACATCTCGGTCTGGTACAGTCTCCATGGTGACTATCCATCTTACAGAGGCAGGGAGGAAGGGGTGGGGTAGAGAGGGGCTGTAAGTTAAATACAAAACAGGTAGTTCAGTAAAACTTCCTCGAGATAAAGAGGCAACACAGCGCCAGGTAATTCTGGTTTTAAACCCCAAAATACCAGTTCAATCACATACTAGTCTCAGAACTTCATCAAGCTGATTTAAACCTTCTATGATTTAAACCTCAGTTTTTCATCTGCCAAGAAGTGTTAGTAATCGTACCTACCTTGTTGCCTACGATTAAATGAGATATGAAAAACAAGCATTTAGCCTAGTGCCTGACACAGAAAATCATTTAGGAGGTCGAATCTGTCATGATTAAGAATTGTACGCACTGTTTGTACGGGAGCTTTGTCACCTCAAGATCCCTGTCTACAACAGGAGACAAGCAAATAGGGTCCAGGAGAAGGAAGAGAAGAGGTATTAGAAGAAATTCAGTTGTCATTAAAATATAAGGTCCATAAGGAGGGTTGTGTTATTCAAAACTGTATCTACATACAGCATCCCAGGGACTCAGAAAGTACTTGTTAGATAAATAAATGAGTATCTAGGGGCACCTGCAGGGTTCAGTTAAGCTGGCTCAGGTCGTGATCCCAGAGTCCTGGGATCGAGCCCCACATTGGGTCAAACTCCCTGCTTAGCAGGGAGTCTGCTTCTCCCTCCCCTTCTGCTGCTCCCCCTGCTTGAGTGCTCTCTTTCTCTCTCAGTCTGTCAGATAAATAAATAAAAAATCTTTAAAAATAAATGAGTGCCTAGGTGAATGAACCAATGGATGAATGAAAAGTCCGAGACAAGCTGTGGCTGGGAGTACATGTGAAAGCCATCCTGCATACTTGGGGGGCACTCTGGAGGGAGCTGGTGTTGAGTGGCAGCTAAGGGGCTAACACTGCTTGTGGGGCAGGAACAGTACCAGTGATTACAACAGCAATGACTTCACATTTTTATGCCCTGCCTTTAATCTCAGGTGTGTAAGCCATCTTCAGCATCAACATCAATCATCAGCATCGACACTTCTTTGAGGTTACCTTGGTGGGTAATTTTACTATCCTTTTTATGGACGGAGAAGCTACAACACAAGTGTAGTGACTTGCCCAGGGTCATGCAACAAATTAGAGACTAAATCCAAGACTCCTAAATCATTCTTTCAGGCTTGTAGGCATTCATCCTCCTGCCAGTTAATATTAGGGACATTCAGGTCATGGAGCATATTTGATGAGGTTAGCATTTATGGACCCTCATAAACATCTTTGTTGTTGTTGTTGTTAAGACAATGGGTTCATTAAAATTAAAATTTAAACAGCCAATGTATTCTTTTTCAATATGGATATATCACGTGCTGTCTGTAACATTTTACTACATTCTTTTTTTAAAAAATACTTTCTATCCACCTTTTCATTTTTTTTTTAAGATTTTATTTATTTGTCAGAGAGAGCATGAGCAGGGGGAGAGGGAGGGGCAGAGGGAGAAGCAGGCTCCCCACGGATCAGGGAGCCTAGTGCGGGACTCAGTCCCAGGACCCTGGGGTCACCACCAGAGCCAAGGACAGGCACTTATCCACCTGAGCCACCCAGGCATCCTCATTTTCTTACATTCTATCCTCATGTTCATTTCATTTTTAGTTGGGAACAGAACCTCCGTAACTAATGATATCAGCACATGATATAACAAGGAGTAAGAAGGCAGAGGAAGAGGCAGCCTGAAATTGAAGAAAAATGTACTTAGGGGGCTTTGGGCTGAGCCACAAGAAGAATGGCTTCCTCCTTGAACCAGGATCTCCCCTTCACCCTTTTTCCCTTCCTTCTGTTCTTCCTTCTAGTCAAGAGGCAGCCTATTAACTGCTGGGGTCTTTAGTGTGTTTTATTTCAAGAGAAGTGAGGCATGGGCAAAAAAAGCCTCAGCTGGGCAAGACATGTAAGTTCTTGGGGGCTTCAGTGTCTCCAGCTTTAAGATGACAAGGCTGGTGGGTTGATGTCAGGGGTCCCTCTGAGCTCGGCCAACCCACGATTCTACCTCCCTTTACCTCTTCTTGACATCCACTTACGTCCCATGCTTTAAAAGAAAGGCGTGTTTTATCCATGTCAACAAAGATACTTTGCCTGTATATTTATTTGAATGTTCCTTGAAACCAAAACTTTGTCTGATGGCCCAGGATTTACTTAATTTTCACTTGTTTATCTCTCTCTTTATTTCCCTTGTTCATGGAATTCCAACAGTCTAAGAATTCAGTAATCAAGACTCTTCTCAGATGCCTGCATTATACCTAGGTTATATGAAATATATTCAAATAGGACTTTTGATGTGAAATAATAGAGGGGTCAAAAGAGACTGGTTTCTGGGGCGCCTGGGTGGCTCAGTGGGTTAAGCCTCTGCCTTCGGCTCAGGTCATGATCTCGGGGTCCTGGGATCGAGCCCCGCTTTCTGCTAAGTGGGGAGCCTGTTTCCCCTTCTCTCTCTGCCTGCCTCTCTGTCTGCTTGTGATCTCTGTCTGTCAAATAAATAAATAAAATCTTAAAAAAGAAAAGAGAGAGAGACTGGTTTCCTCCAGGACCATCATCCTCAATTTTGTCATGTTCCAGACTGAGTTTCGCTCCAAGAATATTCTTACAAATGCCACAACCAAATTTCCTTCTTTCTCATTAGGATTAACTGCCTCCCTCATGTAAGCACTTTCTAGTGATTCTCAAAGAGCATGGATTTTTTTTTATATAAAAGAGAATTATAGGAAGTGACGTCTTTGTAATCAATCCTGATGCAAAACTGTGAATGGCTTAAACAAAAGCACATCTCATTCAGATTGTTCTAAGTAATTTGTAGAGGTACAAGAAGTTTTCATCCAGCCTGTTAATTACCCCAAACTCCTGCTGCTCTCTACTCTTTCACCGAAGAGGCTATAGCATTTCTGGGTTCCTTTCAAGTGCCCTTTTGAAGGTTTATTGTGAAACTGCAGACTTTTATGTGAAATCTGTATGGATTTTTGTGGGGGACATACTTAGTTAATGTTCTAAATCCGCCTAACACCGTACATTAGTTATGTAAACAGAATTAATGTTAAAACAATGTTCGTTTCGGTAGACACCAATTATATTTCTTCTTTTTAGATAGTAACCATTGCAATCATTTTTTTATTTCTGCAAGGTGTTTTGTTTGTTTTTTGTTTTCCGTTTCCACACTGGCGTCTCTAAAATGCCTTTAAATCTGTAAACAGGGATGCTTGTGCTGAATTTTGCAGGACACCTAATTGTCCAGGAATAGATAAAATGTATCAAGCAGGTTTGTGTTTTATGTAAGCCTGGGGCAGGAGCTGAAGGGCTTAGGCTTTGTTCTCTAATCTATCTCAGGATCATTTTTAGGAGAGCCAACCACCTCTATCACAAAACATGGCAGTGATTGATACGCCCTCAGCTACGCCCGGGGACCGTTTGGACCAGAAAATGCAAAGCATACCGGGTGCGGTGGAAAGGACAGGGAGAAGGATATAGAAGACTGTTTATGGGAAGCAGTGAACTTCTGAGTGAGACAAACCTGTTCTTTGTTCAACAGTGCCAAGAGGAACACGAGCTTCCAAAACAGTGACTTGAGTTAGTTCCTGGAGCCAAAAAAAAGATGTTTTACAAACTGTATTGCTAAGTCATGGGTACTCCTAGCTGCAGACTCCCACCGTACACTGCCCTGCGTTCCCTTTCTCCCTGGTGGTGAGGCCAGGGAGAGTACCTCAGCCTTCCTCCCTCTTTGTTTTTCTTCCAGTACAGATGAAGTCAAGGGCGGTGCTGGCAGCCCCAGGAAGCAGACAAGCCAGTGGTCGGCTCGGTGTAGGAGCCTTTCTGAAATGTTATAAAAGCGGGTCTGACTCAAAGGCCTGACAGATGAACCACCCAAAACAGGTGGGACTTGTTTTTCCGTGCACCACAGAGCAGGTAGGAATTCGGTTTAGGAACCCGGCGCATGTATCAGTTTATTTCATGGAAAACAAACACCTTCTTATGTGTCACAGTCCTTCTTCAGAGCAGTTTCCTGTGAATTAACGTCACTCTCGTGGGCGCTTTTCCCTTTTCAAGCTGTGTTGGGATTAGCAACACCCATGCTCGATAGAAAGCAGCGTGAAATAATTCGGAGAGGTACAAAGAAGGAAATAAAAAATTGCCTTTACTATTCTCACACAGAAATAACCACTGGAGGCCCTTGGACTTGCTTTCTTTCTGATTTATTCTGACTTCTTTAAAGGCTTCCTACAGTTTAACTTCAGAACATTCTCTCGAATGTACTTAGGTCAGGAATTATGTCTATTTCGCTGATAAGGAAACTGAGGCCCAGTGAAATCCCATGACCTGGCTAGTGGGGCCACAGAATCCGGCCAGAGAGTGTAGGTTGGCCCCACAAAGCCCCACAATGTCCCTCAGGCCACTCTCCTTGCTTCTGTGGTGGGTTGTGTTCCTCACATGGAGAGAGGACATCTTTTTTTCATCAGTGATGACAATTGCACTTACTCCTCAGTATTCACAGGTTCCCTACTTGCTAAAATTTACTATAACCCCCCAGTCAATACTTGCCGTGTTTGACCTACTCGTGGACAGGCAGCCAAAAATTCAGAGTCACTCTTTGCACACGTTGTCAGCTGAACTCAGACCAGGGGACACTCTGCTTTCTTATTTCAGCTCTCAGACTGGAAACAAGTGTCCTTTCCGTGGTCCATTTAGTGCCGCCTCGTTTGAAGTTTTGGGCTTTTGTTGTTGATTTTGCTTAAATGGCCACCAAGTGTGGTGCTGAAGAGCTTCTGAGTGTCCCTAACATGGAGAAGACCCCTGTGTTAAATGTGGTTCCATCAGGCATGAGTTATGGAGCTCTTGACTGTGAGTTCATGCATAGAACCAGTCACATATTGATTGGTTGAAAGAAATCTTACCAGAAGCTCATAGGAATATAACCACATATCACACCTGAGCGTAACGGTTCTGGATTTGCTAACACAAAGTTTACAGTGACTTTGTAGAACCACCATGAATAAGTAGAAACCGTTGTATTATTATTGTGGCTACTGCGCTCATGGCCTGATAATAAATGCTGTGGCCTCTCAGAGAATTCCAGCTTCCTATTCAGCCTTCCACAAGAGGGTCAGACCTTCAGTTTATACTTCTTCCTGCCGTGGATGCTGGGGAGCTACCATTCCACCATTAGCACCGTCAAGAGGATTCCTGGCCCCTTATAGCAATTAATCATGGTTCCAAGCTCTGACACCTGACAACTGAGGCGCTCCTGTCTCATGCCTGGTCTTCTGGAAGCACCAGGCCGGCCCACTTACAAGTTAAGGCAGGCTTGCTCCTGGTTTTGCTTTGAGAGCGTTCATGTCAGAGCCCTGAGGGCCTGGCCGTCAATCCTACTTTCATCACTGCTCCTCTCAGGAGATCTAGGGTCACCCGCACAGATGTCCCTCAGGCGGATATGCTGGTTAGACCTCAAGCCGACAGTGGTCTTTAAGAGATCAATGGCCCACTGCCGATGATGTGGATGGAACTAGAGGGTGTCCTGCTAAGCGAAATAAGTCAGGGAAAGACAAATACCAGATGATCTCACTCATATGCAGAATTTAAGAAACAAAACAGGTGAACATAAGGGAAGGGAAGGAAAAATCAAATAAGACAAAAACAGGGAAGGAGGCAAATCATAAGAGACTTTTTAAAAAAGATTTTATTTATTAGAGAGGCAAAGTGAGTGAGAAAGAGAGCACAAGCAGGGGGAGTGGCAGGCAGAGGGAGAAGCAGGCTCCCCACTGAGCAGGGAGCCTGATGCAGGTCTCAGTCCTGGGACTCTGGGATCATGACCTGAGCCAAAGGTAGATGCTGAACCGACTGAGCCACCCAAAAGCCCTGAGACTCTTAACTCTAGGACACAAACAGAGGGTTGCTGGAGGAGTGGTGGGTGGGTGGGGGGATGGGGTAACTGGGTGATGGGCCTTAAAGAGGGCACTTGAAGTAATGAGCACTGGGTGTTACATGCAACTGATGAATCACTAAATTCTACCCCTGAAACTAATAATACACTATATGTTAATTAAATTGAATTTAAATTTTAAAAAAAGGGAAAAAATACATAAACTTGTACACAGGTCTCAGAACTCCGGTATATTACATGTTAAATAAATGAAAACATGCATGCCTTTTCTTGCCCTTTAAAGAAACCTTAGTTCTAAATGGAGAAATTCAGTTGGTGAAATGTCTAACGAAAAGGGGAGAATATTAAGAGGACCAGCTTTTCTTCCCCTCAGAAAATACTAGACTCTATTTTTTTCAGAGAAATTCCAAATGGGGCTGGTGATGGGCATCTAACATATAATGAAGTAATTCAATTGGTTATAAATAGATGTTTTGTCTTTATTTCATGTGACTTCCAGTTTCACGATAAGCACAGTCATGTTGCTAACCAAAATAACCATCGCTAGTGAAAGATAATTTCTTATTCAGTTAATCTTAAAGCAAACTAATTTGGAAATAAATTACAGTCCTCTTGCTGCTTCTATTTTAAAGATAATTACTTAGGCTTAAAATATATGTATCTTTATGGTAACCATGAGTAGTAAAATGACCACTCCTTGTGGCAAAATACAAAATATATGAAAAGCAAACCTTTGTAGGCAGCCACTCCAGTCATCCCTCTGATGAAGCCAAAAGAATCCAGTTTAACGAGGAAATCATAAGAGTTGTGAACATATATGGATATCAGTCTTAACCATGGTAAGAACTATGTGAATAAAAACCATACAGAGATTAACTTTTTTTTTTTTTTAAACCCACCAAACTGGCAAAAACTCATGAGTTTGACAGCCTGCTCTGCTGGTAAGGTGATGAGGGATTAGCTTCTCAGACATTGCTTGTGGGAGTGTGGTAGAGTAAGTTAGCAATATTTAACAAAATTACAGTTGCATTTACTATCCGCTCCAGAATTCCCACTTCTGAGAATGTGTCATATGTATGCGCCAGCAGACATAGGAAGTGACATATATTCAAGGTTACTAGCTATAGCATTACTTGAAAAAGCAAAGACTGGGAGAACCCATGCTTCTGATAGGGGAATGATGTCACAAATAATGGTATGTCTGCACAGGAGAATACTATGCAGCTATAAAAAAGAACAATAGTATGGGGCGCCTGGGTGGCTCAGTGGGTTAAAGCCTCTGCTTTCTGCTCAGGTCATGGTCTCGGGGTCCTGGGATTGAGCCCCGCATCAGGCTCTCTGCTCAGCAGGGAGCCTGCTTCCTCCCCTCTCTCTGCCTGCCTCTCTGTCTACCTGTGATCTCTATCTGCCAAATAAATAAATAAAATCTTTAAAAAAAAAAAAAAAGAACAATGGTACAACATGGATGAACCTTGAAAACCTCATGTTATGAAGAAGAAGCCAGTCACAAAGGACCACATGTTCTATGATTCCATTTGTAGGAAATGCCCAGAAGAGAGAGAGACAGAAAGTAGGTGAGGGGTTGCCTTTGGTAAGGGGATGGGTGGGAAGTTTGGTGAGTATCAGCTAAGGAGTGTAAGATTTCCTCATGGGGAGTAATAAAAATGTTATAAAAATTGGTTGTGGTGATGGATGCACAACATTGTGACTATACTAAAAGCCATTGAATTGTACACTTCAAATGGGTGAATTGTATGGTATGTGAATTCTATCTCGATAAAGCTGTTTTTAACAAAGAACAAGGATATTCTCCTTATACTGATGTAGGAGGATCTTTAGGATATATTGAATAAAAGACCAAAGTGCTGTATTATTACATATTATTATTATTCAATATATTATATATATTGAACTTATATTATATATTATTATTATATATTATTCAACTTATTATTATATATTACTTTGAGAAGGAAAGTGGGAAAATAAAAATGTCTCCTTTTCTCCTGTACATAAAGAAATGATGAAAGGTTTACATGAAATTAATAAAAGCTCTCACTAAGGGGGAGGGGCTGTGCTGAGGGTTTAGAAGAGTCAAGTGCCCATATATTTGTCACTGAATATCTTGGCTGAGGATATTAACTTGATGTCATTTGTTTAGCCGACATGCACATTCACTGCTTTTTTTTTTTTATTTATTTGAGAGAGAGAGAATGAAAGAGTGAGCACGAGAGGGGGAAGGTCAGAGGGAGAAGGAGACCCCCTGCTGAGCAGGGAGGCCAGTGCAGGACTCGATCCCGGGACTCCAGGATCATGACCTGAGCTGAAGGCAGTCATCGCTCAACCAACTGAGCAGCCCAAGTGACTGACTACTACTTTTTTTTTTATTTTATTTTTTTTAACGTAAGCTCTATACCCAACATGGGGCTTGAACTCAGGACCATGAGATCATTGACTGAGCCAGCCAGGAGCCCCAATTCACCACTACATTTTAATCTTGGGACCATATTTTATTTTATTTCATTTATTTATTTTTTATTTTTATTTATTTTGAGAGAGAGCACAGGTGGAGTAAGGAGCAGAGGAAGAAGCAGACTCCAGTGAGATGAGGGGCAGAGAGGGAGGGAGAAGCAGACTCTTCACTGAGCTGGGAGCCCAACACCTGGTTCGATCCTGGGACTCGGCGTTATGACCTGAGCTGAAGGCAGATGCTTAACTGACTGACTCCCAGGCACCCATGGGATTATATTTTATTTTATTATTTTATTTTTATATTTTAAAGATTTTATTTATTTATTTGACAGAGAGAGACACAGCAAGAGAGGGAACACAGGCGGTAGAGCAGCAGAGGGAGTGGGAGAAGCAGGCTTCCCGCTGAGCAGGGCATCTGATGAGGGGCTCCATCCCAGAATCCTGGGATCATGACCTGAGCTGAAGGCAGATGCTTAACGACTTAGCCGCCCGGAAACCTTCCCCCAACCTACCCCGCCCCGGGACCATATTTTAAATTATGCAGATACATAACACATTATTCTTCCAAAACAGCTTGTTGTAGCAAACTGCCCTGTGTGCTTGTTTATTCCATTAGGAAATCACTTTGCACTTGGATTTATCAAAATGGCAGTAAATGTCACAACCAAAAACACAGGAGATGCATTGGGTGTGAATGAATTGATGAGCTATTTGCGAGCAGCACCTGTCCCCGAGCTCCAACGACGTGGCACTCAGCCTCCACTGTGACTCCTGGGCTGTGTGCACAGAGCCCCTCAGAAGAGCCCAGCAAGGATCCTCAGCCCCCGCACACTGTCCCCATACGTCTGCTGCTGTGACCTGGAAGGAAGACAAGGGCATGACACAGGGAACAGATCTACCAGCTGATAGTGCTTTGAGGCAACAACAGCTCTGAGTTCTGCTTCCTTCCACACTTACCGAAGAGTTATATTTCACAGATTTCGAAATATTAATACAATCTCGGCTCTTTCAACTGATTCTAATCCATCTCCATCACAGGGACGATGAGAAGCTGGCACTGCATGCTGTCACAGCTCCTAGCTGGTGAGAGGCATGGATGGCATTGCGTCAGACCGTCCACTAGCTGGGGAGGGCAACTCCACAGTTAACGTGGCATAGTTATTCTAGAACGATGACCCGTGAGTTATATTTTGGTGTGTCTCTCTAGGACTCTCTGTCTTCAAAAACACTAACTTGGAATGCCAAAACTTGTCATTCCTCTTCAGCCACTCAGTACATTGTCTAATTACTCCACAAGGTTGGGATACAATAAAAACAAATTCAAAAGAATTTTAATAGTAATAACCTCTTTTTTTTTATTTTTAAATTTTTTTCTTAAGTAGGAAAAAATTCTCCACACCCAACATGGTCAAACTCATGACCCTGAGATCGAGTCACAGGCTGCACCGACTAACTCACCCAGGTGCCCCAATAACATCTTTTATATTTTAAAAAACGCATTGTAAGTGCCAGAAAACTAAATATATAAAATCAACCCTCGTATCAAAACTCACTTGTACCCTAATGCTATTGGGGGAAAGAAAAGTAGCTCTAGGACAAAGACCCTATTGTCATTTTTAATTTATTCATTCTGCTTTATCCAAACTATACTACAGGGTCTGAGAAAAATCTACCACTCTTAGATTAAGGAAAGTCAACATTAATTTTGCTCTTATATTTTTTCATGTTATATTTTTTCCTGTCTACCTTCATCTCAAAGGTCAAAATATTGCCCATAATCTGAATGTTGCAGAATAATTTAGGGTGATACATCTATTCCAGACAAAATTGACATAGAAAATTTTCAAATGAAAAAGGTATTATGTTGGGACGCCCTGGTGGCTCCATCAGTCAGTTAAGCGTCTCCCTTTGGCTCAGGTCATGATCCCACTGTCCTGGGATCAAGTCCTACATCCAGCTCTTTGCTCAGCAGGGAACCTGCTTCTCCTTCCCCCTGCTTGTGCTCTCTCTCACAAATACAGAAAATCTTAAAAAAAGAAAAAAGAAAAAAGCACTTTATTATTTTTAAAAAGCATGATTTTTGTTATGCTTGGAAAAAAGACTAGAAGGAAAGCATATATCAAAGTCTTACCAGTGATTACCTTTGGGGATAGGATAATTTAACTTTTATTCCACTTATCTGCATTTTTATAGTTAGGATAATTCTTTCTATAGTCTTAAGAAATCATATTTTATTTTAGAAAACAGACTGGAAATGTAAGAAAAAGTAGGCTGATGAGTATTAATACAAAACTGAATTTCTCTTTCCAGGTCTTTCTGTAAAAATGGTAGTCATACATGAGTGAAATAAATAGCAAGGCATGGCACGCTGATGACTGATTTCTTGACATTATTTCTAAAGAGCAGTTTCAAGAAATCAATTGATTGCATTCTGATACACAGCAAAGATAACTGACAGTTGGGCAGTTCTCAGAATAAAAATAATTAAATGAAAAATATACGAAAGTATTTCCCAAGACTTTTATCTTAACATTTGCATAACACCAC
The DNA here is from genome assembly GCF_002288905.1 of Enhydra lutris kenyoni. NCBI lineage: Eukaryota > Metazoa > Chordata > Mammalia > Carnivora > Mustelidae > Enhydra > Enhydra lutris. The sequence goes on along the minus strand of NW_019154085.1, from coordinate 32,505,181 downwards.
AAAATTTCTTAATGGTTTACATTTCCTAGTTGCATTTAAAATCTTAGTACTTTGTATTCTAGATTACAAACACTCTATTGTAAATACTTAATTGTTTTCTTAGGTAAAAGAAAATAGTGTTTATCCAAAGCTAATCTTTGTTCTGTCTCCTTGGTTAATGTGCATTAAGTACATTAACCTCCTAAGGTTCTAGAAAAATCTATTTTTTTTATTTTTTTAAAAGATTTTTATTTATTTATTTATTTGACAGAGATCACAAGTAGGCAGAGAGGCAGGCAGAGAGAGAGGAAGGGAAGCAGGCTCCCTGCTGAGCAGAGAGCCCGATGTGGGGCTTGATCCTAGGACCCTGGGATCATGACCTGAGCCGAAGGCAGAGGCTTTAATCCACTGAGCCACCCAGGTGCCCCAAAAATCTATTTTTAAAAGGAAGACTTTTTTATGGCTTAAGGGGAAAATGTTTACGAAAATTGAAGTGAATTTTCTAGTGGCTGTGATTTAAGTGCAGCAAGAATATATGTCTAATCATTTATGTTTGGCCTAAGAAATAAGAATGCCATGCTGTCTTTGATGAAGAGCATGAAAGACTCTATCAGTTCATGATGTACTCTTCCATTATTCACTCACCCAGTTAGCTATTGAGCACCTGTTCTTGCCTGGCCTTGGAGCTAGAGTGGTGAGCAAAACTCTTCCTGTCCCTTGACTTTGAAGTAAGCCATCCCTGTGGACTCTCAGGTCCAAGTTCTTTTCCTGCAGCTGGTTAGGATACAGACCCTGAATTGGCTCCATGTGTCCAAGCTTGCAGTCGAGGGTAAGGATTCAGGTGAAGGAATCCTCACTTGGGCTTCTGCACCCCAAGCAGTGCCTATGGCAAGAGCTTGCGCTGGTGAGAAGAGGCACTTGGTCCATTGAGACTGACTAGCTATTTTATTACCATTCATTTGACGGCATTTAGGAAGCCCTAGGAGGAGTTTTGGAGGGGACAGGTTTGAGGTTATCTTTGGATAAACCTCACTCCCATCCCCCTAACTGATCGGGGCCTTATCATCATTACCGTCTTTAATGGTGTTTAACTTCACTCCAGTTGAATCAAAAGCTTTAAGAGGGCACAGGCTATGCCTCATATTTCTTTGTCAAGAGCTTATTTAGTACATGGCTTTCACATAGCAAGGGTACAACGAATGTTGTCTATGTGATTTGCCTTCTTTCAGAAAGATTAAAGGCATGTCAGGCAAGATCAGCCAGTTGCATGAGTTAAGGGTCAGAATCATGCAGATAAGTCTAAGGAGACTTGTATTTCATCCTACTGGAGTTGACCGCCTGAGCACTGAATTGTACTTAACCTCCTCTGTGCACCTCTCTCATAATTCCTCCCACCCCCCCCCCACCCAATACACACAGACACACAGATATACACACAACCCTCAGCGGCTCTAAGAAAACAGTACAAGTCCAAATTTCCAGGTTAGATCCTTTCTAACCAGCTCTAACCATATCTAACATGTTAAAGATACAACATTTAAGAAAATATTTGTTATTTCCCCTTAAATAAACTTCTTTTTTTTTTATTTACTTATTTGAGAGGGAGAGAGAGAGCAGAAGCCAGTAGGGAGCAGCAGAGGGAGAGGGAGAAGCAGACTCCCTGCTGAGCAGGGAGCCCAATGCAGGGCTCGATCCCAGGACCCTGGGATCATGAAGTGAGCCTAAGGCAGATGCTTCACCGACTGAGGCATCCAGGTGCCCCTTAAATAAGTTTCTTAAGCCTTTCTTGAATAATGAAAATAACTAGTTTCTCTTTATTAACATGACAACCACCTCTAGAAAGTAATCACAAAATTGCACACAGGTAATAACCTGTAAGACCTAAAAGAAATGTCCTCCCTATTAAAAATGCAATCATCTGATATAGTGATATGATTTCCAAAATTACATTTTCATTGTCAGGCAATAAAGTGAAGTCACATCTTAATAAATTAATCCTTAGATCACTGGGTGTGCAGCAGTATGATTATCTGAGTTTAGAAAAGGGAAAGCCTGAATTGTGTGGTAGAAAAGCACTTTTCCATGGACAACAATTTGCCAATAACTTCCGAAGGGTATGCAGAGCTTTTATTTCCAGAACACAGTAACAGGGTTTCCTTTACATTGCTTGCCTACATTTGAATATGAAAGGCTTTTGCGAGCCCTTGACTCTAGAATGAAGGCCAGCAGGCTTCGTGAAGACATGGACCCATGCTGCCCAACATCCAAATCCCTCAGCACATCAGAGGCTCTTGGATAGGGATTGGGACTGGACACAGTGGTGCACTTCTGAGAGATTCCCACTACGGAACCAAGTGCCTTCCTGCTGCCGTGTTCTTTGACCAAGTGGTAGGTCAGTTCTGAAAGGAGCAGTTACATGAAGTGACGGAGCACTTTGGTCCAATGGGCTACACCTGGACCAACCTACACCCCCCAGGCTCGCTGTGGATCCCAAAGCTCCTGGTGACTCAGTACAGATGAAGCAGATGGAACACTAAATCCCCCATCACCATGTTGAGTCACCTCCCAGGGGAGCAACTCAAAAGAACTGGCTGGGCAGTAGACAGGCTGGGATTTTCAGGGGACCCAATAGAATATCAAGCCACCCCATTTTTTGCATATTGTTTAGAAAATTGGAATAATAGAAAAGAAAAGGAGGAATTGCATTTCTGTCCAAGTGCCACTCAGAAAAAGTTTCCAGTGTTTTAGTCACTAGAATTAAATTAAGTCATCAATCATCCTGTTTCTAACCTAAGCCTACTTGTCTTTAATAATTACAATTATTTTAAAGCAAATAAATGGCAGAGATAAATAGGCAGAGAGTTAGTCACCAAACCACTAGAGTTTAGAGTTCTATGTCTGTGTGTGTGTGTGTGTGTGTGTGTGTGTGTGTGTGTGTGTGTTTAAGGTTTTATTTATTTATTTGACAGAGAGAGATATCACAAGTAGGCGGAGAGGCAGGCAGAGAGAGAGAGAGGGAAGTAGGCTCTCCGCTGAGCAGAGAGCCCAATGCAGGGCTTGATCCCAGGACCCTGAGATCATGACCTGAGCCAAAGGCAGAGGCTTAACCCACTGAGCCACCCAGGCACCTTGTGTGTGTATTTTAACAAGGCCAAAAATGGCTAGCTTTTAGAACTTTCAAATAATTCCTTTCAAAAGCAATATTTGGACAATTCTTTGCAGAAGGCAGATGGCACTAAGTTCAAAAGGAAGAAAGACTTTAGTGGGAGCGTTTGCCTCCTGGAGCCCAAGAAGATAAGCTTTGGGCCAGACTATTTTGGGGGAGAAAGAAGCTTAGGGGAACGATGATGGCCGTCTTATACATTCAAGGTAGCACTAACTTGAGCCGTCTGCAGTTCCCTGCTGAGCATTCAGAAAACTTAGCGGCGGTCACAGGAATCCATCCTAACGAGATGAAGCATTCTTGAAAATGATCTCTGAAGCCTGGGTGCTCGGCTTCCCGTTAAGTAAAGGAACTGCTTATCAGTCGGGTTCTTATTTTAATACGTTTTTGTTAAAATTTTCCCAACCAGAAAAAAACCAAGGCCTTTGACACATTAAAAGCAGATTTCAAAGCTGAGGTTCACCTGTGGAGTTGCTAGAGGCTCCCCGGAGCCTGATTACCCAGCACTGCAGGAGCAAGGGTCTCGCTTTCCAGCTCAGCCCCTTACGCCCCTGCCCCTGGGTCCAGGATGACAAGCACAGCAAGGAGCCCAGGGCCTGTGGGACCCACGGCCAGCACCGAAGCCGATTTCCCCCACTGCTGGACGCTCACACCCCGGAGAGCATCTAGCACAGAGGCTGCACTCAGTAAATATTTATTGAATGACAAAAGAATGAACATCTGCTCTTGGGCAGCCTGGAGCCACTTCTGAGCTATCTGGTTCAGTATCTACACTGCCTTTCCGTGACGTTTCTTCATGTCTACGTGTCAAGGACGGCAGTGCCAGTGCGGCAAAGATACCCTTCCCCAGAGCAGTTCTCACATCTGATGGTGTAACTCATGCCTCAGCGTGGGTGTTTTGGCAGTGGAGCATCACATCTTCTTGTCCCTAGGCAATTTTCCTAAATGACAAAGCTGATGTTTTCACGGTCATTTATGGCGCAGATAGGAGAAAGTGGTCGGGACCTCCTTCTTAGACTGAAAACTTCGGCGCCGTGAAAGGAAGGCTCTCTAGTGTCATCATCGAGGTAATCAAGGTAGTTTGTCGTTACAAGGCCAAGGAGGCCTGGAATTTGCATATTACACAAAGCCCAGAAAGGAAAATACAACACTTGGTGCATATCAAAGATCATGTAAAAAATTGCTTTTTTTTTTTTTTAAGTTAAAGCACTAATTATCCTTTGGATTTATCCTCAGAGCCAAGTTCTGCTTATACGACAAATATTGATTCTGGTAACAATGAGCACAGCAGGATATTGGACCAAAGAATGCTATGCGCAATGAGGCTTTGTTGCGGAAATGGAGGATGCATCCAGATAGCCCAAATGTGATAGCAAGTTCACTGATAATAAAATATTTCCTTTTTTCTCAGGACAAGGTGACATTGGGGGAAGCGTGGTAGAGGTTGGGCTAAGCCAGGCTGCTTTTTAATCTTTAATGAAAGTGCCTTGAACTGGGACTAGCTCCAGGTTGCTTCTAGAAAACGCTGACGGATGGATGGAAAGTTTCATATACTGTCCCATAGATACGCTGAGCCCCTGACGGCCCAGGAGACAGCAATGTTCTTAAGCCATAAATGTCAAAAGTGAAGGCTGCTTTCTTGAGTACATGCTAACACAGCCCTGAATCAGAGGGAGAACAGAAAAAAAGAGAAGAGGGAAAATGGGAACATGAACACAAGAAGAAAGGAAAGATAGGAGAGAGAATGAGGAGCACTTGGAACAAGAAAAGGAGCTCTTGGGAAGTAGCTGAAAGAATGGATTTAGCCTAGAAGTGCAGTGTTAAGAGAGCACGTGTTTGGTGTTTGGTATTTCATGTTGGATAGTCAGGCTGGAGTCCAAGACCCAAGATTGGATCAAACAAAAGTGTAAGCTGCACCAGGAGCAGGAGTAGCGCATACCTGATCTGGACAGCCAGTGGAGGACTAGTTCATGGATGGAGGCAAAGGACCCCAGAGACCCAGTGAGGTCTTAGCTTGGGCCACGTGCAAAGACCTGGATTCAGAAACATTGCAGTACTGTCAGATATGAGCCAGAGTGGGCAGTGAGGAAGGCCCTTGCACCAAGGTCTGGGTCAGCTCTGAGAGGAGACAGCCGGTACATCGATCTTGGTCCTCAGCCATCCTCTTCCATGGCCGGCAAGTAAGTTAGTTGTGGATGTGATGAAACACACTCCAAGGTTCACTGAAATGGAGAAATATAGAGACCCTCTGTGGATAGCTCCCGTAGAAATGGCCAAGAGACAAAATAATGTTGAGTCAGGCAGAGGTGGTTTCCAGTTCCTTATCCATCATTTGCCAGCTATATGAGCTTGTATATAATCTGCTTAATCTCTCCAAATCTCCCCTTTTCACCTGAGCAATGGAATTTGGGGGGGCTCCTCCTCAGCCCTCAGACACTGGAACATTGTTTATAGTCAGTGTTCATTCTGAATGATCAGCACTCAAACCCTACCAATCGTTAAGTATTTTGAGTATTACCCTGGGAGTAATAATGCTACCTTGTGGAGTTATTTTGAGAACCATAAATAAGACCCATAGAGCAAGCTATACATTGCCCAACACATAGTAGATACTTAAATAGTCACTGCTATTATTTCATTAAAATAAGTTATCACCATTGCTAATGGTCCACCAACATTGTGTTTTACCCCAAATTCATGTTGAAACCCTCACCTCCAATGCGACTGTATTTAGACATAGAACCTTTAAGGAAGTAATTAAGGTTAAATGTGGGCATAAGGGTAGGGCCCAAATCTGGTAAGGATGGTGCCCTTACAAGAAGGGAAAGAGATATCAGAGCTCTCTCTCTCACTCGCTCTCTCTCTGCCCTCATACAGGAGAAAGACCGCGATGAGAAAGCAGAAATCTACAAGCCAGGAAGAGAGGCCTCACTAGAAACCAACCCTGCCATTTTATTTAAAAAAAATAAGAAATCCATGTCTACTGTTTAAGCCACCGAGCCTGTACTATTCTGTTATGGCAATCCAACTGACTAAATAATGCACAGGCTGACTGATTCACATTTATAGACCAACAATGACCTCCTTATAGATGCTGCTGGCAAAATCCCTGACTGGTTTGTGCCTCATGATTTAGAGCAGGAAATACTCTGAATAGATTTTATTTTATTGTGTCTAACCTCAGCAGGGATGGAGTGTGTCTTTTCATCTATGGATCATAAAGACTATCCTTCTGTAGAGAATTCTACGCAGATCAGAAAATGTTGGAGGGAGCCTCACGATCTCACATAATCCACATAATGACCACTTCTTTCTCCTTGGGCACAATGAGGTTGGTCTTTTACTGGGTTGTAAATCTTGTTTCGTTTTTGCGGGGCTCAAACCAATGTGTCAGAATACAGTCATATATAGGAAATCTCTGGACGTATATGCAAGAAACTAGTAATAGTAACTTTCTTCAGAGAGGGAATTGAAGGCAGGGGTGAAATTTTTTTATTATATGTCTATACTTTATGCTTTAAGGAGAGTACTTCGGCATTTTAATCTCAGTAAGTTTTTTTTTTTATTAAAGTCTAATTGATATACATTATATTAGTTTCAGGTATGCAATATAATGATTTGATATTTGAACATATTGCAAAGTGATCACCATGATAAATCTGGTTAACATCCTCGTAACATATTATTTTACAGTATTTCTTTTTTCTAATAGATTTTTTTAAAGATTTATTTATTTATTTGACAGAGAGAGAGATCACAAGTAGGCAGAGAGGCAGGCAGCGAGGCAGGCAGCAAGAGAGGGGGAAGCAGGCTCCCCGCTGAGCAGAGAGCTCAATGCAGGGCTCTGTCCCAGGACTCTGAGACCATAACCTCAGCTGAAGGCAGAGGCTCAACCCACTGAGCCACCCAGGTGCCCCTACAGTATTTCTTTTTATACCTCTTGAACATTGGCCATATCCAGAAATAACATTTTATTAAAGAAGAAGGAGAAGGAGGAGGAGGAGGAAGGGGAGGAGGAGGGGGAGGGGAAGAGGAGGAAGGGGAAGGGAGGAAGAGAGGGAAAAGAAAAAGAAGAGGAGGAGGAGAAGAGAAGAAGGAGGAGGAGGATGGAGAGGGGAAGGGGGCAGGGGAAGCTTTATCTTGGAAATAAAGAGAAAAAGGAGGGTTTTCCAAAGAGTGACACAGCAATTTTTGCCCTGGGTGCACATTTTTCACATAAGGGGATCCTTCCCCCTTATTAAGGAATCTTTTTTGGAAGAGCAACAGATTTTGAAAGAAGACAAACGCAGCTGGCTGTGTGTTCCATGGATGACCTGTTTTCCTGCCCCTGCTCAGACCCCATGAGTCTCCATCGCCCGCTAACTCTTCAAGCATCCTCACGCCATCTTCATCGGCTTGACATGTTCCATCCCAAGAGTCATTCCTTTTCACATTTACATATCTCCGGGGGAACCTGGTGCTGAATCCACACATTCTCCACCCGAAGGCAAACAGGCTGTATTCAGAAAAGGCGGAGGGACTGTCACCGACCAGAGAAATCCTCCGGTCCAGGCCATGGCCCGGCTTGCTGGTATAAAATCAGTTTCCAGAGGTGGGCGGAGTGGTCTGTGGAGAAGGAACAAGGGCTTAGAAACTCCCGTTTTCAGTTGTTAAGACAGAGTTTGGCATTGATTGCAATCCTTGTCAGGAAAGGCCTGTGATAAATTAAGTTATTGCAAATAGAAGTTGTGGGCATTAGGAATTTGTGTTTAATTGGCTGCAAGTGTTAAAGACTTGGCTGAAACTTCCACGGGCAGCAAATGGAACTGTGCACAGTCGGGGAGCACACAGTGTCCAGGCACCATGGCCCCGGTCAAAGGCAACAGTTTTGTTGTGCACAATTCCCCCGGAATGAGGAGACAGGACTAAGGCACCCGCTGTCCTACTTACAATGATGAGGGGAATGGCCTGGAGGCCCAACAAAGAGAAAGGGCGGTCCTAGCCAAGGACTCGACACTTTCGTCCCATTTCCCTCCAAATCATGTCCCTGTTAGGAAAGATTCATGAGGAAACTCCTTGTCTCCCTTTGAAAATTGAACATAGAAAATAGAACATAAAATAGAGAACAAAAGAATAGCATCTACTCAAATATCAATTGTAGGGAAATAGTTCTGAAGTTGATTTCAGGTGACTTTTTTTTTTTCTTTAAGTGGGGTAATAGGATCTTTCATTTTTACTGAATAGGAGATAGAATAAAAGCAGAATTCTGTAAGACTGACTTTGACATCGAAATATCGTATACTTCATAAATTTGGAACAAATTGTGCTAACTAATTTCATTTTGAAGCCAACAAGGAAATATAGTTTATTAGGTTATGAGGTGATACCCAAACACATGTTTTTTCAGATTTTATTTATTTGAGAGAGTGTGTAGGAGAAAGAGAGCATGAGCAAAGGGAGGGGCAGAGGGAGAGGGAGAAGCAGACTCCCCGCTGAGCAGGGGACCCACGTGGGACTTGATTCCAGGACCCTGAGATCATGACCTGAGCCAGAGGCAGATGTTTAACTCACTGAGCCACCCAGGCACCCGCAAACACATCTTGAGCTGCTATCCATCATACCCGTGTTTATAAAGTTCAGGTACATATCCCTGTTTGGAACAGGATTCTGGGCTCCGGCTGTTTCTGTTCCGCAGCTCTAACACGCTCTGTTGAGGCGATCTAGGGCAGGTCCTTCAACTCTCTCAGACTTCGCTCTCCTCTGTAGAATAAGGAAAATAATACACCAATAGGATCATTGTAGATTCCCTGAAACAATGCTTGGAAGCCCCAGTTTCTTATGGGATGTGAATTATTACCGAAAACAGCAACTCAGGCTCACGCTTCCCAGGAAGGTTCAGGAAATGTAGCCTTGACTGGTGGCTTCTTGAAGCATCTGCCCTGAGTATGTCCAGCTCTCCTTCAGAGTTGGAACTCGTGGTTACTCACAGAAAGCCCGTCTCCGTTGAAGGACGGCCCCGCATGAGCAAACTGAGGAAAATCATCAAAGCAAGGAACAGAAGAGGATTTGGCGTTGTGAAGTCCAATCCTAAACAACCAAGACGCAAACCTACGCGGACAGATTATGGACATGTATTAAGGGGGGGGTGTCAGGGGGATGTGACACTGGGGGTGAAATACCCAAGTCAAGCCAAGCTCTCGGCTGCTACTCATGTAAAGATTTGCCTGTTCTGGACATCTCATATAAATGGAATCAGACGGTATTTGTCCTTGTATTTTTGCCTTATTTCACATTGCGTGTTTTCAAGATTCGTCCATGTTGTGGAATATGTCAGTACTTCATTCCTTTTTACAGCTGAATAATATTCCATTGCATGGATACACTACACTTGGTCTATCCATTAATCAGTTGATGGGCATTTGGATTATTTCCACCTTTGAGCTATGATGAATAATGCTGTTATAAATATTTGTGTACAAGGTTTTCTGTGGACACATGTTCCCTTCTCTCGAGTATATATACTTGGGCGTGGAATTGCTGGGTTATATGATAAATCTATGTTGAAGCTTTTGCAAAACTGACAGACTATGTTTCTTCTAGAGTCTCTTGTCTAGGGCAGTAATCCCATTCATGCGGGTTCTGCCCTTATGCCCTAATCACCTCCCAAACACCCATTTCCAAATACCCTCACTCTGGGGATCAGGTTTCAGCATATGAATTTTGGGAGAACACAAGCCTTCCATCCATAGTAGGAGCCAAAGCAGGAGATGAAAGTTTTGCTGGGGCTCAGAGTCTGAAACCACAGGGAGGTCAGAGACCAGTGTGTCTTTTTTTCTTTTTTGAAGATTTTTAGTATTCATTTATTTGAGAGAGAAAGAATGAGCAGGGGAAGGGGTAGAGGGAGAGTGTAAAGCAGACTCACCGATGAGCACCGATGAGTCTGATGCGGGACTCAATCCCAGAACCCTGGGATATGACCTTAACTGATTGAGCAACCCAGGCACACAAAACCAGTGAATCTTGTAGTCCAATAAAAGCTTGCAGTCCAGGGGCACCTGGGTGGCTCAGTGGGTTAAAGCCTCTGCCTTCCGCTCAGGTCATGATCCCAGGGTTCTGGGATCGAGCCCCGCATCAGGCTCTCTGCTCAGCGTGGAGACTGCTTCCTCCTCTCTCTGCCTGCCTCTCTGACTACTTGTGATCTCTGTCTGTCAAATAAATAAATAAAATCTTTAAAAAAAAAAAAAAAGCTTGCAGTCCAGTGTTTATGGTTTTTAATCAGAAATAACTTCAGTTCTTCTCATCAGCCCCATCTACAGGACACAGCAAGTTTTAAAAGACCTGAGACTATGTCATCCTTGGTGGCAGAACCCAACCAGGGATACCCAGGGCGGCTTCCATCAGAGATGGATCACCTAGGAGCGTCCTTAAGATCTCTTTGTTTTCCAGCATGACTCTGTTTTGTAAGAGTACTCTAAAAACAATATATATTCAATCAGAACTTTTTATTCTCTCTCCCTTCTTTTTTTTTTTAAGATTTTATTTATTTGACAGACACAGATCACAAGCAGGCAGAGAGGCACGCAGAAGCAGGCTCCCTGCTGAGCAGAGAGCCCAATGTGGGGTTTCATCCCAGAACCCTGAGATCACAACCCGAGCAGAAGGCAGAGGCTTAACCCACTGAGCCACCCAGGCGCCCCTCCCTCTCCCTTCTTTTAAAAGATTTTATTAATCTACTTATGCACAAGCAAAAGCAGGGAAGTAGAAGGCAGAGGGAGAAGCAGGCTCCTCACTGTGCAAGGAGCTCAATGTGGGACTTGATTCCAGAGCCCTGGGATCATAACCCAAGCCAAAGGCAAACACCCAACTGACTGAGACACCCAGGCATGCCTTTATTCCCTCTTCAACAGAATCTTTCCCCTCTAGAACCAGCATCTGTCAGTTGGTTTCAGTAAATTCTTTCCCCTTCTTCTCCCTCCCCCTCTGCTCCCACCCGTTTGCGCTCTCTCTCTCTCTCTCTAAAATAAATAAATAAATAAATAATCTCAAAAATAAATAAATGGATAAAAGAACAAAAAAAAAAAAAAAAAACAGAATTTGTATCAGATTGAAAGGAGGAATGTTGGAACCAATGATCAAAACTATGGAAATGGAGCTAAAGAATGTTCCAGAAAATGAATTACTATCGATGAGAAAGAAGGAAATAAGAGCAGCAAAGGAACAAACAATTCTTTCACTGAATAAAGTATGAACACTTCTGTGAGCCAAAAGAGCAATAGGAAACCAGAACATGTCATTCCAAAATCAGGACACATTTGTTTAATTAATATTGGTCGATGCCCTGAGTCACTTAGCTTCCTGTTAGTTTAATCATAGAAATGAAACAGGATACGAAATGTTCTGAAGACTCTATTATTCAAATTAAGTATTTATCTAGGCAGTGAGCCTCTTAATCAGTGGCATTCAAACATTTTTTGACCCTCAGCCACAGTAAGAGATGTATTTTACATCAAAAGCTCCCTCTCTCTCACACACACCCACCCCCACACACAGATCTTCACATTGCCTTTACTATAGGCAAGTGCTCTGATGTTTTCTTTCTGGTCTACTTTATTTTATTCTATTTCTTGTTTTTAAAATGCTGTCAGAGCCCCACTATGTTTATTTCATGATTCAATCGTGGGTTGCAGTTCACAGTCTGAAAAGTATTTATCAAATCAGCCTGGTCTACAATGTCCCAGTTTCTTAGGACAACCTGGGACCGCTGCTGCTGAGAACCTCAGACCTGCCTTACAAAGGCAGCTTTCTCCAGCTCAAACCCACAGCCAGAGTCCCTGGAATGTGAACTGGACTTCCCAGCTACATTTCCAGTGGTTTTCTCCCATCTCTTAGGGTGATGTGGTTTCTGTCCTTCCTCTAAATTGCCTGCGAAGCCAGTGCTCTTGCCAAAGCAAGACAGCACCCTCAGGATAACTGTCCCTTCTCTTCACCCATCTTCCTTTGGTGTTGTTGCCCTTAGACACTACCAAGACACAAGGATGGTGTCTGCATCCACTTGTGGTCAAAATTGACCTTAGCCTTGGTTCCAGTCTATCAGAATTGCTCTCTCTGGTTCCAGTACTGACCCTGGCATCCCTGCTTCCCCAGGACACCCTTCCCAGTAGCTCCTGTGTGGCATTCCCTCTCCCCTCTGGTGAAATACATGTGTTGACAGAAATGTGTGGGATCTATTGGAAATCCCCAAAACCCTCTTCACAGGTCCTGGACCAAGGAACATAAGCCCTAGTATGCCATGAGCAGTGAGCATTTAGAACAAATATGGATCTGGGTATAAAAGGCCATTAGTTGAAAAATTGCATTAGAATTGCTACATAAAACTGATTTACAAATAAAACTGTCTTCCCTTACAATGGCATTGTTGAGAGAGTCTAGTGTACTGTTGAACTCTTGGTGCAAAGTTAGAGGTTTTGATAATCTACATATACATAGCGTGTTTATTTGTTTTGTTTTATTTCGTTGTTTTTGTTTAAGATTTTATTATATTTTTTTAAATATTTTTTATTTATTTATTTGACAGACAGAGATCACAAGTAGGCAGAGAGGCAGGCAGAGAGAGAGGAGAAAGCAGGCTCCCTGCTGAGCAGAGAGCCCAATGCGGGGCTCGATCCCAGAACCCTGGGATCATGACCTGAGCCGAAGGCAGAGGCTTTAACCCACTGAGCCACCCAGGCACCCCTGATTTTATTTTTTTAAAAAAGAATTTATATATGTATTTGAGAGAGAGAGAACGAGCGCACCCACAAGGAGGGGGAGCAGCAGAGGGAGAATGAGAAGCAGATTCCCCACTGAGCAGGGAGCCTGATGCAGGACTGGATCCCAACACCCTGAGATCATGACCTGAGCCCAAGACAGATGCTTAAACGACTGAGCCACCCAGGTCCCTCATAGAGTGTTTAATTTTAACATACCACCATCTACATAGTGAGTACTCAGAAGGATACTTACTGATTAAATACAGAAAAATTTGAGAATATTAAGCTAGTTTCTGGACTTAAAAAATCTTAAGGTTGGAGTGACTCTAGAGTTCATCTAATTTGCTTCCATTGTTATTTGCATTCCACATTTCTAGATTAGTTAGGAGTGCGTGTGGCTGAAAATAACAGAAAATTTGACTGCTGGGGCTTGAACAAATGAACAAGGATGCATCTTTCTCACCTAGTAGGGTATCTGGAGGCAAGCAGTTGCTGACTTTGGTTTAGCAGTCCAGCGATGTCCAGCCAATTCCCCCAGAGTCTCTTGACTTCTTTCTTGTGGTTTCAAGACAGCTTCTGCAGCTCTTAACATCACGTCAGCATTCAAGACAGAAGGAAGGGTGGAGGCGGCCACTAGCCTTAAGTGTTCCTTCTTACTAGGAAATCAGATCTCACCCAAATGCCCCAGCGGGAATTTCTCCAAGGTCTAAAGTACTGTAAGGTTAAAACTGGGTCACCTGCTCACCTCCAGGTAAAACTGAGGTGTGGTTAAAAAGGAGGAAGTTCAGGGTAGGTATTAAGTAAGCGATTGGGAGTGATGGCCAAGGGCCACTTGTCCTTGCTTAAACATTTTTGTCCCATTTTGGTAGTTCTAGAATGCTTTTTTTTTTTTTAACCAGAATTTGCTTTTTTGTAACTTGTCCTTATGGCCTCTGGTTCTGCCCCATGGAACTCTGAAGACAAACTCGAGTACTTCTTCTTGGTGACAGCCATACAAATATTTAAAGACAGCTGTCCTATCTCCTCGGATTTTCCTCTTACCCATATGAAACATCTCCATCATGGGACATGATGATTTCAAGTGTTCTCACGCGTTCTTCTCTGGATCTGTTTCAGTTTATCGACGTTGCTTATTAGACTCTGTTGCCCCAAATGACATCATTGGTAAAGGGGTGGCCTGAGCCAAGCCATGGTTATCTCCATTGTTCTGGGTTCTTGCTTGGGTTCTTGCTAAGACAGCTCAAGTTTGCAACCTCTTCCATGCACTGTGCTCCTGCTGGTGATTCAGCCAAACAAAGACCATAGATCTTTTCCATCTTTCTTCTTCCTTTCCTGATCCATGTGCACTAGGGATCATAGGGCAGGATTAAATTTATTAGTAGCATTACATGGCACTTGCTCTGACTTGTATTTCCAGTTTATTGGGTCTACCTCAGATTTCAATTCTATGATCCAAGGCATCAGCAATTCCTCCCAGAATCACACTATCTGCAAATGAGATGAATTTATGTTCTTCTGAACTCCATTTAAATCTCCATCAAGTACTTCGAACAAGAAAGTCAGGATAGATTCTTCCAACCTGCCACCACTGAATTCTTTCTCAAGCGGAGCTGACCGCCCCTTAGCTGGGGCCCTTCAGCACATGGTGAATTCTCCTCGTGATCATTCTGTCCACACATCATCTTTTGTCTTAAAGATATTATGAGATCTGGGGCGCCTGGGTGGCTCAGTGGGTTAAAGCCTCTGCCTTCAGCTCAGGTCATGATCCCAGAGTCCTGGGATCAAGCCCCGCATCGGGCTCTCTGCTCAACAGGGAGCCTGCTTCCTCCTCTCTCTCTCTGCCTGCCTCCCTGCCTACTTGTGGTCTCTGTCTGTCAAATAAATAAATAAAATTTAAAAAAAAAGATATTATGAGATCCTCTTTCAAAGACTACAAAACTTCTGATCTGTGAAAGCAGTCTCCCCTATCAAATGATTTCAAGTGAAGTTTATAATCAAGAACTTCTACCAATGAATCCATAGTAGCCCCTAGAGGCCACTAGCTGCCCTTCTGAGCTCCTCAGATTAACCTTTATATACTCTGGTCTAGAACACTTTGTGACCATGTTGCCTTTTTTTCAAGATTTTATTTATTTATTTGATAGGAAGAGAGACAGTGAGAAAGGGAACACAAGCAGGGGGAGTGGAAGAGGGAGAAGCAGGCTTCCCAGCTCCAATGTGGAGCTCGATCCCAGGACCCTGGGATCATGACCTGAGCCAAAGGCTGCTGCTTAATGACGGAGCCACCCAGGTGCCCTACCATATTGCCTTTCTTGTACTGAAATCTGATGCAAAATTTGGAGCTGAATCACAACACCAGCTATGAAATTTCCCATTAAAGCAGGGGTTAGCAAGAGGGCAAAAAGTGTGTGTCATTAATCTTTGAAAATCTCTTACGTGACTCACAAAGACGAGTGTGCATGGTGTGCTTTGTATATAGTAAGCCTTCCCTGCAGCAAAGCTTGAGCACTACTGAGTTCAACTAATGAAAGGTGCTAAAGGAGGCCCTCATTGAATTTTAGCAAATCCATCTCTCACAGTGAATGAAGGAAGATTAGAAGAATCTGAAGCACACTGCTTATCAGCAAGTTTAATTTGTGCTATTTTCATATTAACCCCTTATGATCTTAATGTACAGTGATAAATTGTTTTGTTGGTATGAGGATTAGAGTAATTATGAAATTATCTAAAGTCATTATCTATGAAATTATCTAATACAGGGTCTGACACCTAGTCCATTTGAATTTAAATCATTTTTGAGTAAATATTAAATACACTATCATTTGAAAGTTTGGAGAAAAGACCTTGGCCACTGACATTTATTTTTCCAAAGCGGCTCTTCTCTTTCATGACCTTGGGCATTGATCCTATGATGACCTCTTACTGTAAGTTGATCCATGTGATTAATGCCTATAATAATGAATTTGTGGAGCTGAAAGGTGGACTTTGTTTTAAAATGGCAGTTAGCTCCCCCACCCTCTAAAAAAAAAAGTGGGGAGCACCTGGGTGGCTTAGTGGGTGAAGTGCCTGATTCTTGATTCCAGCTCAGGTCATGATCTCAGGGTTGTGAGGTTGAGCCCCGAGCCAGGCTCCGTGCTAGGCCTGGAGCCTGTTTAAGCTTCTTTCCCTTGTGGTACCTTAGTGGCTCAGTTGGTTAAGAGTCTGCCTTTGGCTTGGGTCATGATCTCGGGGTCTTGGGATAGAGTCCTTCACTGGGCTCCCTGCTCAGTGGGGAGTCTGCTTCTCCCTCTCCCTTTGCCCCTCTCCCCTGACTCCTCACTATGCTTTCTGCTCTCTCTCTCAAATAAATATATAAAATCTTTTGAAAAATAATTCTCTCCCTCTTCCTCTGCCCCTACCCTCTCAGTTCCCTTCTCTAAAAATAAATAAATAAATAAATAAAATGACAGTTTGTTGGCATGACTGACTTCATCATTTTTTAGTTAAACGACCTTGTGGACTTATTGGCCTCTCCTCAGAAAAGGTTATTGATAACTGTGTCAACAATTTAAGTCCTATGTGTAAAGTACCCAGGTGTCTATGTTATATATCAAAGTCATGTTTCAGGAAGAGATTGTTTATTTCAAAGAGTTAGAAAGGGAAATTACTTTATAAGAATTAATATAAAAAGTCCATATAAGGACCGAGCCTCCCAGTGGCTTAACTGACTGAGTCACACTAATTAACCACACTTAACCAACTGAGCCACCAGGTGCCCAGTACTGGTTTTGTTTTTGTTTTTGTTTTTTAAAGATTTTATTTTATTTATTTGACAGAGAGAGACCCAGAGAGAGAGGGAACACAAGCAGGGGGAGTGGGAGAGGGAGACTCAGGTTTCCCGCATGGGAGGAAGCCTGATGCAGGACTCAGTCCCAGGACCCAGGATCATGACCTGAGCCGAAGGCAGACCCTTAACGCCTGAGACCCCCAGGCACCCCCCCACCTGCCGAGTACTGTTTTTAAATTAGATATTTTTTGTCTTTTTGAAACTTAAAAACACTTTAACATTGTACAGATTTTAAAAGTAGTAATATGGTGATTCGCTAACACTGATTCTCTCTTTGATCTTTTTTTTCATGTTTTTCCATTCTCAGCCCACACTCCTGGTATGAAGGCAGGAGAAAAGATCGACAGGTTAAGCGTCTGCCTTCAGTTCAGGTCATGATTCCAGGGTCCTGGGCTCCAGTGCCACATCAGGCTCCTTGTTCAGCATATGCTCGCTCTCTCTCTCACAAACAAATAAATAATTTTTTTTTCAAAAAATAAAAGTCCATATAGGTAACCAGAAACCCAGCATTTAGTTCTTTTAGTTCTTTGTATCCATTAATATTGTCCCTAAGTAACAGTTTAAACAAGCAACAGTTTAAAATGAATTACATATATAATAAAAAGTAATGAAATGTTTTGTGTAATCATCCTTTGCTTTAAAATTCTGACTTGGGGTGCACTCATTTCCAAGGGCTGCCCTAACAAAGTACCAAAAACTGGGTGGCTGGAAACAACAGAAATGTGTTGTCTTCTAGTTCCAGAGGTTACAAGTCTGAAGTCACGCAATAGGCAGGGCCATGCTCTCCCCAATGCCTCTAGAAGAGGATCCTTCTTTACCTTTTCTAGATTCTGGTGTTTGCCAGTGACCTTGGCCTCCCTCAGCTTGTAGGCCATCACTTCAGGCACATGGGTATCTTCTCTCTGTGTGTCCTCACCTCTCTGCCCTCTGTGTGTCTGTCTCTGCATCCAAATATCCCATTCTTATAAGGACATTGGTCATATTGGGTGAGTTATCCTTACAATTAATTACCTTTGTAAAGATCCTATTTCCAGTGAAGGTCGTATTCTGAGTTACTGCCCCGGGGGTAGGGTAAGGGGCTAGAACTTCCACACATCTTTTTTGGGGGACAAAATTCAACACATTGCATTGGACTTGAGTGAAGAATTCTGGCGTTGTATTACCTGCATGAACACAGATAATGGCCTACCTTCAGGAGGTGGACACTGGGCAGACAGGGAAGGTAGAAAGGAAGAATTTTCCATGCCCACTTTGGCTCACACAATGTTTTTAGGGGAACATAGAAATGCTCATGGAGGCTGAGAAGTGGCAGCTTTTTTAAAGCCTTACAGTCTTGTCATGTTTTACCCGTTCCATAGTAAAGAAGTCTTCAAGTATGCATTGCTTTTTTTATGAATCTCAGTGTTTATAGTAAATTACAAGAAATAAGACTTATTATATCTTTTCTAGCCTGAGTCACAGCATAATCAAGCACTGATTTATATGTGTTCATAAATTACCAAAGGAAGTGGATTGGAACATATAACAGTTTGACGGGTAATGAGCACCTACACCAATACTCAATGAATGTTATTTTTCGCCCTTCTGTTGACTGTCAGCTCCTTAAAAGATAATTTTATTAGATTTAGCATAGCAAGAAAAACATTTTTTTTTTTTTTTTAGATTTTATTCATTCATTTGACAGACAAAGATCACAAGTAAGCAGAGAGGCAGGAAGGAGGGGAGGGAAGCAGGCTCCCCGTGGAGCAGAGAGCCCAATGCGGAACTCAATCCCAGGATCCTGGGATCATGACCTGAGCCCAAGGCAGAGGCTTAACCCACTGAGCCACCCAGGCGCCCCAATAATACCTTTTTTAAAAAAATATTTTATTTATTTAGTTGACATAGAGAGACACAGTGAGAGAGGAAACACAAGCAGGAGGAGTGGGAGAGAGAGAAGCAGGCTTCCCATGGAGCAGGGAGCCTGATGCAGGGCTCGATCTCAGGACCCTGGGCTCATGACCTGAGCCAAAGGCAGACACTTAACGACTGAGCCACCCAGGCACCCCAGAAAAACACCACCTTAATAAAATACACAGTGTTTCAGAAGGAAGATACCAAAGAAGGCTATTTATAGGATCTGGGTTTGAGTTGGGGCTCAAATGGCATAGGAATTGTTTTTCAATACAGGGAGCCAAGTTATAGTAGGCATAGTTTATGACATAATAGTTTAGGATTGGTGGACACAGCAAGGTCAGGGTTTTGATGAGTAAGTTGTTGCCCAATAGGTATGCTCTTTTTCACAGGTGAGCATTCTATTTCTTGATAGGAGAGCTCTTTTCCAAGATAAGCAAACTATTTTCGTGGATAAATCAGTTTGTAGGAATCTCCTGAAGCAAAGAGTTATTTACTGGTTTACACTTACTTATCTTCCTGTGCAATAATTTCTAGAACATATTAACACGGGGATTGCCTCTTCTCTTTTCCCTCATATTCTTGGACACAACCCCCAAACTATCATATTTGTAGAACTTAAATTCAGTAATCTGTAAGGGGTAAAATGATTAGTGTTCTTTAAAAATATATATGTATTTATTTATTTGAGAAAGAGAGAAAGCACATACATATTAGTGAGAGCACCAATTTGGGGGGCTGGGGGACAGAGGGAGAGGGAGAAGCAGACTCCACAACTGAGCAGGAAGCCCAATGTGGGGCTCCATCCCAGCACCCCAGGATCATGTTCTAAGCCGAAGGCAGATGCTTCACCAACTGAACCACCCAGGTGCCCCTGATTAGTATTCTTTAGAGAAGTATTTTCAGTAGGGGAGAGAAATTGCCTCTTTTTGTGATAGAAAGACCACAGACATACCTATAGGCCTACTAGAAGAGACATAATCGTGTGGCCAGTACATGGTGCTAAGCCATCATGGTCGTAGCTGGGCAGGCCAGGGAAACTTTTGCTGTTTTATGACTCTCATTATGGCTATAACCCCAATTTTTCATTATGAATGCCATTAATCTCAAGAGACCAAATGAAAGAGATGAAAGAATTATTGAATGAGGAAAGTCTATCTCCATAATTATAAACAAAGATCACAGTATATAGCCTCCCAAGAAGCATTTCTTAAAAGCTTAGCATATTGCCCAAAAAGCCAATATTATTTCTCATCTGCTGTCAAGGTCTACTGTAGACCGTGTAAGTCAACTGAGTTCAGAAATATTAATAGATGGCTTTGAAAGAAATCTCCATTATCGGTCCCAGATATCACAATTGAAGTATGTGGGAAGCAGGGCTAAAAGACAGGTGTGAAGCTGCCAACTTAGGGAACTTCTCTCTAAATAAACAGATGATGCTGAAACTGCAACTTTCCCCGGATAGCAGATCAGCATTTCTTCAAATCCCACTGTCGTATTTTCTGCAATAGCACTCCCTGCTTTGATGACAAAAGCATCATTCCTGGTTCTCATTTTGAGAGGAGTTATATTCCACTGGAAAATTTCTAGCAGGGGAGTGTATGTTTGGTCTAATATTTTGTTGCTACTGAGACTGACAATAAAGACCAAAGAAAACCAAAGTCTCTCTGGAAAGAATCGTAGCAATGCTACCTCACAGCTTTAAGGAAATCTCTTACAGAGCATCCTCAAAATCTTCATTTTCATGTAATCCCTCTTTAAAGGCTTAATGTTCAAGTGTGGTTATGTTCTCAGGTCCTGAGGGTTAGGATTTCAACGTGAGGATTTGGGGAGGAATCCTAGACTTTTCGGAAGCAGAGTCCAAGGCCAGATGCTGTAACTGGGAAGACCAGTTTCCGCATGAAACACGCGGGGAGAGGTGTAGGGCAAGGGGCACTGAGCATCGAGGCATGTGGCCAGGACAATCCAGAGAAGCCCAGGCAGGGTCTGCGACAAGAACAGGTAGAATAATGGTGAGCAAACTCTGCCTTGAGTTTCAGACATGCAATGTGTGCAGGAGGATAGCTCAGCCGCCGACAGGAACTGGGCAAGAAGTGATGGTCCGAGGGTCTATCCTTCTAGATGCTGAGGCTCCTGGAGCCTCAGACTGTAATTCATCCATCGTGGCATCCCCAGGGTCCAGGGGCTGGAAACAGGGAAGGAACACAGCAAAGCTCGTTAAAGGAATTAATGAGCCTCTTCATGGAGATGTGGAATGAATTTTCAAACCATCTGTGAACTGGGTCACTTTGTAGGTGGTTGATGGCATCTGTTGTATGTCCATTTTTCTCTTGTTCTCCAAGTCAGGTTCCTGTTCCCACCCCCACCCCCAGGTGTGCATGTGTGTGTATACATGCACGCTCACACACTTACAACAGTTCTCCGGCTAGAGCGAGAAAGTGGCAGAATCTTCACAGGGGGGTACACACCTGTTTGTCTAAAGGTAGGTCAAGTCAAATTCTCCATTGGCCTATGAGCCTTTGTTTATGAGAGCTGTTAATACCAACGGGCTATACTTTTACCTGAAAAACCCCATGCTTATTCTGCCCTTTCTTCCTTCCTTCCCTACTGCTCCTTTGTCTCAATAACTATAGAGGGTTTGGGAGGTGGCCATCTTGGCTACTCTCAGAACCTGTGCGCAGATCGTACTCTGTGTGTTTCAGGCACCACTTCCTGGCTCACTGTGTTAACTAATCACAGATTTCCATTTTTTCAGCCAGTAGAATCTGTTCTTAACACACACTGAATACATGGTGTAGCCAGAACACAGGATCAAAAGTCATCAGGTGGGAATGTCAAGATGAACTCTTTTAATTATGATTGCTGGGATGATAGATTGGCTCGAGAGGAAAAATGGTGTCCAAATGAAGTGGGCAGGAGGAGGGACAGTTGGCTGGTCATGTTTGGCAGGGTGTTCCCTCTCACGTCTATACTGTGGAGGCCGACAGCCAATCAGGTAGCCAGCCAATCATCACACTGTCCTGGAGTGCAAATTATTGCTTGTGAAGACCTCCGGTCACAGGGGGAAAGAACAGTGTCTTCACAGGTGTAATATCCTCAGTTCCTAATGCTTTGACCTTTACAATTGTATAGCTTATACCCTTATAATCCCAATGTCTATCCTTTCAACAGTACCTAGGGACAGGAAAACAAGTATCATAATCCCCATGAGTATGAGCTAAATGGTGTCCCCTCACCCCAATTCACACGTTGAAGTCTCAAACCCTAGTCCCTCAAAATATAACGGGGTTTAGAGATATGGCCTTTAAAGAGGCAACTAAGGTAATGAGATCATTAGGGTGGGTATTAATCCAATCTGATTCGTGTGCTTGTAAGAAAAGGCAATGAGGACACACACAACATGCAGAACGGGAAGAAACACTGGGAATGTGGGCACTCAGAGAAAAGGCCCTGTGGGGACAGAGGGAGAAGGTGGCCATCCAAGAGGCAAGAAGAGAGCCTTCAGGAGAAACCCAGGCTGTCAACCCTTTGCTTTTGGCCACCTAGACTCCAGAACAGAGATAAATTTCTGTTATTGAAGTCACTCAGTCTGTGGTATTTTGTCATAAGAGCCCTAACAAACTAATACACTTCATTTTACAGTAAGTGATTGCCCAAGGTCCCAGAGCAAGTCAGACTTGGCCCAAGAACGTTAGATGTTAAATTTTGCTAGTTGGCCTCAATCTATTACCCCCTTCTGCTTTTCAATGGTAAAAAAGAAACATAGACATTTTGTGTAACATTTACAAAGTAACCTTTATTACTTTCTTATTTTACTGCAAATGTAACCATTGTAGAAAATATTAACTTTGGACTCGTTAGGATCACTTAAAAGAAGAAAATAGAATCTACCTGTAATCCCATCACCCTAAGGTTATAGCCACCGTTCATGTATTGGGGCTCCCTTTCCCTGCTGGTAGGAACTCCTGTTATCTGTGGACAGAAAATTGTCCCCCGCTGATGGTCCCCTAGCATTTCTGTATCTATATCCCCTGTGCCCAGAAGCAAACCTCTCACACTCTTTCTTTCTTCTGCATGCCACCCTGCTGATGAGCTTTGTGAAATCATTTAGCTAGCACTGTGTCCAGCAACCCCCTCCTGCCAGCAGCCTCCCCAAACACGCCGCCATCCACTGCACCCACCTGTCTGGTATCAGATTGGTGGGGGCGGGGCTGGGGGGGGAACACAGCACTCTACTCCAACAGGAGGCTTTGCTGCAAACAGACACTCTGACCTTTTCCTAACCCACCCACATCTCCTGAAACATAGAGACCATTATGCGACATTAAACAGAAAGGATGGAAAGAAAGCACAACACTGAGAATGATTTACAACTCTTGTTCACACTCACGCGTCACACCTAAGTATCTTTAGAATTGTCAGCTTTGAGACATTTGAGCAGGACTTGGGATCTTGGAGGGGACCGGGGAAAAAATGGGGTTGGGGTGGGGTGGTTCTCTTCATACAGGATGGGGGACATCAACTGAAATGGGAAAAAATACCATCTGTGTTTACAGTAACTTCTAAATGTAATTTATATTGCTTTTCAAATATCACGTAGACAACATATCGAAGCAGCATTAGCAGTGTCTGTCACTTTGTCACTAACAGAAATCACGGACATTTTCATACCAAATTAAAGTTGCAGATACCACTAGATACCATTTAACTTCAACACTTTGAAATGACAGTAACTATTCGACCCATGGCTGTCTCGTTATCTCTGCAGTAAAAGGTATGCCTATTTCTCTACCACCAATTTGCTTTTTAAAAATATATTAATAACTATGTTAATAAAGTAGGTTTCTTTTGTAATCTTATATATTTTACTCCATGCATCAAAAAAAAAAAAATGTTTTTCTGAGAAGTCGTCCACAGGCTTCACCAGAGTGCCAAAGGGGCCTGGCATGAAGAAGGGTTGGGCCCCACTGCAGAGTGAAGGAGCTGAGTCCCTTGACAAGCTAGAGAAAAGGCACAGGACGGGGTCACTCCAGTGACTGCCACCCAGAGTGTGGCCTAGGGGCACACGTTTGGATGCCAATTTGGGACTCACGGAAATAACTGGATTATAAGTAGGATTCAAGTTTTTCATGGGGCTGGTGTGGGACTTCATTCACATCCATCGTGGTTTTGGCATAAGTGAAAATGCCAAAATTTGTTTCATTTTTCTCACACGTGGGGCAAACTTGCGTCAGCCCTGGCAGGGTCTTCGAAGGCCTGCCCTGGCGAATCTGGCACAGCTGGTCCACCAGAGATTTTTTTTTTTTTTTTTTTTTTTTAAGGAAGAGGGGAAAGTTAAAAGGGGGTGGGGGGGAGGGCGCCTGGGTGGCTCAGTGGGTTAAAGCCTCTGCTTTCAGCTCATGTCATGGTCTCAGGGTCCTGGGATGGAGCCCTGCATCGGGCTCTCTGTCAGCAGGGAGTCTGCTTCCCCCTCTCTCTCTCTGCCTGCCTCTCTGCCTACTTGTGATCTCTCTGTCAAATAAATAAATAAATTTTTTTTAAAAAGGGTGGGGGTAGGCAGGTGAGCATGCTCTTGGGGATAGAATGAGAGACGAGAGGCGGGCAGGAAGGGAAGGGATACACAGATACTTCTGAGAAGGAAGCACAGATACTTCTCAACTACAATGTCTTCTCTGGAAACAACTGTCCTTCAGTATGCTCGGTGGGGTAGGTGGTAGGGCAAGTAACTCAGAGGATGCTGGTCCATTTGGGGGGAAGGGCTTCCCAGGTGGGACTCTGCCCCTAGGGAGATCTCACCTTTGTTTTTTCCCTTGCTCCTCTAGCCAAGTGGTGGGGAGAGGTTTGGGAAGCGGACAGAGAGGCCCACCCCACCTACAGGATAAGCCAGTGCGGGGTGGGGAGGGAGGTGGGTAGAGAGAACACGGTCAGGGCTGAGTCGCAGCGGCCTGGGGTCTGAAAGATGAAGAGCGAGAGAACTGGGGAGCAGACAAAGCCATGAGGCAGGGGAACGTGGTCGCAGGTTGGATTTCCTTCCCTGCTCTTCACGAGATGGGACAAGATAGTGAAACTGGGTTTTTGTTACTTTTAGGTCCTGACTTGTGCTTCAGTAATGTGAGCTTTTTTTTTTTTTTTTAAGATTTTATTTATTTATTTGAGAGACAGAGGGGGGCAGTACAAGCAGGGGGAAGGAGGAGCAGGAGAGGGAGAAACAAGCTCCCCCTGAGCAGGGAGCCCAACGTGGGGCTCAATCCTGGGACCCAAGGATTCTGACCTGAGCCAAAGGCAGCTGCTTCTCCAACTGAGCCACCCAGGCACCCCATGACTGGTCCTTTTTAATGTGAATCTGCACGTAGCCTGAACCACAGAAAACCTTTCACTGAAGTGGGTAAATGGTATGATCAATACACATAGAAGAAAAGATTACTTGCTAATATTTTAAAAATGCAAATCAAGATGAGATGCTCAGTTCATCAACCAGATTGACCCAGCAAGGATGTAGGGAAATGACCCTTCACAGACATTACTGGTCCATAACCTTGTGGGGAGCAATTTGGATTGTTCACCTTTTCCAAAAGCCTTAAAATCTGTATATCGTTTTATTGCTTCGGTAGTCCCTGAGGTCAAAATTTATCATAAGAAATGTATTAGTGATGAAGGCAAAAATGTACCACTAAGTGTCTCTATTACAAAAATGAAAAAGAATTTTTTAAATCTAGAAACAACTTAATTCCTGCACACAAGTTATTAGATAAATAAATTATGGTATAACAATATAAAAGAAACAGCCATTTAAATGATGCTAAAAGCATTATGTCAGTATCATGTCCCTGGGGGTGCCTAGGACCTGGTGTAAGGAGAGGGAATGAATGCTTAGGAACCAGAGCAGAGAACTTTTCAAGGCGAGGAACTGTCCTATTTCTTGTGCATGGTGACAGTTATAAGACTGTACACAATTACCCGAAGTCATCAAACTTCACACTTACAGTTGGCTAATTTTATTTTACATGATTAGTACTTTAAAAAATGAAACAGAAGAAAATTGATGCTTTAGAATAGCTCATGGAAAGAAAAGATATCAGTAACCTATTAAGTCTGAAAAATTAAGTTTTAAACCAGTTTGTACAGCATGATTTCACTTTTATGTTAAAATTCTCATCTATAAAGGGAAATAATATGAATTAATATGAAAAGTATTCACTAAAACGCTAACAGTTATTATTGCTAAATGGATGAAACTAGAGAGGAGTTTTGTTTTTTAAATTTTGTGTATTTATTTTTTTAAATCAACATATAACATATTATGTATTATTTGTGTAGGGGGTTTCTTTTTTATCACAAAATTTTTTCTATATTTTACGTTTTTGATCTTTTTTTTCTTTTTTTAAGATGTTATCTATTTATTTGAGAAAGAGAGCACAAGTAGGGGGAGCGGCAGAGTGAGAGGGAGAAACAGACTTCCCGCTGAGCAGGGACCCCCCCACCCCCCATCACAATGTGGGACTGGATCCCAGGACCCTGAGATCATGACCTGTGCTGAAGGCAGACATTTAATCGACTGAGCCACCCAGGTGCCCCCAGTTGTTTCTTTCTTTCTTTCTTTCTTTCTTTCTTTCTTTCTTTCTTTTTTTTTTAAAGATTTTATTTATTTATTTGACAGAGATCACAAGCAGGCAGAGAGGCAGGCAGAGAGAGAGGAGGAAGCAGGCTCCCCGCTGGGCAGAGAGCCCGACTCGGGGCTCAATCCCAGGACCCTGGGATCATGACCTGAGCTAAAGGCAGAGGCTTTAACCCACTGAGCACCCCTATCCTCTAACTTCTTAAGGAAGTTTCCTGTTGATAGAGAGTGACATCCCATTACTTAGTTCCAGAGATCTGGTTTTTAAAAATTAGCTTCCTTTAATCTTTTGTTTTTCATTATTGAGTTTCTCTAGAACCTCAAGTCCAGACATAAGGATGGTCACCCAGGTCTACAACGAGCAAGCTTGTGGCTTCTCCAGGGGATCCAATGAACTCTGGAAAGATTCAGACCTGACTCAGGATATCCAGGACTTTTACTAATATATTATGATGCATGTGATATGGAGCTATCCTAATTGCAACCATTTATTGAGATCATAATATGTGCAAATGTTGTGCTAAATGTTCTTATATAATAACTCACTTAATCCCAAAACATCCTTGGGAATGGGCTGGTACTTAAACTATTCTGTCTTTTTTTATTGAAAAAAACTGAGGCTCAAATAAGTGAAATCACTGACTCAGGGTCCTACTGAAGGAGTCTGTCTCCAAAGCTCTGTTCCTAAAAAGTTCTAGAAGCCACCTTGGCCCAGGGGCAGCCCTCGCCTAGCACACAATCCAAAGGCCTGGCCAAGTAGGGCAAGGAAATCAGCTTTTACCCAAATTCAAATCCTATCCTCAAACTGCCCCTTGGAATTTGTCTGGGAAGGAGAAACAAGCAGCAATTTGTCCCATTTTTGTTGAAATGTAATTGAAATGGCTCATTGGTTTTTTTTTTTTACATCTGAGTCCCCCTAGGAGCCAACAATTTGCTAGCTCACAATTGAAAGCAGTAGTAATGCAAGGACTGAGAAGTTTGTATGATAATAAGATGGAATGGTGGCTGGTCGGAAGGATTTAGAGGGCAGTCCTGCAATCTTAATTGTCAATAACGATAATGAGTTCACACAAGGACATCGCCTTGCTCAGAACCCCGCATTTGTTTTCTCTTCTGAATCTCTCAATTACCTATTTACTTCCTGGTATTTTACCATTTCCTTTAAAAAAAAAAAGAATATGATTTCAGTAGATTAACTATTTTCTTTAAAATATTAAGCATTGTGTACGCCGAACTGCTGAATTTTGCTATCGCTATTCAGCATCATTAATGCTCCAGATAAGAAATGGGAAAATGCATGGAAGCTCTAGTTCTCTTGGCCAAAGTTAGCTATTAATAATAAAGTTCAGAAGTCTTCCCAACCCTCCCCTGCAGTGCTCCTGTTATGAATTTTGGAGTATCTTTAAAACTAAAGCATAGTCCAGCATCCCTCCCAGGTAAAACCAGGTACGCTTATTACAACATTATCAGCTCAAATGTCACCTTTGGGGCTTGGGAAGGCCATGGCTATGTGCTCTCCTTGTTGATAAAATCAAGTCCGTGGCTCTGTGTTCTCCTTGTTGATAAGGTCAAAGCAGACACCCGCCACTTCACACCATCCATGCCTTTCCCACATAGCCCGATTCTACAAAACACGAATAAAAGAGAGAAACTCATTATGGTTGTTTCCCATTGTTTTGACTTCAATTAAAATAGTAGAACTCATGAGTCACCCAGGAACAAAGAACAGTGAGTGACTAGTATTGAGCACAGAAAGGAATGAATTGTTAAAATGCTATGGTCCAGAATGGACCAAATGCACCAAGTGATATATATACCTTGTTCTCTAATTCACTTGTGGAAGCAAATCCATCAATTCTATAAACATCTAGTAAATCACCCTTCCTCTGTGATATGCATCAGAGATTAAAATACCAACAAGCGAAAGTAATACATAAAAGAAAGTCATGACTTCCCTCACTCAGAGATCTCACAGTCTCACAGGGGATAGTGTGCAGCAGACAATGACCCAGCAACCCCCGCCCCTCCCCCGCCCCAAAGCAATAAATGCCGTGAAATACAGTCCTGCGGGAACAGAGATACAGGACAAGACATTCCATCTGCCCCAAGATTGGTTGGTCAGGAAAGATTTTGTAGAAGAGAAGCACTTGTTTTTGTTTTTTAAAGATTTTATTTATTTCTTTGTCAGAGAGAGAGAGCACAAGCAGGGGGAGTAGCAGGTGGAGGGAGAAGCAGGCTCCCATGCGGGACTCCATCTCAGGACCCTGGGATCATGACTTGAACCAAAGACAGACGCTTAACCACCTGAGCCACCCAGCTGTGCCACAGAGAAGCACTTGCATGTGATGGGCACTGAGGGGGTTTGGAGTAGTTTGCTGGGAGGCTGTGGTATGGAAGGGGAGGGGAGGGCCTTCCAGGCAGGAGGACCTATATAAACCGAAGCATGAGTTCAGGGCAGGGCCTTATGTGTGCCTATTCCCTTGGCCATACTGGTAGGAAATACAGAAATATGATTCTGGTTACCTCTTAGTTCTGGAATCAGGAGCAAATCAATTTCATCTCACCATGCACCATCTTTTCCTAGGTATACAAATAGACTGCTGCATTTTTTTTTTAATAAGGAAAAATCACTTTTTAAAAAGTGCATGGCATTTTGGGGAACATGGATAGAAAGTGAAGGGGTCAAGATGAGGAGGAGGGGCAATAAGCCTGAAAAGGAAGCTTGGGCAGGACGGCCTCAGACTCCTCCCTGAGTTAAGGAGATTGACCTATATCTGAGCGCAGAGGTTCTCAACCCCAGCTGAGGAGCTTGGAAATTACTGATGCCCAGGCCACGCCCAGAGCAATGCACAGTAAATGTCTGGGGGTGGGATTCAGACCTCAGTAAACTGGGCAAGATACAGCCAGACCCAGAGAGTCTTGACTCAGTGCACCAGGGGGGAGATCCTGGAGGCTGGGAGAGCAACTGGGAGATCAGGAGGGAGAGGGGGAGCCCTGAGGAGGGCAGTGTCCACTGACATTTTAGGGTTAGGAGGGGGAGGACTATGATAGACGAAGGAGAGGGGAAAGAGCATTACCTGAGAGCCTGGAGCATTTGGAGGAGGCAGGAAGCAAACTTGCGATTAGAACAAGGTGTGGACAGGGAGGATTGATGATGGTGGGTTTAACTTATTTAACGATATCTTTTCCATGAAACCCTTGGCTTCTTATGCAATAGGTGGTGATTTTTTGTTTGTTTGTGCCACAAATCTATTATGTACATGACTATTGAATTATTGATTTTTAGAACTTTTTTTTAGATTTTTATTTATTTATTTGACAAACAGAGATCACAAACAGGCAGAGAGGGAGGGCGAAGCACGCTCCCCGCTGATCAGAGAGCCCGCTGCAGGGCTCGATCCCAGGACCCTGAGATCATGACCTGAGCTGATGGCAGAGGCTTCACCCACTGAGCCACCCAGGCACCCCAAATTATTTATTTTTAAATAATTGCATCTTCCATGTTTCTAATACGTGGAGTCTGGTGGTGAGTTCTAACTGACCAATGTTTATAAGATACAGTTTGCTTTATTACACATAATTATGTTATCATTTTAAACTCTAGAGTCTAGGGTGCCTGGGTGGCTCAGTTGGCTGAGTAACTGCCTTCAGCTCAGGTCATGATCCTGGAGTCCTGGGATCAAGTCCTGCACTGGGCTTCCTGCTCATCGGGATGGGGAGGGGCCTGCTTCTCCCTCTGACCTTCCCCCTCTCATGCTCACTCTCTCTCATTCTCTCTCTCTCTTAAGTAAATAAATGAAATCTTAAGAAAAAAAAAAAAACCAACCTGTAGGATCTATTGGGTTAGAGCAAATTCTCCACCTCAGCACTATTGACTTTTTTTTTTTAATATTTTATTTATTCATTTGACAGACAGAGATCCCAAGTAGGCAGAGAGGCAGGCAGAGAGAGAGGAAGGGAAGCAGGCTCCCTGCTGAGCAGAGAGCCCGATGTGGGGCTCGATCCTAGGACCCTGGGATCATGACCTGAGCCGAAGGCAGAGGTTTTAACCCACTGAGCCCCCCAGGTGCCTTGCACTATTGACTTTTTGAGCTGAATCCTTCTTCTTCTTCTTCTTTTTTTTTTTCTTTTCTAAGATTTTATTTATTTGAGAGAGAGAGTAAGAGAGAGCATGAGAGTCAGGTGTGGGGCAGAGGGAGAAGCTGACTCCCTGCTGAGCAGGGAGCCTGTGAGGCTCAGTGAGGGACTGGATCCTGGGACTCTGGATCACACCCTAAGCCGAAGGCAGACACTTAACCGACTGAGCCAGCCAGGTGCCCCTGGGCTGCATCATCCTTTTTCAGCGTGGAGGACCGAAAGGCATTCCCAGCCTCTACCCACTAGCTGCCAGTAAAATCACCACCTCCTCACCATCCCCAGGTGTGACAATCAAAAGTGTCTCTAGTCTTTGCCAAATGTCCCTTGGGAAGTAAATTCGTACCCCACACCTTACCCTGAGGTGTAAACCACTAGTCTAGAGTCTGATTCTAGACCAGTTCTTCTCAAATTCTGTGTGTGCGCACGTATGAATCCCCCGGGAATCTTGTTAAAATGCAGGCCTGGATTCCGTGGGACTGGGGTACAGAGCCTGACATTTTGCATTTGTAACAAGTTTTGGTGTTGCTGCTGCTCTAGGAACAACGCTTTTGAGAAACCTGGCTTTAAACCTGGCTTTAAACCCTGGCTTTAAACCTGGCTTTAAACCCTGGCTTTAAGCGCTGAAGTTAAGTGCTGATTTCAATGGGAAATGGCAGCTTTCCATTAATGCATTTGAGAATTGGCTGTGACCTCTGAGTATTTACGGGATCACTTTATACCATTTTATAGAATTCATGAATATGGGGGTGCACAGATATATGGAATGCCATGATCTTGTAGCCTGCCCCCTGCGTTACTCTTGGTGGTAGTTTTATTCACCTGGAAAGCCTTTTCTTTAATTGCCACATTGTTAATCCTTTCAATTGCAAGAAATACAATTGTAATTTGATCTTCACTGGAAGACAGTGTTTCCATTCCGTCATGTGATACCCTTATGCCCATCACATTCTATTATCCAATCAAAGTCCCTTTTTTGGATCATGGGTAAAGTGTCTCTTTAAATAGCCTAGGAGTCTATCTAAGAGCGATGCATATGCAAATCTTCCACACAGATGAGCCTCCCGTGATGGAACAGATGTGATGCGGAAGAGTTGAACTGGAAAACACGTTTCTCAAAATTAAATATTTTCTCCCATGTACGTAATCGGAAGTATATTTCCCTTGAAATCATACCCTTCAAAGATACAATGTCTGGGAGAGTGTCACTGCTAAGAATCTGTCCCCCATCCCCCCAGCCCACAGATACCTATCTACTGATCCCCTTCAGGGGGGCAGACAATTGCAGGAGCTGGTAGGAATGGTTCAGCAGATCCCTGGAAGGAAAATAGTGATGTGATGATAACATGGGGGGGGGTGATGCAGGCATCCAGGCAGGCCTCTCTCTTGGGATGAGCTGCATAGCAGAGGAGGGTCACACAAGAGGGAGACGGCCCCGCAGAGATCCAGAGAAGGGACATTTAGGAGGGAGGCAAAGCCAGGAGATATAAGAACAGCGGACTAGAATTCAGGGAGAGCCAAGTGCAAAGTCGAGAGGCAGAAGCGATGGGCCCTTATGCAAAGGGACTGACAATAATCCCCAGGTGATTCTAACATGCACAGTAGCTGGAGGGCCCTGAACCAGATTACAGGTGAGGTTCCATCCCACTCCCGCCACCCGCAGATGTAGGACCAAACCCCTGGTGATGTTAAGTCACCACAACTTGTCCCTGCTCGGATCCCTGGGCCTCTGTGTCTCCAGCTGCTGGATGTAGGCAGCTGACCTGGATTTCTCTCTCTCCTTTCGTGTTTTTATTATTCTATGACTTGGTTAGATTGTTTGCTTACTTAACCATAGGGCTGAAATCCCATCTTGGGCCAGCCGTCTTTTTCCCAGCTGGAGGGGGTAATGTGATATTCCCAGTAGGGTTTCTTTCTGTCTCTTCGCCTCTCCAAAGCAAATGTACTTTTCCATCCCTTTTGGCTTGCGCACGAAAAGGGGACTACAGTCATTACAGGCATTTTTCTTTATAAGTGGAAGCTCTCAGCTCACTCCTCAGGTAAACTCGGGACAGATTTAGAAATCTCAAACTTGGCCCGTCATTTAACAAAACAGAGTGAGAATAGGTCTATTTTGTTCCTTGACTATTTCATCCCTGTCCTTTTTTAAAATTCCATAAGATATAATCCAAAAAGACAGGTAGTGTTTTCAAAGGCCAAGCTCCCTAAAGGGCTTAAGTCCGTTAATGACAGAGGTCGCTAATTTCCTGCTAAAGCAGATTAGCCACATTAAGTGTGTGGTATTAGGGTCCACTCTAACCCCCAGGCCCACAGAGAAGCTGTCAGCCCTCCTTCCACAAATCCTCCTTAAACTCCCAGTAATAGCAACTTAATCTATGAAGAGAGCAACAAAGAAGAGATCTAAGTACAGCCTGGGCTGCTGAGCCGTCCTTTAGAAACAGAATGTGAGCCGCGTCAGGTAATTGAAATTCTCCCTTAGCCACATTCAACAGGTAGGAAGGAAGAGATGGAATTAATTTTAATTAATACTTTATTTTACCTCATACGGCCATGATATCATTTCAACACATGACCAATATAACAACTTCATTAATGAAATGTTATCTTTTTCTTAGCAAGTTTCCAAAATACCATGTGTATTTTATAGCCCATCTCAAGTCAGACTAGATTGGTTTTAAGCGTCAGTGGGGCCCCGGAGGTGCCTATGTGTTCCAGCAAGGGTGTAGCAGGAAGGACTGGTTAGAGGCGAGAACCCATGAAACAATTCTTTTTTTTTTTTTAGGTAAACTCCACACCCAACCTGGAGCTTGAACTCATGATCCTGAGACCAAGAGTCAGCACACTCTTCTGACGGAGCCAGCCTGGCAATGCTCCCCCATCCTGTACATATTTCTTTAAATAAATATGAGACATAGGATCCTATCCAGGAAAACATGGTGGCAAAGTTATTTCTTTGTTACAGAGGTGGTGTGGTGAGCTGGAACTAAAGAAAAAAAGAAAAAGGCATTGGGGTCAAATGGATCCAGGTTCCAATTCTACCTGTTGAAGTTAAAGTCATGATTTTAGTCCAGCTGTTTACCTTTCTGGCCCTCGGTTTCCCCAACTGTAGAATGAGGGAAATTCCTCCTTATCTGACTCTGACAAGAAGCTATGAAAACAACCAGCAGAGCCTCATTCACAAATGTGTCCCGGCCGGTAGCTGGTCCGGGTTTGTTGAGCTCCCTCTAAAATTGTGGCGTGAACAGAAGCAGCAGCTAACGCTTCTTACTAATAGAAAACTTGGGAGCCTTCGGTCATACATGTGGAAATAAACCTAAATGCTGTTCATCTCTACGTGCTTTTCTGTAACTTCTCTGCCTTTCATACAGAAACTACTACTTGGACCAAGTTGCCACATCCATTGTTAACATGGCTCCAAGATTTAGTGAAAACCTGAATTTTTCTTTAAATTTTTACTTCAGTTTTGCTTTTGCATGATCTGTCTTTACTAACCCAGAAGGCTGTCCTTTTCTTATCTCTTAGGGTTGATGAAAACCAACCTTCCTCCACCGAAAAGTCCCCTGATCCTTCTGAGCGCCCGTGTGCTGAGCCCTGTGGATGGGTGGAGAATGGAAAAACGTGAAAAAAGATCAAAGACAGAATCAGTGTTAGTGAATCACTGTGTTATTACTTATAAAATCTGTATGATAATAAAATGTTTTTTTAAGTTTCAAAAAGACAAAAAATATCTAATTTAGTAACAGTTAACAGGTCGTGATCCCAGGGTTGTGGAATCTAGCCCCTCGTTGGGCTCCCTGCTCCTCAGGGACCTTGCTTCTCCCTCTCCCTCTGCCTGCCACTCCCCCTGTTCATGCTCTCTCTCTGTCAAATAAATAAATAATCTTAAAAAAAAAAAAAAAAAGACAACAGTACTGGATGCCTGGGTGGCTCAGGGGGTTAAGTGCCTGCCTTCAGCTCAGGTCATGGTCTCAGTGTTTTGGAATCGAGTCCCTCATTGGACTCTCATCAGTCCCTCAGCAGGGAGTCTGCTTCTCCCTCTCCATCTGCTGCTCCCCCGCCTCTCTCTCTCTGTCAAATAAACAAAATCTCTAAAAAAGTAAAATTAAGGGGTGCCTGGGTGGCTCAATGGGTTAAGCCTCTGCCCTCAGCTCAGGTCATGATCTCAGGGTCCTGGGATGGAGCCCTGCATTGGGGGGTCTCTGCTCAGCGGGGAGCCTGCTTCCCACTCCCCTCCCCCGCCCCTCTGTCTACTTATGATCTCTGTCAAATAAATGAATAAAAATCTTTTTAAAAAAGTAAAATTAAAATTAAGGAATTGAAAACAGTATTGACAGTGGGGTCATTGATGGTGGGGGAGGCCATGGCTAAGGAGGGGGGGTCTAGGGGGTACATGGGAATCTCCTGTACTTTCTGCTCAATTTTGCTGTGAGCCTGAAGATGCTCTAAAAAATAAAGTTCATTTAAAAGAAAAAAAAACAGTAGGTAAAAAATAAGATCATAGGTAAAAAGCCAGATTATAAACATAGAATAATACAATAGCCACTATGTTACATGTGTCATTTCTTTCTTTTTTTCTTGTTTTTAGCCATAGTGAGACTAAGCAAGAAAGGGGCTTCCAAGAAATCCGACAGCTTAAACTAAAGGGACACAAAGGCAAACCTCAATGAAGAATTGCAATTAGCAAGTCAATAACATTCGGGTGTCTGCTTGTATAGCTGTGGTTTGGCCAGACTTAGAGCTAGCAGGCTGGGAAACAGGACTAATTCAGTGTGTCCGTGCAAACCGGTCAGGGTATGATCTCCAATGCCTGGATCCTCATATTGATTTAGTAGCTAATAAGATGGACAAGCCACCAGAGTTAAATTGTACGAGAGTCCTACTTTTAGGTTCCCTCAAAGCAGACCCTGAGACAACTTAGGGCAAGTACTTTCTTGGGGAGGTGATCTCTGTTAAGTGCCAGGGAGGGAGCAGGAAAGACAGAAAAGCCCATAAATACATGGCATGGACCTGACCAGCTTTCTTTTGGGGACCCTCTGAGGAGTCACATGAAAGCTTCTCAGAAGGGTGCCACGGAGAGGGCAAGCTGGGTGTGTATCCATGGGCTCCTTGCCCTCCTCCGCTGAGGGCTGCCCCTGAGCTTAAGTTCCTGAGTATTCCTGGCCTCCCTCTGAGCACACAAACAGAACTGACCAAAAAAACCCCTTTGTGCTAGATAGAAACTTCTGACAGAAAAGCAGAGGGTGCCCCCCTCCCTGAGGTGGGAGCTCCTCAGTGTGTTAGAAACTGTCCACCGAAGCCGCCAGCGAAGTCCAGGGGCAGACATGATGGGGAGGACAGGGTGGGGAGGGAGGAGGAAGTTGGTACCTAGCATTTCTGTTTAGTAAACACTTACCAATAAATGCATTTTGTTAATTTATAGCCATGCCCTGGCACTTTTTGTTGTGATTTGATTTCCTCTCTTCCTCTCCTCTTCCCTTCCCTTTCCTTCCCCTTCCCCTCCCTCTCCCTCTTCCTCTCCTTCTCCCTCTCCCCCTCCCTCTTCTCTTCTCTTCTCTTTCTTTTTCGAAGTAAAAAACTCTTGAGCTTTGTCAGACCCTCATACCTCCCTGGGCAAAGCCTATGCATCCAAATTGGCTCATCACCACCTGGTGGCAGCTTCTGGGATTGCAGGCAAAGAGCTTTGGTGTGTAACAGCCTGGGTACCATCAATTTAAACCTAATTTATTTCCTTGAAGAGAAAGGCTGCTGAAAAGAAAGATGAAAATAAAGGCTTTTGTTATGGAACAATACTTTGTGTGGTTACAGGAATTTTTCTATCCTTTTAATACCTCCAGTTTCCTAATTTATAAAATGATACCACACAGGAAGATGAATGAGTTCGATTGCCGCATCATAAAAAATAATCCTATATTGAAGAGGATTAATTTTGAGGGCCATGAAGAGATGGAACAGAAGTGAAATGGAATATTTTATAGATCCAGGGCAAATGCCGCAGCAGCACTCCCGCTGAGAAAATCGGAAAAACTTCTCTTTTATTATGGGACTTGGATGTGTATTGGGAACTTGTGGGGAGGGAATTTGGTTTGCAGGTTTCCAAGGATTGACAGTGAGGTCAGTCAACAACTCCTTACCAGTGGTCTTTATGTCACTATCTGGGCATACCTGGCCTATAAAATGCCTAGAATACATTTGAAGCAAATATTTTCTTTGCTTTATGAGAAGATAGAGAAGTTCAAAACAGGCGTCTAATCTTATTTCTGCGTGTGTGTGTGTGTGTGTATTTTTTTTTAGGTAAACTCTACTCCCAAACGGGGGCTCAAGCTCACGACCCTGAAAGCAAGAGTCACATGCTCTACCAACTGAGACAGCCGGGCCCTCTTATTTCTGCTTATATTTTTAAAACGAGTAATCATTTTTAAAGGTAAATAAAGAACACTTGTTTGCTCAAATTTTACTGTTGCTTTGCATGTTTTATTTTTTACTCTTTGTGATTTTTAGAAACATACAAATAGGCTAGATTGAAACTTGTCAACCAGTGGTTGATGAACTGTTGGGCATGACTTCTTCACTTGCGTTTAGCGTTTTTCATCTCACCAAATCTTAATATAATATCATTCTTTCTACACAATCTAACCGCCTCATTTTGGATTTGAAAAGAGAAGAATAATTGGAGTCCTAGGTTTTATTTTTTTTAAAGACTTATTTATTTATATAAATATATAATAATGGGGCATCTGGGTGGCTCAGTGGGTTAAAGCCTCTGCCTTCAGCTCAGGTCATGTTCCCAGGGTCCGGGGATGGAGCCCCACATCAGACTCTCTGCTCAGTGGGGAGTCTGCTTCCTCCTGGATCTCTCTGCCTGCCTCTCTGCCTGCTTGTGATCTCTGTCAAATTAAAAAAAATATCATCATCATTACTTAAAAATATATATATCATATTTATAATATAGAAAATATATAATATTTATTTATTTATTTATTTTAGAGAAGGGAGAGGGGCAGCAGGTACAGGGAGAGAGAGAATCTCAAGCAGGCTCCCCCCTGAGCACAGAGCCTGATGTGGGGGCTCCATCTCATTACCCTGGGACCATGACTGAAACCTAAAGTCAAATGCTTAATGGACTGCACCCCCCAGGCACTCCTGGAGTTCTGTTCCTTACAAGTAGTGGCATCTATACTTAGCCATGGTCTTACCTCTTTAATTTCAGAGGCTTTTGAGGGGGAAAGAATTGGGGCATAAGGTTTTTGCTGGCGTAGATTGGGTGCCCATTTACATAGGTGAAATTAGACCTAAATGAATTTGTCTTCCACAGGTTTTTTATTAGCAAAATAGCAGTTTCAAAAAAGAAATAAGGGGGTCCCTGGGTGGCTCAGTGGGTTAAAGCCTCTGCCTTCGGCTCAGGTCATGATCCCAGGGTTCTGGGATCAAGCCCCACATCAGGCTCTCCGCTCAGCGGGGAGACGGCTTCCCTCTCTCTCTGCCTGCCTCTCTGCCTACGTGTGATCTCTGTCAAATAAATAAATAAAATCTTATGAAAAAAATTTAAAAAAAGAAATAAGTTAGGGTACTGAACTATACACTTAAAAGCAATAAAAATGGAAACTTTTATGTTATGTATATTTTACCAGAATAAAATTTTAAAGGAAGGTGATATTAAAGACAGAAATTTTAAAACATTTAAAAAGTCGCTAGAAGCCATGAACTATCCAAACATATCATTTCCTTTAATGCTATCGTACTTATAACATCTTAGAGGGGTTCTTTTTCTCTCTTTCTTTAGGAAAAGATGTTCTAATGATCCAGTAAACCAAATCAGAGAGACTGTCACATTGCTAGATTCATAGAAGACAAGTACTTTGTAAACATGCTGACTGGTTAGTATTTCCATCTATTCATCATGCCTTGAGAATTCACTTTTAAAATGTCAAGTGGTTATTAATAACCCTGTCAACTGCTGATCAAGGGGAATGAAGCTTGTTTTGATGTGTGTGCCTAAAAGCAGGTCCACTGATAGAGCAATAACTTATTTTAATGTCCAAAATCCATGGGCATGAGATTGACTGATTTATCACATTGGCTGGAGAAAATGAAAGTCCTGTTTCGGGAACTATCCAGCCTGGCCTAATTTCCCTGTGGAGCTGGAAGCTGGGAGAGTCTGCTTGGTACAATGCACTAGTGTTGTGCTTGGGAAATTCAAGGGCTGGGGAAATTCCCCAGAGGTGTGACAAGAGAATGGGCTGCGGGAGGCAAGCAGCCCAGCTCCGATGCCCTGAAGGCCTCCGACTAACATCACTAAGTCATTGTTAGTGATCCAGAAAGGACGGACCATTGTTGAAGATCAAACGAGACCCCGGGAGACCTTTAGTCTCAGTCATTCGGAGACCCACCTGACTGTCTGAATAATAGCTACAATTGGGGCTCCTGGATGTCTGTCAGTTAAGTGTCTGACCCTTGATTTCAACTCTGGGTGGCGATCTCAGGGTCGAGGGATGGAGCCCCATGCCTGGCTCTGTGCTCGGTACAGAGTCAGCTTGAGATTTTCTCTCCCTCTCCGAGACTCGGCCCCTCCCCACATCCCACTCTCTCTTTCTCTCTCTCTCATAAGTAAATAGATCTTTAAAAAAATAGTTACTATTACCGTTGTTGAACAATTCTCTACCGGTCCTCAGCCTGCACACTCCGATTTACATGGCTTTAAGCAGACTTGCCCCTCGAAGACTCTGTTGTGGTTCCCTTCCAGAACTTTCATCCTGCTTTGTGCGATGACCTGTGGCAAAGAGGAATTTACAGTCTGTCTCAGTCACCAGACTTATACTCAGTACATATTCGACATGTATCTCGCCTTTCCCATTTTTGTTCAGAAGGACCTGCTGATTGCGCATGTGAGTGAAGCCGTCCTCCTCGGTCAGGCCGACAACCAAATCCAGCTTTGTTTCAAACTGCTATATGGTGATCTTCGTTTCTTTCTTTTCCTCACCGCACAATATCAGGATACCTAATGTGGAATCAAAAACTAGCTGTTGTCATTGTTTTAGGGGCACTTAAACAAGTGGTTGCAAACTCACATGCCTTCAAGGACCAGGCCGGGAACAGAGACAAGAGGCAGCCGCAGTACCAAGGGGATGGAGGGCACTGGACACAACACGCTAAGTGGGGACCTCTCCTAACAAGGAAGCGGATTTTCAGCTCCAAGAATTGCAGCCCCTGCTAACATGGCGTGTTAGTCTACCACTGGACCATCCTATGACATTTCCAGAGAAGCTGTGACTCTCCGTTAATGTCAACATTCCCAGTGTTTAAAATAGCTAAATAAGACACAGCCACAGGCCAAGCAAGGTGTGTGTATTAGGCGTAGCATGTTTTAGACACTGTGTTGGGCAGTTCCCATAAGAGAAAAGCTTGCAGCCTACAGAGGAAACCGAAATGCAGGTGTTAAGGAATAAGGTAAAATGCCGCAATAAAGAACTGTTTGACGTTAACAAGAGGCACAGAGGGATTAGGAACCCTGATAAGATCTAACTCTGTTTCATCTCGACTTTGCAACAGGTGTCAGACTGTTGATTAGAAACTTGAAGATGTGCAGGCTGGACGCGGGTGGACAACGTTAGTACAGGAATAAAGCGTCCCAGGGACATCAGCCTCTAGTCCCGTCCTGTTTCCCGCTAGCACGTTCACCTTGTTGGCCTTTCGGCCCCCATGAGCAAAGTCAACTTTGCTAAAGATATAACACAGTGCAAAAAAAAAAATATATAACACAGTGCTCCTCCATCGGGGACGATTTCTGCTTCCCAGGGGGACACATGGCGATGCCCAGAGACATTTGTGGTTGTCACAACAGATGGAAGGGGGAAGATGCTGCTGGTGTCTGGTGGTCAGAGGTCAGGGACGGCGCTCACCCCACCACAGCACGCAGGACAGCCCCCTCCGCAAACAAATATGTGGCCTAAACTGTCCATAGCGCCAAGGGTGACAAACTTTGGCCTAGAATTTTACTATGTCGTTTCCTTACAGCAACTATTACTACGTCGTTTCCACCTGCACTTTGAGGTACCATAGCTGACAGTTGTCGTTCTCTCTCTCCTTCCTCCAGCAATGCCCCACCTCGCCTGGTCCCCTCTTTCTGTTACATGGAGAGATTCTCCTTTCCTCTTCCTTCTACTCTCAGGCTGACACACACAAACCAACTCATAGCTCAGCGGCACCGCTGGCCTCCTGTTAACAGAATCTGACACCATAAGAAGCAGCTGACAGATGTTATTATAGCTACTTAGTAGTGTTCTTGGGATCGCATCCTCCCAGCCCAAGGTGCTTATTAAAATCTTTCTTTCCAATAAACAAGGTGCTTTCCCAAGAGGAATTTTGATGAATATGATTTTTAAAAAAATATTTTATTTACTTATTTGAGGGAGAGAGAATGAGCAGGGGGAAAGAAGAGGCAGAAGGAGAAGCAGACTCCCTGCTGAGCTGGAAGCCCAATGTGGGGCTCGACCCCAGGACACTGGGAGCATGACTTGAGCTCAAGGCAGAGGCTTAGCTGACTGAGCCACTCAGGCACCCCCTGATGAACATGATTTTCTTTGACTTCTCACTGGTTGTTTCAAGAGACTGTTGTAAACTTTGAAGTCATATTTAACACAAAATCTAGCCCATCATTGTGTGGACCTTTTGTCAAAAAGGGGGGCACCTGGGTGGCTCAGTTGTTAAGCATCTGCCTTCAGCTCAGATCATGACCTGGGGATTCTAGGATCGAGACCCACATCAGGCTCCCTGCTCAGTGAGAAGCTTGCTTCTCCCTCTCCCGCTCCCCCTGCTTGTGTTCCTTCTCTCTCTCTCTCTCTCTGTGTCAAATAAATAAATAAAATCTTAAAAAAAAACTGTTATGAAATTCTGATTTCGTTATTTTTAAATGTAGGAATTCCAATATATAAAACATATTGTAAGGATGAAACAGCTCACACAACTACCCATCAGACTAAAGTGAACAAATGTGCTATTTTGTCCCGTGTTTCTAAACAATGCAGAGTCTTGTGAAGCTGCCCCAGTTTTTTTCATTGCTCCTCGTTAGTTTTTGACTAAGTGGAGGTTAGGAGGATGTGGGCAAGACAGGGACCGTGTGTGTGTGTGTGTGTGTGTGTGTGTGTGTGTGTGTTAGTTTTCTGACAGAGGAGAGATAAGACCCATTACCTTCACGGCTGACAAGACTGAGAGCATTGGGCATATAGTTCATACAATATTAAAAGAAAGCATTCACTAGTTAGAATTCAAGCAAAAAGTCCAGAAGTTCATCCCGATCTAGGTTTAGAGAACTGGCCTGAAGGGTTACAACTGCCAACTCAAAGCGTCCCAGCTCTTTCACCGCCGGTCCTTACATTCTTCCTTTTCCTGTGGTGACTTTCACTCAGTGAATCTGTGATATGAAAGTACAGACTCTTTCCTCCTCACCTGTGAGGCTGGAAACCGACAGGATTTCTGGTGCCTGTGTTAAACAATACTGGGATGGGGCATATTGTCCCCATGGCAAGAACTATTTTATCTGCTTGTTGTGGTAAATAAATACTTGCTTCTGGAAGATAAGACTATGAGCTAACTAGAAGAGCTTACTTAGCAAGACCAGTGGTTTTTTTAAGAAGACCAACCTCAAGACGGTCACTCATTGTGCTCACCGATCCAAAGTTATCCATGCCAACCAGTGACTCAGCTTCCAAGACCTGCCTTAAAGTCGCGAAGACCAGGCATATCCACTGACTTTCCCTTTCCAGGACTCTGTTAAAACCTTTAAAGATATAGTAATCTATCTTTCTGTGATAGGCTTTGTAAAATTGCTTTGATTGGTCAACAGGTCTCTCTGGTCGTCTTTTGAAAAGCCAACAAACATGTACTTTTTTTTTTTAAAGATTTCATTTATTTTTTAATTTATTTTTGAGAGAGAGTGAAAGAGAGAAAGAGAGAGAAAGCAGTGGGGGAGGGGCAGAGACAGAGGGAGAAGCAAACTCCCCACTGAGTGGGAAGCCTGATGCGGGACTGGAACCTGGGACTCCGGGATCATCATCTGAGCTGAAGGCAGATGTTTAACTGGCTGAGCCACCCAGATACCCTAGAAAG
The DNA here is from genome assembly GCF_002288905.1 of Enhydra lutris kenyoni. Classification (NCBI taxonomy): domain Eukaryota; kingdom Metazoa; phylum Chordata; class Mammalia; order Carnivora; family Mustelidae; genus Enhydra; species Enhydra lutris. The sequence continues at coordinate 32,462,741 of NW_019154085.1, read as the reverse complement.
CCAACAGCGTCATGTACTTCTTTTTTTTTTTTTTTTTTTAAAGATTTTATTTATTTATTTGCCAGAGAGAGGGAGAGTGAGCGAGCGAGTACAGGCAGACAGAGGCAGGCAGAGGCAGAGGGAGAGGCCAGCTCCCTGCCAAGCAAGGAGCCCGATGTGGGACTCCATCCCAGGATGCTGGGATCATGACCTGAGCCGAACGAAGGCAGCCGCTTAACCAACTGAACCACCCAGGCATCCCTGTCATGTCCTTCTTAAGAAAAACGGGGAAGAAGAATGAAGTAAATACATTTCTTTTCCGGTCGAATATGATTTGTTGTTCAAAGTTCAGAGATAGGAATGTAAAATGATGTGGTCACCATGGAAAACAGTTTGTGGTTCCTTAAAAAGCTAAATTTAGAATTGCCATGTGATCCACAAGACCATTCCTAGATATGTACCCTAAGGGATTGAAAGAGACTTGAACACTTGTGCACCTGTGTTCAAAGCTGTGCTAGTCACAAGTGCCAAAAAGTGGGAGCAACCCAAGTGTCCACTGATGGGTGAATGGATAAGCAAAATGTGTTATATCTGTTCAATAACATTTTATTTAACCATAAAAAGGAATGAAGTATGGATACCTTCTACAACACAGAGACAACTTGAAAACATTCTGCTAAGTGAAATAAGCCAGACACAGAAGGGAAGACATGGTGTGATTACACTTGTATGAGGTACCTAAAATAGACAAATTCATAGGGACAGAAAGTAGACTGGAGGTTACCAGAAGCTGAGTGAATGGGAAGGAATGGGGAGTTCCTCTCAATGGGCACAGAGTTTCTATTTAGGCTAGTGAAAAGTTTAAGAAATATAGTGGTAATGGTTGTACAACACTATGAATGTAATTAATGCCACTGAATTGTACACTTAGAAATGGTTACATAACAATTTTTGTGTTGTGTATATTTTACCCCAACTAAAAAGAAGCCTAGAGGGGCACTTGGGTGGCTCAGTTGGTTAAGCCTCTGCCTTCGGCTCAGGTCATGTTCCCAGGAGTCCTGGGATCCAGCCCCACCTCCGGCTTCCTTAGCAGGGAGTCTGCTTCTCCCTCTCCCTCTCTCCTCATGCACGCTTTCACACGCTCAAATAAATAAATAAAATCTTACAAAAAAAAAAAAAAAGAGTCCTAGAGTGCCTTCTCTCTTGTCCTGCTTTTGTCTCTATCCCTACCTTCATAGTCCTGCAGGACAGCCTTTAGGGAAAGGAGAACACAGATCTCCTGAGCCCAGATACTTTCAGGGGACCAGACAGGTAACAAATAAGTGACATCAGCCAAGTGTTTACAACAGGAAGTAGCAGGGATGGGGGTAAAGTAGAGAACATAAGTGCCCTTTCTAGGAAGCACACCTACTACCCATCTCCTGACAACTGTTGTCATGTAGAAATGTGGACCCAGCGTTGCCAGGTTTTCTCATTTTTCAAGAGACACTAGGGATTGGGATTTATATGAACAAGTTTCCATTTAAAACCCTCATGCCACGTAGAGCTGGTCCATGGGGGCAGATTTAAAGGGAGACCACCTGTTTGCTACTTCTGCTGGCTGACCCGACCCTCAGCGGGCAGCTGGTCCCCACGTTAGAGGATCATCTGAGCCGGGAAAGTGTATTTTTCTGAACTGCATATATCAAGTTACCAAATTGGATGACAGGGAGCTCCTTGTATTTTTTAACAGCCCTCATTCTTGTTTCCTCTTGGGCTCTGCAGATGAAATGGTCAGGTAGGGTCCTATTCCGTTTCCACCATCTTTCCTGACAGAAATCTACAGCTGTGTTTCATAAGTGATGTGAAGGAAAGTGCTGTGCAACCCGTGGCAGAGGCCAGTCAGAAGGAAAACTGAAAAGCGGAACATGGAAAGGAGGGTGGAGGGAGAGAAAGAAGAGAAGGGGGGAAAGAGAGATGGAAAAAGACAAAAAGGGAAAGAACTAGAAGAATCTGGATTAGAGAGTGAACATGGCTCCCAGATAAAGACCTTTGACAGACATGGTCTCAGTTGTTACAGTGCCTTGGGAAGCAGAACTTCTCATCTTCAGTTTGCAGATGGAGCAAGAGAAGCCCCTGGAAGTTTCCTCTATGGTCCAGCACTTAGTGGGTCGACAATGGGGTCCCTAGGTGCATGCCCCACAGAAGATGTATAAGAGCAAGAGAGAAAGAAAATCTGAGGATGGAAAGGCAGAAAAGGAAGTACATATTTGTTGGAAGCTGGGAGCCTGCCACCAACCATTGCTTTCAGAGCCTAAAGGGCAAAGGGCTATTGACCAACTTCCTGTAGTATAATGGTTAGTGCCTATGAATACTTCTCTACCAGCTTAGCTTTCCTATACGTGGGTCTTGATGCCATTGGTGGGACCACACAGCAAAAACACGGTTTCAGAGACTCTTAAGGTTAAAATACACAGTTGAAACTGCAAAGGGTGTGGGCAGTGTGCTGGGTTTCACACAGCTCTTTGGCAGTCAGGGTCCTCGGAAGGCATTCTCCACGACAAATGAACATCAAGAATCACATGGAGTGGGGGTGCCTGGGTGGCTCAGTGGGTTAAGCCTCTGCCTTCTGCTCAGGTCATGGTCTCAGAGTCCTGGGATCGAGCCCCGCATCGGGCTCTCTGCTCGGCGGGGAGTCTGCTTCCCCCGCTCTCTCTCTGCCTGCCTCTCTGCCTACTTGTGATCTCTGTCTGTCAAATAAATAAGTAAAATCTTTAAAAAAAAAAAAAAAGAGTCGCATGGAGCACTGGGTGTGGTACATAAACAATGAATATTCTGGAACACTGAAAAGAAAAAATAAATAAATAAAAACTTAAAAAAAAAAAAAGAACCACTATTCTCTTCTGCCAAGAGGCATACAGGGAATGGTTCATAATATCAATGTGGGACGAAGAGTGAGTTTTCACATTCCTTAATGTTAGAAGTCTCAGAAGGAGAGACGGAGGAAGGACATGGAAGGTGGTAAGTAACTACACTAAGTGCCTGCTACTTGCCAGGTATCCTTGCAGACTTGTGAATGTTTACGTGGCAGAGATTTTTATAAAAAAGAAAAGGCATTTTTGACTCTCCCTTTGTGTTTATTCCTTTATTATTATTATTTTTTAAAGATTTATTTATTTCAGAGAGAGAGCACAGGGTGAGGGGCAGAGAGAGGGAGAGAGAATGTCAAGCAGACTCCCTGCTGAACGCAGAGCCCACCAGGGAGACTCGATCCCATGATCCTGAGATCATGACCTGAGCTGAAACCTAGAGTGGGATGCTTAACAGACTGAGCCACCCAGGCACCCCTCTCCTTGTGTTTTCATTCTCTTTTACAAGTTGCTGTAGGGATCCCATTTCAGGGAATGGGTTGGATGCTTTTTATGCCTCATCTCAATTTGGTCTGCATCTTTGCCTCATTTTGCTACAGCCACCTGATACCTAGGCTCGGCCACATCATGCCTTTCCTGCTTTCTATCCCAGCTTCTCTGCTCCATTTCTGGCCATGGGACTCCTGCTGGAGCTCACTTACCAGTTCTGGTGCATGAGCAAAACTGGAAGTGTGAGAGTGTGGGAAAATTAACACTTTCTGGTACAGTCCTTGACCGACTGAGGGTGTTGGTAATTTCCCCCTTTTCAGTTGGACAACACAGAGGCCCAGCCTGCAAGGTTCCCCAAAAAGTTCTCCATGGGATGAGCAGCCCAATGATGTACCCTTGCATTAACTTTCATCTTCTTCATGCTCCTGTTCCCTGGGGTCACATCCCAAAATAAACTATCTACATGCAAGTGTTGTCTCAAGCTCTGTTGGGGGCAGACTGGACCAAAAGAGGGCCCATTAAGGTACTTCTTCACAGCCGATATTAAAAGAGGGTAATCATGTCCCTTGATAACCTTTTTGCAGTCCCAGTCAGCTGTTTTAGATTCTTATTATGTCCCCATAAAAAGAAAAAAAAATCACCCAAAGAGAGCTGGTTCTTAAACTTGAGCACATGCCTCCAGAGTCAACTTGAGGGTGTATTCACAGACCCTACTGGGCTCCAATGCCAGACTTGCCAGGTCAATAGATCTGTGGTGGGACCTGAGAATATGCATGAGAAGCCACTTCCCAAGTTGCCCTTGGATCTCCTGGGAGAACCACTGATCTAGATTAACATTATCCAGTAGAACTTTCTGTGATGGTGAAAATGGTTTATATCCGGGACATCCAGTATGGTAGCCACTAGTCACACGTGTCTATTGAGCACCTGAAACATGGCCAGTGAGACTAAGGAAATTAATTTATTTATGTAATTGAATCTTCATTCAATTGTAAACTTAAATATCCACATGAACAAGTGCCTACGGTGTTGGACAGCACAGGGGTAAGATTCCTGCTGTTCCTAGATGTGCTCTTGGACCAGCACTGGCGCTATCAGTAGTGTGTTAGAAACGCATATTCTCGGGACCTCCTCTCAGACCCACTGAATGAGAAACCATGCTTTAACAAGAGGTTCAGGAGACATGTATCTGAACTAATTTAAGAAATAGTGGTTTGGCAGTCAATATTTTCCCAGCGCTGCACCAGATTTCCTACCCAACCATTAGGGGTTAAGTGACGTCCGCTTCCCTTAGTCTCCCCATCCCTGGCCTCAAATTATCGTGAAACCCTAATTCCTGTACCTGTGAGTGGGATGTTTTGGGGCATGGGGCCTTTGCCGATGTACCCAAGTGAAGATGAGGTCATTAGGTCATCCAGTGAGGTCATCCAATATGACTGGCATCCTTATGAGAAGAAGGAAATCTAGACAGAGACACACAGGAAGAACAGCATGTGATAACAGGTAGAAATCAGACTGATGTCACCGCAGGTTAAGGAGCACTGAGAGATGCTGGTCACCCACAGAAGCCACGAGAAGCCAGGAAGTATTCTCCCCTACAGACTCCAGAGGGAGCAAGGCCCTGTCCACATCTCAATTTTGGACTTTTCACCTCCAGAACTGGGAAACAATGAAATGCATTGTTTGAAGGCACCTAGTTGTGTGGCACTTTGTCATGGCAGTCCTAGGAAACCAACACAGTGACCTGGAGTCAATCCCTTAGCTTTTCTGAGCCCAGAGATTTCTATCTGTGCCAAAGTTGGGCATTCTTTAGTTGTCTACTAAAGGAGATGCTGCAAGGTTTGAAGAAAACATCAGCAGTCCCTGGAGAAACAATCTCCAAGGGTTGTTACAATTTGACAGAGAATATGGAATGGGAATATGTCACTATGAATTCAATGCACGAATTCAGCAGCTAAGAGGATGCTCAACCACAAGCCACAGCTTTCCTCATGTTTTCAGCTTCGTTTCCTAGTTTTCTAGGATGTGCAGTTGTGGCAGGTGCAGGTCCCAAGAAATGGTAAATGCACAGTAACCAGGGCCAATAAAGAGAAATAGACTTTTCCCTAAACTCTCTCTGTTCCTTGATAATCTGACCTTTCCCCCCATGCTAGCTTGTCCCAGCAACTCATGAATTCCGTACTGTTCAGGTCAACTCAAGTTCAGCCAATGGCCGGCTTATCTCCCAAATCCTTCATTGGTGGCAATTGGAGGAGCAGTTGCAACAGATGGTTTGCCTGACCAATGGGCACACGAGCCCACTTGAAGGGGCGGCCTTCCGGTATTAAAGAACTGATGTGATGAGAACAAGAACTGTTACTTACGGGGGCGGGGGAAGAGGAAATGATTCAAGTCACTTCTGCATCTCAATCACAATGGGAGAGAGTTCCCTAAAAGGGTTGGGTAGTGTTTTCCACTAGAAAATCTATCATTTGTGCAGTACTGGTGGAGAAAAGAGATGCTTTCCTGGGCACAGTCTGGAGGAAGAGTATTACGTTAATAGATAAATAAAAACTAAACAATGCCATCTAATAAAGTAACAGATACTCCTGGAAATAAGCCATTTAAGAGGTTATAGAACTCAGCAAAATGAGAGATGGAAAACATGTCTGGGGAAAAGCGGAACACTGATAACTTTATTTATTTATTTATTTATTTATTTATTTATTTATTCTACTACCCTCTACCCCTACAAAATGATTTTTAAAAGAGTGGGAGGATCCCTGACATTGCAGAAGCCATAGTAGTAGGTTAGGAAAGTCCTAGAATATGTATTTTGAGGGCCTGGATAGTGGAGATGCCTGCCCTTATACACAAACACCTTTTTTTCCCCTTAAAAGTCAAACACTCCCTCGAGTTAAATGATGGGTGGTTGGGTCATTACTTCTATTTTCAGCAAGTTCATAGAGGAAAGTCAGTCGAGGTGATCTGGAAGGGACAGAAATGTCAGGAGGATATTAAGTCCTTTAAGAAGTGCTCCAGCGTGGGGCACCTGGGTGCCCCAGAGGGTCAAGCCTCTGCCTTCAGCTCAGGTTATGATCTCAGGGCCCTGGGATCCAGCCCCGCATTAGGCTCCCTGCTTGGCGGGGAGCCTGCTTCCCCCTCTTTCTCTCTGCCTGTCTCTCTGCCTACTTGTGACCTCTCTCTCTGTGTCAAATAAATAAATAAAATCTTAAAAAAAAAAAAGAAGTGCTCCAGAAAAAGTATATTGGCTGAAAGTCAATAGTAGCCTAACGCTGCGAATGTCCAAGTGCCTACATCATTCCCATGACTTTATCTTATCAGGTAGCCTTTTCTCATCTCACACCATCACAAGAAGGATGAGTACAGGACAATAAGACATTTTGAGAGAAAGAGAGGCCACAATCACATAACTTGTATTATAATATATTGTTATAATTGTTCTGTTTTATTACTACTTATGTGGTTGATCTCTTACTATGCCTAAGTTATAACTTAAACTGTATAGGAAAAAACAGTGTATATATAGGGTTTGGTACTATCTGTGGCTTCTGGAATCCACTGCAGGTCTTGGAACATATACCCTCAGGGTGAGGGGGGGCTACTATATATCCTATTAGTTCTGTTTCTCTGGAGAACCCCGACATCTATATATATGAAATCTCTCTGGAAGAGCACACACCAGGTGGGTGGCTGAAAGTAGAGATAGAGTTTTCACTGAATGTCCTTTAATATTTAAAATTTTGGATGTTAGAAATATACCACCTGCTCAAAATACTAAAAAAATAAAATAAAATAAACATGTAAATTTAATAAAATTTGCTATGTTCAGTTATTAGTTACTATTCTGCATTATGATCCAATAAAGAATGCATTGCTAAAATATGCATTTCTGGAAATACAAAAAACCTAAAAAACCGAGCCATTTTTTTCCTTTTTCAATTTTTTATTTAAATTCCAGTTACTTAACATACAGTGTAATACTAGTTTCAGGAGTAGAATTTAGTGATTCAGTACTTACATACAACACCAGTGCTCATTACAAGTGACCTCCTTAATCCCGATCCCATCCCCCCATCCACCTTCCCTCCAGTAACCCTCAGGTTGTCTTCTATAGTGAAGAGTCTATTTTCTGGGGACGCCTGGGTGGCTCAGCTGGTTAAGCAGCTGCCTTCGGCTCAGGTCATGATCCTAGCATCCCGGGATCGAGTCCCACATCGGGCTCCTTGCTCATCAGGGAGCCTGCTTCTCCCTCTGCCTCTGCCTGCCATTCTGTCTGCCTGTGTTTGCTCTCTCTCCCTCTCTCTCTCTCTGACAAATAAATAAATAAAATCTTTAAAAAAAAAAAAAAAGAGTCTATTTTCTGGTTTGCCTCTCTTCCCCGCCCTCCCATGTTCATCTGTTTTGTTTCTTAAATTCCACATATGAGTGAAATCATATGATGTTTGTCTTCTCTGACTTATTTCACTCAGCATAATACACTCTAGCTCCATCTATGTCATTGCAAATGGCAAGACTACATTCTTATTTTTTTTAAGATTACATACTTTTAAAAAAAAATTTATTTATTTATTTATTTGACAGACAGAGATCACAAGTAGGCAGAGAGGCAGGCAGAGAGAGAGGAGGAAGCAGGCTCCCTGCTCAGCAGACAGCCTGATGCTGGGCTCGATCCCAGGACCCTGGGACCTGAGCCGAAGGCAGAGGCTTTAACCCACTGAGCCACTGAGGCGCCCCTGCATTCTTTTTTTATGGTTGAGTAATATTCCATTCTACATATCTATACCACATCTTCTTTATCCATTCATCGGTTAATGGGCATTGGGCTCATTTCACAGTTTGGCTATTGTTGAAATTCTGTATCAAGCCAATTTTTAAAAATTTTAAACTTTTTATTTTGAGATAATTTTAGACATAGAGAAAAGCCACCAAAACAAATAGAGAATTCCTGTGTGTCCTTCATGCATCCTCCACTTACAATGACATTGTACATAAATGGAGTGTTGTTACCAACGCCGGAAAATTAACACTGATACAGTATCACTAACTAAACTTTTAGCCAAAAGTATTAACCTTGATGCCCCCTAAACATTTAGAAATTTCTTTGCTGATGGCAAAAAAAAAAAGTCCAGAATTTTAAAAATCAACTAGAAAGTTTCTAAAAGTCTCTCTCTCTCTCTCTCTCTCTCTCTCTCTCTTTTCCCCCATTGTAACACTCAGATAAATTTCTGTAATTGTCTAGGTGGGAGGAGAGAGCATTATGATTATCAACTGTATTTTCTTTTTTGTTCCCCCACTGTTCTTAGTCCTCCAGCTTCTCTGATTTCTTGTTCACTCTTCAGTACATGTGCTTCCATGATTTCAGTCTTCAGTTTGTTTCCAGCAGAACCCAGGCAAAGTGGTTCACCTTCACCATCTCTCTCCCACATTTTTTATTCTGTGACTTTCCAGTCTGAGCTCCATCCAGGCATGCCACCTTCTTAGGGAAGTCTCAGGATGGATGGTTCTGCACTCCACCTAGACCCATCCTGTTCCCCAGCTTCTACACACCCTTCCAAGTCAGTCTGGCCTGGCCTCCATCTCTGATGAATAAATCTGTGATAAAAGGTTGGTGCTGGCTTAATGTGCTGCTCCAAGAGGAATCTACTTGCCATTAAGAAATTCTAGAGACAGCATGATATGCTGAGACAGTGCTCATGGGGGAGGGTGGTATCCATAAGGAAACCTGAATGTCTGCAGAGCTGTCACTAATCAGCTGTGTGGCCTTGGCCACATCACTCAACATTTCCAAGTCTCATTTTCCTGTAAAACAAGGGAATGAAGCTTATATGCATTTTTAAAAATATTCTTGACATTAAAGGTAGCTTTGAAAATCTGATAAAATAAATAGACCATACCCTCAGAAAAGTAAACATGGGGCCTACATATTTTTTAATATCTCGAAGGGACAATGATATGACAAAACAGGAGGTCACAGACTTTCCTCATTTCACACTCCAAAGAAGACAAGAGTGTCTGTTATATTTCTCTTGGGACCTTTGTTATACAGATCAGGCTAAAGTGTAGAAAGAAGAATTGGAAGTAACAAGAGAGACTAGATTGACTTACCTAAGGGTCAAAGTGCTAATGGGGAAGATAAATAAGAATATATCTGGGTAGATAAAATGTACTTCACTGGGGCACCTGGGTAGCTCAATTGTTGAGTGTCTGCCTTCCACTCAGGTCATGGTTCCAGGGTCGAGCCCTGAATCTCGGGCTCCTTGCTGGGCAGGGAGCCTGCATACAGATCAGGCTAAAGTGTAGAAAGAAGAATTGGAAGTAACAAGAGAGACTAGATTGACTTACCTAAGGGTCAAAGTGCTAATGGGGAAGATAAATAAGAATATATCTGGGTAGATAAAATGTACTTCACTGGGGCACCTGGGTAGCTCAATTGTTGAGTGTCTGCCTTCCACTCAGGTCATGGTTCCAGGGTCGAGCCCTGAATCTCGGGCTCCTTGCTGGGCAGGGAGCCTGC